>NW_022437125.1:189995-213521 GCF_009761245.1 Sapajus apella | reverse complement strand
AAGACAGGGTTGTGCTTTGTTGCCCAGGCTGGGCTCAAGGGATCCTCCTGACTCAGCCTCCCAAGTAGCTGGGACCACCAGTGCATGCCACCATGCTCGGCTAATTTTTATTATTTTAACGTTATGTCAAGACAATTTTGCTGTTGCGCAGATTGGTCTCAGACTCCTGGCCTCAAGTGATCCTCCCACCTCAGCCTCCCAAAGGGCTGGGATTACAGATGTGAGCCACTGTGCCCAGCCTCAAAATTTTTAAATGTGATGATTGTCCTTTAGTTGTATAAGAGAACATCCTTGCTCTTAAACGACGCAGGCCAAGTGTTCAGGGCCACAGAGGCACAATATCTGTAAGTTATTCTCAAATGATTTATAATTAAAATAATTTTATAAGTATATACACATATACAGAGAGAGAGAGAGCACTGGACAGAAAGCCTATAAATAAGGCACGGTGGCTCATGACTGTAATCCTAGCACTTCAGGAGGCCGAGATGGGTGGATCACCTGAGGTCAAGAGTTTGAAACCAGCCTGGCCAAAACGGTGAAACCCCATCTCGACTAAAAGTACAAAAAATTGGTGGTGCAATCCCAGCTACTCGAGAGGATGAGGCTGGAGAATTGCTTGAACCCAGGAGGCAGAGGTTTCAGTGAGCCGAGATCGCCTCGTTGCTCTCCAGCCTGGGCAACAAGAGCAAAACTCCCTTTCAAAAAAAAAAAAAGTACATAAATGTAGCAAAATGTAGGTTTTGTTAAATTTGTAAACTTGTAATTGGCAACTCTAGTTCCATGGTTCTCAGAGTGTGTTCGCCACACCATCATAAGAATACTCAACCAGGAACTTTAAAAACACATGTTTTAGGGTCCCTCCCTAGACCTCCCGAATCAAAAACTGTGGACAGAGGTCCTGTAACCTGTGTGTGAACAAACCTATCAGATGATATTAACATACGCTCCAGTTTGAGAACTACTACTCCAGGTCAGAACTACTGCACCCCTTAGCCAAATCTGGCCCTCTACTTGTTTTTGTCAATAAAACTTTATTGGCACCCATTCATGTCCATTCATTTACATATTGTCTATGGTTGCCTTTGTGTGGCAATGGCAGATCTCAGCAGTTGCAACTAGAATCGGTCTGCTCCACAGAGCCTAAATATTTACTCTCTGGCCCTTTACAGAAAGTTCACTGGTTCCTGGGCTGAATGAAGGACACCGTTCTATAGCATTGCTCCAAATAAAAAGTTAAAAGATCTGAAGCTGGGCGTGGTGACTCACACCTGTAATCCCAGCATTTTGGGAGGCTGAGGTGGGAGAATTACTTGAACCCAGGAGTTTGAGACCAGCCTGGGCAACACAGTAAAACCCCATCTCTTCTAAAAATGCAAAACTTAGCTGGGCGTGGTGGTGCACACCTGTAATCCCAACTGCTTGGGGGGCTGAGGTGGAAGGATCAATTGAGCCCAGGAAGCAGAGGTTGCAGTGAGCCAAGATCATACAGAGTGAGACCTCATCTCAAAAAAAAAAAAAAAAAAAGAAAAAGATGCATGCCTTTTTTGTGTTAATGTATTTAATTCAAAGGAGAAAGGATAAGTTTGATGCGGCAGTAATGTTTTCTTTCTTTCTTTTTTTTTTGAGTCTAAGTCTTGCTCTGTTGCCCAGGCTGGAGTGCAGTGGATGATCTCGGCTTACTGCAACCTCCGCCTCCCGGGTTCAAGTCATTCTCCTGCCTCAGCCTCCCGAGTAGCTGGGACTACAGGCGCACGCCACCACACCCGGCTAATATTTTGTATTTTTAGTAGAGACGGATTTCACCATGCTAGCCAGGATGGTTTCAATCTCCTGACCTTGTGATCCACCCTCTTCGGCCTCCCAAAGTGCTGGGATTACAGGCGTGAGCCACCATGCCCGGCCTTTTTTCTTTTTTTAGAGACAAGGTCTTGCTCTGCTGCCCAGGCTGGAGTGAAGTTGGTGTGATCAAGGTTCATTGCGGTTTCGAACTCCTGGTCTCAGGTGACCTTACACCTCAACATCCCACATAGCTGGGACTACAGGTACGTACCACTGTGCCCTGCCAATTTTTTAAAAAAAATTTTGTATACACGAGGTCTTTCTATGTTGCCCAGGCTGGTCTTGTGCCCTGGCCTAAAGTTATCCTTCCGTCTCAGCCTCCCGAAAGGGCTTACAGGTGTGAGCCACCCTGCCAGGCCATATTTTATAATGAAAGTTAATAAATGCATGACTATTAGAATTTACATTTAAACAATAGTCAGGCTGGGTGCAGTGGCTCATACCTATAATCCCAAAACTTTGGGAGGTTGAGGTGGGCAGATCACTCGAGGTCAGGAGATGGAGGCTAGCCTGGCCAACATGGTGAAACCCCACCTCTACTAAAAACACAAAAAATCAGCTGGGTGTAGTGGCAGGCGCCTGTAATCCCAGCTACTCAAGAGGCTGAGGCAGGAGAATCACTTGAACCCAAGAGGCAGAGGTTGCAGTGAACCGAAATCGCAGCCCTGAATTCCAGCCTGGGCAATAAGGCAAGAGACTTGGTCTTGGAAAAAAAAAAAAAAAAATAGAATTTAAGCGGCAGTCCAGGGCTACCTAAAGACCTCAAAGGCACTCCTTGTTGAGGGGCAGTAGGAAAGGGATACCCACCAGCTCCCTGGGGTTCTCCAGGGGCAGGGAACCATGAAAGGAAAGAGAAAAGAGAAGGTCTGGACAGAAAGGCCACGTTCCGATGGTGGCCCTGGCCAGGTGGTCCCAAGTGGGTGAGCCCGGGTCCACGCTTTTAGAAGCTGATCTCACCTTCTCGCTGATGGGCCTCAGGTCTGGGGAGACGGTGAAGATGCTTATGAGCACTAGAAGAAAGAAGAGAGGTGTGTGACACCTCCAGACCACGGCGGGCCCGCCCCGCGTCCGTCCATGCTGGCCACCCACCTCGGTGCTGGGGTCTGTACACAGGCTTGTCCGTCTGGATGAACACAGAAGCGCCCCGGCCGTCCACGGTCACCGAGGTCTGGTTGTGAAAGAGGGGCCCCTCCTCCGCCTGCCGGCCACGGCCCCACACTTTCAAAAGTGCCTGGCCCTGGAGGCCTGTAGGCACCTGCGGGCAGAGGAAGGAGCTTTGGGACAAGGATGTCACCCAGGAATGGGCCAAGACACTGGGAAAGGAGTTTGGAGGTCTCTACTGGGGGAACTCACTCCCAGGGCAACTGTGCCCCCCAGGGGACACGTGGCAGTTTCTGGAGATATTTTGGGGTGTCATAGCCTTGGGGGTGGTGGTTGCTACTGTCATTTGAGAGAGGACAAGAGAGGCCACTCAACATCTTACAGAGCACAGGACACCCCCCGCCCCCCACAAACTGCCCCAAATATCTATTTTTTTTTTTTTTTTTTTGAGACAAGGTCTCGCTCTGTTGCCCAGGCTGGAGTGTAGTGGCATAATCTCAGCTCACTGCAACCTCTGCCTCCCCGACTCAAGTGATTCTTGAGATTACAGATGCCTGCCACCATACCTGGCTAATTGTTTGTATTTTTAGTAGAGACGGGGTTTCACCATGTTGCCCAGGCTGGTCTCAAACTCCCGACCTCAAGTGATACTCAGGGGTGGAGGCTGCAGTGAGCTGTGATTGTACCACTGCACTCTAGCCGGGGTGACAGAGCGAGACTTCATTAAAAAAAAAAAAACACTGAAAACAATCTAAAAAAAATCTAACCTGAAGAAGCTGGGGGCTTAGTAAATTAATATTTAAGAGGGGTGTAATAGGGTGTTGTTTACAATAAGATGGAAATTCCAATTATAGAGACTTAAAAACGTGGAAGCCGTTTACAACAATGTGATCAGAGAGAATAGGAGACACCATGGTGTGTGGTTGTTTTTGTTTTTGTTTTTTTTTTTGAGACGGAGTTTCCCCTGTCGCCCAGGCTGGAGTATGTGGCTCGATCTTGGCTCACTGCAACCTCTGCCCCTCGGGTTCAAGCAATTCTCCTGCCTCAGCCTCCTGAGTAGCAGGGATTACAGGTGCCCGCCACTATGCCTGGCTAATTTTTACATTTTTAGTAGAGACGGCGTTTCACCATGTTGGCCAGGCTGGTCTGAAACTCCTGAACTCAAGTGATCCACCCACCTGAGCCTCCCACATTGCCAGGATTACAGGCGTGAAGCCGCCATGCCCGCCAGTGGTGTGCATCCTTTAACTGAAACTATTCAAAGAAAATGTATGTGCCTGAACAAGAATTTACGGAAAACATGAAAAAGTGAAAAGTATGAAAACTGGCTTATCAGTTGATTTCTCCTTTTTTTAATTTCTTTTTTTTTTTTTCAGATGGAGTTTCGTTCTTGTCGCCCAGGCTGGAGTACAGTGGTATGATCTCAGTTCACCACAACCTCCGTCTCCCAGGTTCAAGCGATTCTCCTGTCTCAGCCTCCCAAGTAGCTGGGATTACAGGCATGCACCACCATGAGCAGCTAATTTTGTATTTTTAGTAGAGATGGGGTTTCTCCATGTTGGTCAGGCTGGTCTCGAACTCCCGACCTCAGGTGATCTGCCCACCTCGGCCTCGCAAAGTGCTGGGATTACAGGCGTGAGCCACCGTGCCTGGCCACCTTTTTTTTAAAAAAACAAACAAACAAACAAAAAAAAAGGATTTCACTCTGTTGCCCCAGGCTGGAGTGCAGTGATGCAATCATAGCTCACTGCAGCCTCATGCAATCCTCCCACTCAGCCTCCCAAGTGGTTGGGATCACAGGCATGCACCACCACACCTGGCTTTTTTGTGTGTGGAGATGGGGTTTCACCATGTTTTTCAGGCTGGCCTTGAACTCTTGGGCTCAAAGGGTACACCCACCTCGGCCTCCCAACGAGCTGGGATTACAGGTGTGAGCATGGCACCCAGCCTCATTATTCGTTTTTTACCTCTCCTGTTTAAAAATGACTTTTCTTGAAACATACGCCATTTCTCTTGTTCTATTCCCATTCAATTCTTTATTTCCAAGGTCAGGTTTATAATTTTCTAAAAATTGACAGCTTACCTTGAGTTTGATTGTCCCTTTATCTAAAAATGAAAATAAAATGAGAAAAGTTAAATCAAGAGCTGTGTTTCCCTGCCTCCTGTGAGCTGCTGTCCCACAAACCACAAACTTTCTTAACCCAGAGGGGTTTCATGTGGACAAACACAGCCTGGGTCACGCTGGCCTGGCCCGGGCCAGGCTGGGATTGGCAGAAGCCAAAGGTTTCCTCCAAGCTGGCACAAGCCCAGAGGGGATGAACAGAGCTGAGCTATTCAGGGGAAAGCTGGCCTGTCTGTGTTTGATTTACTTCACCCCTGGCTCCTGCCCAAAGTAAGCTGTGAGGGGAGTAATGGGAAAACACCAGGGGAGAGGAACAAGGAGGAGTGCAGAGAAAGAAGAGGGGACTGAGGTCCCCAGTGGACCTGACTGATCTCCCATCACCTCACTCTGGTACCCACACTGAATCATTTGTGGTACTGTACTAGGTTTCTGGCTCAATTAGGTATCTATTATTTTTGCCTCCCAGCAACCATTATCCCATTTCCTGCTAACAGATCCTCACTTTCCTTAGGCAAGCTACCTGCCCACCACTCAGTCCACGTGGCTCCTAAGCTTTCCATCCACATTCCTGGGGCTCTGAGCCAATCTTCCTAGGCCTTCCCCTCTGGTCACAATGATTGGTTCAGGTTGAGCACATGACCCAGGATAGGCCAATCGGAGGGAATCCTGGGACTTTATCCAGCCATCCTGGGAAACTGGTGCTCCCAGTGATCTTAAGGGGAGACTCGGCTGCATCAGGAGTTAGGACAGAAGCATGCCAGCAATAGCAGTGGACCTTTTTTTTTTTTTTTTTTTTTTGAGGAGTTTCGTTCTTGTTGCCCAGGCTCCAGTGCAATGGTGCGGTCTCCGCTCATCACAACCTCCGCCTCCCAGGCGATTCTCCTGCTTCAGCCTCCTGGGTAGCTGTGATTACAGGCATGTACCACCATGCCCAGCTAACTGTGTATTTTTAGTAGAGAGGGGGTTTCTCCATGTTAGTCAGGCTAGTCTCAAACTCCCGACCTCAGGTGATCCACCCGTCTGGGCCTCCCAAAGAGCTGGGATCACAGGCGTGAGCCACTGCACCCAGCCTGGACTTTCTTTCTAGTTATGAGAGACCGTAAATGGTTGCAGAAGCCAATTGATGTTGGGTTTCCCTTGGTTAGCCACCCAAGTCAGGAGTACCTGCTTCTTCTAGGATAGAAGGGCTTCTAGAAGATTCTAGAAGCTTCCACATTTGCATCTTCTCCGACCAGACTTCCCCAGGAGACAAGTGCTGCTTCACTGGCCTTGGGGCCACTAACATTGCCTGTGTCTCCTGTAGCTGCCATCATCCTCTGCATGAGGAATGAGACCTCCCCTGGGAGACCACAGCTTTCTGAACCAGGGACCCCATTCACCATCTTGAGGCTGTTGTTATCTGCATTTGACCAAGGAGTGAGGGGGAGAGGCTGGCTGAGGGCCTGCGCTCCACTTAGTAACAGGCCTGTGAGCCCAGGTCTAATGATTCAGGTGTGCTGGAGACTCCACAAAAGGTCAGAGGGGGTTACGTGATCACCTCCAGCTCCCCTGTCCCACCTCCGGTCAAACCTGACACAGCTGGGTGCCCCGCTCTGCCCAGATCTGCACCCACAGAACCAGAGCCACTGAGGAATTGTGAGCTGAGCTGCCCATTCCTGGGCCTTACTCTCTCCATCTGTAAAATGAGGAGAATGCAACCTGTCCTCCCCGATCCCTCCCTCTCATGCCCCTGGGGATACGGGGCAGAAGGAAAGCAAGGCAACACCCACACTGCCCCAGCCTTGAAGGCCAGCGAGTGGCTCCATTTTGCAAAACAAGGAGAAGCCCCGGTCTGGCACCCAAGGAGACTTACCCAGGATGGCCCCCTGGCTCTGCACCACCGGCTCACCCTGGGCCACCAACTGAGCCTGGACCATGACTTCCCTCGGAGAGTTAAAGATGGTCACACTGATGACTTCCTCCACGCCCGCACGGAAAACAGAGGGAGCTGCGATCAAGTAGCCCCTGCAGGAAAGGAGAACCGAGGTGAAGCTCTCACCTCCAGCCCCCAGCCTCGCTGCTGCCACGGCTAGGTCAGGGCTCTCCCCTGGCAGACTCCTGCCTTTTCCTGACCACACCTGGCTGGCACTAATGCTCTAGGAGTCTGTGCCCCCCGTCAGTTCCTGAGGCCGGGGATTGGCTCATTCACCTCTGAAGTCCCTGTACTGGGTAAGCAACTGGCCTCATGTTTCGACACCACACGCCCTCTCTTACTCTGTATTCCAGCCTCCAGCCTGTTTGCTCAGCTAATTCCTTCTGCCCCAGGACCTTTTTTTTGTTTTCTTTTGGAGATGGAGTCTCACTCTGTCCCCCAGGGCTGGAGTGCAGCAGTGTGATCTCAGCTCACTGCAACCTCCTTCTCCTGGGCTCAAGGGATTCTTGTGGCTCAGCCTCCCAAGTAGCTGGGATTACAGGTGTCTGCCACTACACCCAGCTAATTTTTGTAATTTTTAGTAGAGATAGGGTTTCGCCACATTGGCCAGGATGATCTCGAACTCCTGACCTCAAACAATCCACCCTCCTCAGCCTCCCAAAGTTCTGGGATTACAGGCATGAGCCACCGCGCCCAGCCCTTCTGGCCCAGGACCTTTGCACATGTCATGCCCACTGTCTGAAATACTCTCCTCCACAAGCCAGGTAACCAGCAGGATCCTGCCTCATCTTCACAGTGCACCCACCTCCCCCGCCACCGGGAGAAGGGCTGACGTCAGCTCTATTCAGAGACTCAGAAAGGACGCAGAGGCAGAAAGGAAGCCCCAGAGAAGCCAGGTCACCAGCCCCAACAGTGACAGGCCAGGATTCTAACCCAGGCAGCCAGGCTCCAGAGCCCAATAAAAAGAAACAAAGGGCTTCTGTGCCACATTCATCTTAGGAATAAACCCTGAACACAAACTATAGGCCCTCAAACAGAAAGAGCTCTGAAAACAATGGAATCAAAGCAGGCCTCTCTTTCCTAAAATATTCTGATTGACTATAAAGTCATCTGTGGGAGGAAGACCTTACCCCCACTTTCCTGATGGGAAGTTGCTGCTTCAGATGGATAAGAACATGCACCAGACCACACAGTCAGGCAGGAGAGGGTGCCAGGGGGTCCTCAGGGGATCTGACCTAGGGTCCCAGGTCCTCCCCACCTGAGCTCCTGCCTCCCAGTATCTACAGCCTTCCATGGAAAATAACAAAGGCCCTGTAACCTCATGAAATGCTTACCATGTGCCGGAAATCGCCAAGAGCAGTGTAGCAAAGGCACCATGATGGCAACCATGTAGAACGATGGAAATCAGAAGAAAATAGAGTAAAGGGGGAAATTGGACCAGGCAATGAGATTAGGAGACATTTCATTTCAATATTTTCTGTTTTTATTTATTTTTAATTGAGCCTGAGTCTTGCTCTGTTACCAAGGCTGAAGTGCTGTGGTGTGATCTCAGCTCACTGCACCCTTCACTTCCCAGGTACGAGGGATTCTCCTGCCTCAGCCTGCAGAATAGCTGGGACTACAGGCGTATGCCACCACACCCGGCTAATTTTTGTATTTTTGGTAGAGACAGGGTTCCACCATGTTGGCCAGGCTGGTCTTGAACTCCTGACCTCACGTGATCTGCCCACCTTGGCCTCCCAAAGTGCTGGGATTACAGGCCCACTAAACCTGGCCTCAATATTGTGTCTGGAAAAACGCAACATCTACATGCAAAAAGATGAATTGAGACCATTACCTCACATCATGCAATCACATTAACTCAAAATTAATCTTAGGAACAGATCTAAATTGAAGAAGTAAAATTTGTAGAAGCACTAGAAGAAAACAAAGGAGAAAGTCATAGTGTGCTTAGAACAGGCAGATTCCTTGGGTAAAATAGCAAAAGTATGATCCACAAAAGATAAAGCGAACTTCATGAAAACACCATTAAGCATGTTACATCTTAAAAGACGCAATGGGTTTGTGTTGTTTCATGCACACAAAAAATGGCTTTGGGTTGTTTACTGCAGCCCTGGCCACAGTGTCCACTGACCTTAGGATCACACTGTGCTCCATCTGCCTTGAATAATTACCAGAGTTCAGTCCCCTGGGATTACATATGTGCCATCCAATTCCAGGACCCACTGGAGTTTGCAAGACCCTAGGTATGTGCTGTGTACTACATAACTCCAGCACTGACCAGGACATGCAATGACCCTGGGTTTGCAGGTGTCCTTCCTGCTCCAGCACAGGAATGTGGCATCCTTTTGAAAGGACATACTCTTTCTGTCTGGTTCCCAGCTGATCCCTAGAGCTTAGACGGGCCTCACATACAGCACATGGTGAGTGTAGAAGACAGTGTGAGAAACGTGTTCATTTTGCTTGGTCACCTTTGAAAGTCCTAACAATACGGGTTTGAGTCTTCCTAAAACTGCCCGGAGAACCTGACATCACCAAATTAAGTGTCCCTGATATTCAGAAGTTGCAGCTGTTTCCAGCTGTTGGGATGCTGGCCAGCCATTCCCTATCACACCTGACCCACCCCCTAGCATCTGAGCCAACACTAGCTTCTCATCCTGCTGGTCTCAGAAGGTCCCAGATTGGGGAAAATGATGTCCAGGTCAGTGTACACAGAATTGCTCTTACAACTGCAAATCTATGCTGTTTTCTGCGATCAGAGATTGCTCATGCAGAAACCTCTCAGGTCCCAGAAGTGGGCATCCAGAGTTGTTCCTAAAATGGGATCCTTTAGGCTGGGTGAACCATGTCCCTGTCTTAGAGGCCAGCTAATCTGGAATCCCAGGTTGGTCATTTGGGGACTTCTCTTCCCTAGTGTGTCTCTCGGCACAGGGATTCCATGTCATTTAACAGATAGTAAAATCCCAGGGTGACTTCAGTCAGAGGCAAACACGCTCGAGTACTGTTTAAAACTCTGCAACGGGCCAGGTGCAGTGGCTCATGCCTGTATTCTCAGCACTTTGGGAGGCCGCGGCAGGTGGATTACCTGAGGTCAGGAGTTCGAGACCAGCCTGGCCAACATGGTGAAACCCCATCTCTACTAAAACTACAAAAAATTAGCCAGGCATGGTGGCATGCACCTGTAATCCCAGCTATTTAGGAGGCTGAGGCAGGAGAATCGCTTGAACCCAGGAGGCGGAGGTTGCAGTGAGCCAATCACCTTTGCACTGCAGCCTGGGCAACAGGAGAACTCCGTCTCAAAAAAACAAAAACAAACACAAACAAACAAACAAAAAAAAAAACGTCTGCAATGGAGAGACCTGTAACTTACTCAGTTATTGTATGAGGCACAGTGTCTCATTGGAGGCAAGGTCTCTCACGTGGGGCCGGTCAATCCTTGCAGTAGAAGCTGACCTGCGCATCGCAGGCTGTTTACCAGCACTCCTGGCCTGTATCCACTTGATGCCAACAACAAATGCCTCCCCCTAGCTGTGACAACCAAAAATACCTGCAGACATTCCCCAGTGACCTCAGGGAGACAAAAATCCCCCCAGGGCTGAGGACCACTATTCTAAGGAATGCCAGTTTTGCAAGAAGCATCAGGATGAAAATTTGCAGGGTTCCGATTTCACGAAGCCCAGGAGAGGAAAGTCTGGATGTTCAGAGAGTGGTCGGCTGTCTTGCTTTTAAAACTGTGACCAGCAAGGACCAAGTACTCATTGCAAATAAGGACACCCACCTAGTGTCACTGCCTACCGATTTTCTGGAAACTCCTAAACAAGGGCTGCTTGAACAAGCCGCCTCCTAAACGCCCAGCTGGACTAAAAGGCTGGGCTTGTGCAGACCAGGGCAGCCCCCCTGAACCCGCAGCCCTGCGGAGCTCACCCGAACTTGCCAAGTTTAGAAATGTTCCCTGTGAAGCCAGTTTAGGAGAGGTTCTCCCCAGCAGCTAGTTAATTCACCTTCTCCCCGCCCGCAGTGAACCCACCAGAAGCCTGCAAGCAAACCTCTAGAAAAATGTGGAAGCAAAACAAACACTTCCTTCCCCCTCACCACGCCCACCCACGGGAAACTTACCCTTCGGACTCTCCTCCCACTTCTCAGCCAAGGCGCACCTCTTACCTTCGTGCCTTGGACAACTGGAAATCGCCACCCAAGATGACAGCCCGGGTCACACGAAGGGGGCGAGGTGGGGCGGGGAGCTGACCTCGGCGCCTTTAGCTTTGGGGAGTCCCTGTACCTCCACCCAGCCACTTTGGAAACCTCAGGGCTACCCTCCCCAAAACGATTCAGGAACAAGACGCCAGGTCCAGCCCAGCGAGGAGGCTGTGTGGCCTTGGACAGGTCGCTGCCACTCTCTGAGCCAGTCCCCGCAACCCCCACCCCCGGAGGCGACCGACCTCCTCTGTCGCCGGGGGATACTCACGGGGCCTGGGGCTGCGCAGCGCGCACGGCGTTCCGCGCCGACAGCAGCAGGAGCAGGAGCGAGAGCCACGGCCAGAGCAGGGCGCCGCTCATTTTTCCGCTCCGTGGGGGCGCCGCGCCCGGGGAGGGGGCCGGGCCAGGGCTGGGCCAGGGCCAGGGTCCGAGCGCTGCTGTCCCCGCGTCGCCGCCGGGGGCCCTTTGTTCGCAGCCCCCGCGCCGTGCGCCCGGCGCCACGCGCCCCACTCCGCGCCCGGCCAAGCTGGGGCAGCCTGGGGCCAGCCCCCTCCCCGGACCCACCTCGTCTCCGGGCCCGCCCCGCTCGCCCAGCTCGCCCCGCTCCCGGACGCGCCCTCCCGGGACGCCTGCTCCGCCCATCTCCAGACCCCGACCCTGCCCGCTCCCTTCCCGGGATCGTCCCCCGACTCACTCCCAGGACCCACCCGGGCCTTGCCCGACTCCCCCGGAACCCGCCTCCTCGTCCCCTCCCCGGATTCGTCCCCGGATTCCCCCCTCCCCACCAGCCCCTCCTCGGACCCGACCCCCCACTGCCCGCACTCTCCCTCCCCTCTCCACCCGGCGTCCACTCGGAACCTGCCCCTCCCTGGCCTTTCCTTCCCTCCCTCCCCAGCCGCCCGTTGTGGCCCCCTCCCCCGGGACCGCTGGGTCTGGACGCAGCCCTCAACCCGGATCCACAGGGCCCGCTCACTTCTCCCCGCTCCCCCACCCCACTGTTCGCAAATCCCTTGAGCCGGTCCCCTCCCTCTCTGGGCCTCAGAGTCCCCCTTCCCCTCTCATCCAGCGGGGGGTGGACGGGCAACCCCTTTCTCTCCAAGAGCAGGGTCCCCTCCTGCCCCTCCCCGTGCGCCCACCTCAGGGACGGTCCTGCTGTCCTAGGTCCCACTAGCGGGCTCACGTCCTATACCACGTCCAAATCCTGGACCCCCTCCCTCCAGTGGGGAGCCTCCTTCCCCCAGCTACCGGCTGCCTTTTTTCTAAAATTCCAGTGCTGACCACACCCTCTCCTGCCCGGAATCCTCGGGGCTCCCTGTTTATTTTACGTTTTATTTTTATGTTTTGAGACCAGAGGTTTGCTCTGTTGCCCAGGCAGGAATTTCGTGGTGCAATCACGGCTCACTAGAGCTTCAAACTCCTGGAGAGTAGCTGGGCCTACAGGTGCAATCCCACACCCAGCTAATTTTTGTATTTTTGTTAGAAACGGGGTCACTCTATGTTGCCCAGGCTGGTCTTGAACGCTGGGCTCAAATGCTCCTCCTTCCTCAGCCTCCCAAAGTGCTGGGATTACAGATGTGAGCCACCACACCCAGCCAGGGCTTCCCGTTTTTCAGACCAAATCCAGGCTCTGTCTTTGATGGAAGAGACCTCAGCCGGGTTTCTCGAACACCCTGTTCTCACTCCACTGCTGGCTTCTGCCTAATCTCTGACTTCCACTAGCTGCCTCCTTCGACAGTCCAACTCCTGATCCTTCCGGGAAACTCCAGGGAAGCTTCTCTTTCCCCCTCCCTGCCCCTAGGTATGTGAGGCTTCTGGGGACTTCGAAGCCCCTTCCACAGCCTTTGGACCTGGCACTGATCACCCAGGCAGCACCAAGTCCTGGGACAGCAATGAGGACCCCTGGGCTGGGACATACAGAACCTGCTGCCACTGAGCGCAGTCCCCTAGAGGGGACGTAGCCAACGGTGGCTGGAGTGGGCTGGATAGCCGTCTCTCCTGCCTCCAAGCTCAGACCAAGCCAGCCCCAAGCAGGCTGCTAAACTCACATGGAGGTGCAAAAATCTTGCACGCTGGGAGAGGTGGCCCATGCCTGTAATCCCAGCCCTTTGGGGGGCCAAGGTAGGCGTATCATCTGAGGTTGGGAGTTCAAGATTAGCCTGACCAGTACAGTGAAACCCCGTCTCTACTAAAAATACAAAAATTAACCGGGCATAGTGGTGGGCGCCTGTAATGTCAGCTATTTGGGAGGCTGAGGCAGGAGAATCACTTGATCCTGGGAGGCGGAGGTTCCAGTGAGCCAAGATCTCACCATTGCACTCCAGCCTGGGTGACAGAGTTGAGACCCTGTCTCAAAAAAAAAAAAAAAAAATCTAGCACCAAGAAGCAGCATCAAGGTTTTCACCCTCATCATCCACGTTTGCCCCATGCCACCCCTCCATGACAAGCCTGGCTCCACTCCTCAGCCTCCAGGCCAGCCTTTGGGCCCTCTGCTCCCTCCTTGACCATCGGGCTCTGGCCACACTGGCCTCCAAGGTACACCACACCCCCACCCACCACCACCGCCATCTCGGGCTGAGGTGCCACCTGTCCCCCCTGCCTGGGATGCCCTTCCCTGTGGCATCACAAGACCGACCCTCTCTCCTCCACCTTCAGGGTCAAGGCCCCGAGGGGCCTTCCCTGCCTGCCTGTGGTGTATGGTCTAAAATGTCAGTCCTGCCTTGGCATGGCTGAGCTACACAGGACCACTATGTCCTGACTGTATGCTTGCCTCTCGCCTGCTGAGAGCAACTTCTGGCATGTGTGAGAAATCATGTTGCTTGCTGAGAGCTGCGACAAGGAAAACCTACTTGACCCCCTAAAGCGGAAGATTGCCCCCAAAGCAGAAAAGTGCTCAAAGCATTGTAAAACAGTAACCAATATGAATACATCTCACACCAGAGGAATTCGTTCTTTGAACACAGGATGTGGGATTCTTTCCTTTGTTCCTTTGTAGAGCGTGCATTATTATTTGTCTTTAACCTATCGTAAACATGCACTGGCTGCCTGATTAATTTATCTTTAACCTACGCAGGACCAAAGAGCATCCGCTTGGTAAACTTGTCACTGGAATGTAAAGAATAAATACGTGGGTCAGAGTCTGCCCTGGGCTCTCAGCTGGAAATGCTGCGATACCCCTGATGCTCCACTCTGAACCTAACGTTTTGCTATTTCGTGTCTGTTTCTTAATTCCTTCAGCGCCGCCTGGGTTGGCATGATGAGGGCTCACTGGAGCCTCAACCTCCCAGGCTCAAGTGATCCTCCCGCCTCAGCCTCCAGAGTAGCTGAGGCCACAGGCGTGTACCACCAAGCCCAGCTAAATTTTTTTTGTATTTTTAATAGAGACAGGGTTTCACCATGTTACCCAGACTGGTCTCCATCTCCTGGACTCAAGCGATCCATCCACCTCAACCTCCCAAAGTGCTGGGCTTACAGAGGTGAGCCACTGCGCCCGACTATACTCTTGTGATTCTGAACCATTTAACATTTGTACAACGGAGCTACCATTTTTAGTAGCTGCCTGTTTTTTTTAGGTGTCATTGATGACAGGCTTGATTGTGTGAATTTGCAGTGTGAGGTCATTTTTAGGATGCCCCCTTGTGTGAGGGAAGAACTGGCTGCATTAACCCCACAGTCAGTGATTGTTAAACACCTCCAAACACACCTAGGATGAGCGGCTTTGCAGTCCGGATGCCGGACGAGGAAGACCGCAAACACCGCCCTGTTGCCAGTGGCCGTTTCTCTTTCCTTTTTTTCTTTTTATTGAGACGGAGTCTTGCTCTGTTTCCCAGGCTGAAGTGCAGTGTTGCGATCTCGGCTCACTACCAACGTCTGCCACCCCAGTTCAAGCGATTCTTGTGCCTAAGCCTCCTGAGTAGCTGGGATCACAGGCATGCGCCACCATGCCCAGCTAAATTTTTTGTATTTTTAGTAGAGACAGGGTTTTGCCATGTTGGCCAGGCTGGTCTCAAACTCCTAACCTCAAGTGATCTGCCCACCTCAGCCTCCCAAAGTGCTGGGATTACAGGTATATACCGTTGTGCCAAGCTGATGGGCACACAGCATGTGCCTGTGCCTGCCAGGTGCCCAGAAGATTGGATGTCAGGGCTGAGGACAGACAAGACAGGCTGATGGGTCTGCAAGGGTCTGGGTCCTCTAGCACAGTGCCCCTCACAGGGTTCCTAGGCCCAGAGGGAGATCAGGTCAAGCCTGTCCAGGACACCAGGACATTTCATGTACATGGAATCACACACGGCCGGGCGCACTGGCTCACGCCTGTAATCCCAGCACTTTGGGAGGCAGAGGCGGGTGGATCACAAGGTCAAGAGATCGAGACCATGGTGAAACCCCGTCTCTACTAAAAAATACAAAAATTAGCTGGGCATGGTGGCATGCGCCTGTAGTCCCAGCTACTCGGGAGGCTGAGGCAGGAGAATTGCTTGAACCTGGGAGGTGGAGGTTGCAGTGAGCCGAGATCACGCCGCTGCACTCCAGCCTGGCACCTGGCGACACAGTGAGACTCTGTCTCAAAAAAAATGGAAGCATACACTATGTGCATTTTTGTGTCTGCCTTCTCTCACTCAGGACCACGTTTTGTTTTTTAGATGGAGTCTTGCTGTGTCTCCCAGGCTGGAGTACAGTGGTGCAATCTTGGCTCACCACAACCTTCACCTCGCGGATTCAAGCAATTCTCCCACCTCAGCCTCCTGAGTAGCTGGGATGACAGGTATGCACCACCACACCTGGCTAATTTTTGTATTTTTAGCAGAGACGAAGTTTACATCATGGTGGGCAGGCTGGTCGTGAACGCCTGACCTCAGGTGATCTTCCCGTCTCGGCCTCCCAAATTGCTGGGATTACAGGTATGAGCCACCGCGCCCGGCCGACACCCTGAGTATACTAAATGCCACTGAATTGTTCACTTTCAAATGATTACTTTGAGCCCAGCAAGGTTGTTTACACCTGTACTCCCAACAATTTGGGAGGCCAAAGTGGAAGGACTGCTTGAGCCCAGGAGCTCAAGACCAGCCAGGGCAACATAGTGAGACCCCCCTCATCTGTAAAAAAAACTTTAAGAATTATCAGGACTTAGTGGTGTACATCTGCGTACTCCCAGCTTCTTGCGAGAATGAGGCAAGAGGATCTCTTGAACCCAGGAGGTTGAGTCTGTAGTGAGTAGGGATCGAGCCCCTGTATTCCAGCCTGGGCAACAGATCAAGGCCTTGCCTCTCAAAAATAAATAAATAAAATGGTTAATTTCATGGTATGTGAGTCTGGTCACAATAAAAGAAAAAGCGGCCAGGGGAAAATGCGTCTTGCTGCAGAGAAACGCCGAACCCCCTTGGAGTGGCCAGGACCTCAGAGAGAAAGCTGATCGGGGCAGTGCAGTCCAGCAAAGTCAATGTTGGAGCCAGACAATAAACTGTAACTTCAAATCCTGATTCTTCCACTTATCAGCTGTGTGATCTGCAGGAAGTTGCTTGACTTCTCTGAGCCATTGATTGATTGATTGAAACAGAATCTCACTCTATCACCCAGGCTGGAGTGCAGTGGCATCTCGGCTCACTGCAACCTCCACCTCCCGGGTTGAAGTGACTCTTGTGCCTCAGGCTCCCAAGTAGCTGGGACTATAGGCATGGGCCACCATGCCCAGATACTTGTATTATTTTTTATTTTTAGTAAAGACAGGGTTTCGCCATGTTGGCCAGACTGGTCTCAAACTTCTGACCTCTAGTGACCCGCCCACCTCGGCCTCCCAAAGTGCTGGGATTACAGGTGTGAGCCAGCATGCTCAGCCTTCTGAAACTTTTAATCGCCTCAGCTGTAAAGTGGAATTCACAACACGTTCTCGCAGAGTAATTTAGGGATGAAAACAGATGGTATGTGTCAACTCACTGGGACAGGGCCTGGTTATGGAAAGCACTTGTTTAAGCCAGAGGCAGTGACTCATGCCTCTAATCCCAGCACTTTGGGAGGCCATCGCAGGAGGATTGCTTGAGCCAGGAGTTCAAGACCAGCCTGGGCAACATAGCAAGACCTTGTCTCTGTGAAGAACCAAAAAATGGCTGGGTATAGTGGTTTGCGTTTGTAATCCCAGCACTTTGGGAGAACGAGGCAGGTGGATCAACTGAGGTCAGAAGTTCAAGACCAGCCTGGCCAACATGGAGAAACCCTGTCTATACTAAAAATACAAAAAAATTAGCCAGGCCTGGTGGTGGATGCCTGTAATTCCAGCTACTCGAGAGGAGGTGGAGGTTGCAGTGAGCCGAGATGGCACCACTGCACTCCAGCCTGGCAACAGAGAGAGACTCTGTCTCCAGGCTTAGTGATTCATGCCTGTAGTCCCAGCACTTTGGGAGGCTGAAGCAGGCGGATCACCTGAGGTCAGGAGTTCAACACCAGCCTGTCCAACATGGTGAAACCCCATCTCTACTAATAATTTAAAAAATTAGCCAGGCGTGGTGGCACATGCCTGTAATCCCAGCTACTCAGGAGGCTGAGGCAGGAGAATTGCTGGAACCTCGGAGGCGGAGGTTGCAGTGAGTCGAGACCGTGCCATTACACTCCAGCCTGGGCAAAAAGAGCAAAACTCCATCTCAAAATAAATAAATAAATACTTTCAACAGGTGCAGTTTATGTGGGCGCTACTGCACTCTAGCCTAGGTGACAGTGAGACCATGTCTCAAAAAAAAAAGGTACAGTTTATTGCATATCAGTTTTCTATGGTTTGAATATTTTCGTCTCTCCCGAATACAGCTTGAAACTTACTCTGCATTGTGGTAGTATTGAGAGGTGGAGCTTTTAGAAGGAATGATTATTGGTCCCTCATCAAAGAAATTGAAGGGAGCAGCTAGCTGGTTCCCTTTTTTTTTTTTTTTTTTAGTTTGGGTTTCGCTCTGTTGCCCAGGCTGGAGTGCAGTGGTGCGATCTCAGCTCGCTTCAACCTCTGCCTCCCAGGTTCAAGCGATTCTCCTGCTGCAGTCTCCCAGGTAGCTGGGATTACAGGTGCCTGCCACCACGCCCAGCTAATTTTTACTTCAACCTTTGCCTCCCAGGTTCAAGCCATTCTCCTGCCTCAGTCTCCCAGGTAGCTGGGATTACAGGTGCGTGCCATCATGCCTGGCTAATTTTTGTATTTTTAGTAGAGACAGGTGTTGAGAGCAAATTTTGAATGTGTGATATATCAATTGTTTGCTGAGGGCGGTGGCAAAGAAAACCTAGTCAATCCCCCAGAGCAGAAAACGGCTTAAAGCGTTATACAACAGTTACCAATATGAATATGTCTCACATCAGATGAATTAGTTCTTTGAGTGCAGGATGTGTGACTCTTCCTTTTGTTCCCTCATAAAGAGTGCTTTCTATTTAACCTATAGCAAACAGACACTAGCTGTCTGGTTAGTTTCCCTTTAACCAATGAAAGAGCACAGAACATCCGCTTGGTAAACTTGTCACTGGAATGTAAAGAATAAATACGTGGGTCAGAGTCTGCTCTGGGCTCTCCGCTGGAAGGGCTGTGAGACCCCCGATGCCTACTCTGAACCCCACTTTTGCATTCTATCGTTCTGTCTGTTTCTTAATTCCTTCAGCGCCGCCTGGGTTGGGGTCTCTATGGTTGAACTGATTTTGGCAGGCTGGGTTTCTTCATGTTGGCCAGGCTGGTCTCAAACTCCTGACTTCGTGATCCGCCCGCCTCAGCCTCCCAAAGTGCTGGGATTACAGGCGTGAGCCACCATACTTGGCCACTGGTTCCTTTTTTGCCCTTCTGCCAGGTGAGGGCACAGCATGTGTCCCTTCGGCCATGGGAGGCTGAAGGTACAAGGTGCCTCCCTGGAGGCAGAGAGGAAGCCCTCACCAGACACAGCATCTGCTGGTGCCTTGATCTTGGACTTCCCAGCCTCCAGAACTGTGAGAAATAAATTTCTATAGTTTGTAAATTACTCGGTCTGAGGCATCTTGTTAACTGCAGCCCAAACGGTCACAGTTACAGCTCCATACAGTTAACCCTTGGACAACACAGGGTTTTTTGCTTTTGTTTCGTGTGTTGGTTTTGAGATGGAATGTTGCTGTGTCGCCCAGCTGAAACACAAAAACTGGGCCAGGTACAGGGGCTCACACCTATAATCTCAGTATGTTAGGAAGTTGAAGTGGGAGGATCACTTGAGGCCAGGAGTTCAAGATCAGCCTGGGCAATATAGTGAGACTTCATCTCTACAAAAAATTTAAAAATTTGGCTGGATGCAGTGGCTCACACCTGTAATTCCAGCACTTTGGGAGGCCAAGGCAGGCAGATCACTTGAGGGCAGGAGTTTGAGACCAGCCTGGCCAACGTGGCAAAACCCCAACTCTATCAAAAATACAAAAATTTGTCGGGCGTGGTGTTGGGTGCCTGTAATCCCAACTACTCGGGAGGTGGAGGCAGGAGAATTGCATGAACCTGGGAGGCAGAGGTTGCAGTGAGTCGAGATCTTACCACTCTATTCCAGCCTGGGTGAGAGATGCCATCTCAAAGAAAAAGAAAGAGAGAGAGAGAGAGAGGGAGAGAGGCAGAGGGAGAGGAAGGAAGGAAGGGAGGGAGGGAGGGAGGAAAGCAAGGAAAGAAAAAGAAAGGAAAGAAAAAGAAAGAGAGAGAGAAAGAAAGAAGAAACAAAGAAAGAGAGAGAAAGAGAAAGAAAGAAAGAGAAGGAAGGAAGGAAGGAAAGAGAAAGAAAGAAAGAAAGAGAAAGAAAAAGAAAGAAAGAAAGAGAGAGAGAGAGAGAAAGAAAGAAGGAAAGAAAGATTGATTAGCTGTGTGTGGTGGCTCTGAGTGGCCTCCAAAGGTGGCTCCAAAGGATGCAGGACCCGGACCTTCCATGGAGGAAGAGGCATTGGAAAGGTCTGTGTCTGGGACAAGGCGATGTGAAGTGCCCTTGGGCTTGACCTCTGGGACTCAGCCCTCTCTGGGGTTTGGGGATGCTAGCTGCCCCAAACACTGCTCTGAGCACAGGCAATGTGCCACACAGCCCCGTGGCAGGAAGGGGCTCGTGCCTGCTCCAAGTGGCACCAGGCATGGAGGAAGGCAAAGGAGACGCAGGCTGCCATGGGCCCTCTGTGGGTGCAGGGACCAGAGATCGAGCCAGGTTCCCGTCCTTGCCCCAAGTGCCCTGTGCTGTGTCCTCAGGGCAAGGAGTGCATGCAGGCCGTCAGGGGACAGCACAGGGCAGATGGTCCCCGGGCGGGCGGCACCAGTGTGCAGGCACTAGGGTCAGCATCAGGGTGGCCTTGGGGACATGCAGCTCCTTGGAGATGAACTCACAGCTGGTCCAAGCTCTGACGGTGCTTCCAGGAAGAAGCTTCAGCCTCACAACTCCAGAATCACTTCCCTAAAACCCAAATTGGCTGAGTTTTTGCCTCAACCACCTTGAGTGGCTCTGTCCTGCCTGGACCTTAGGTCCGAGCAAAGACAATGTCCTGTGATCATCCAGCCCCAGGCAGCCTTGAGGCACTGCCGCAGCCCCTCTGGTCCTAGGGTGGGCCCTAGACGTCCCCTGAAGGCTGCCCTTGGAGGCCAGTCAGGGATCTGCCCTCTGCACCAAAAGGGCTTCTTCCCATCTTTCTGGCTCCTTCTAGTGGCCTCATCCCCTTTTGGGGTGCTCCCTCAGCTGGGTGACTGTGCCTCCAAATGTATGCTTGTGGAGCATCTGAGAAGTCTGCACCTTCCCAGATCACCTGGGGAGCCATGTCTCCATACACCTCACCTGGAAGCTGTCTCTACCTGTCTATCTTGCCTGGGGCCTGTCCGTGCCTGGCCATCTCACCTGGGGGCTGTCCACACCTGCCCATCTCACCTGGGGGCTGTCCACACCTGCCCACCTCACCTGGGGGCTGTGTCCACACCTGCCCACCTCACCTGGGGGCTGTCCACACCTGCCCATCTCACCTGGGGGCTGTCCACACCTGCCCATCTCACCTGGAGGACCATGCTCCTGTCTACCTCACCTGGAGGGTCAGGTCTGCCCATCTCCCTTGGGAACTATACCAGTCCATTCTGTCTTGGGGCTGTCTATACCTACACACCCTATCTGAGGGCCATTCACCCACCCACCTTACTTCAGAATTATCTATGCCTACAATACCTACCTGGCTCACTTAGAGTCCTTGTCCCTGCCTACCTCACCTGGGGACTATCTATACCCACCTGCCCACCTCACCTAGGGCCTGTCTACACCCGCCTACCTCACCTGGAGGGCCATGTCTCTGCCCACCTCACTTGGAGGCTGTCTATAACAGTGCATCTTGCCTGGGGACTGTACATCCATCCACCTCACCTAGGAATTATCCATACACACCCTGGGGCCATGTCCCCACCCACCTCACCTGGGAGCTACCTAGACTCACCCACCTCACTGTGTCCCTATAGGGTGAGCACAGGTGGAGGGCAGGGAGCAGCCCTTTTTACCTGCACCCAAGCCCTTGGTGCAGCTCTGAGTCAGACCCTCCCTGGCACTGCAGTCTGGTGGCTGGCACCGTGTCCTGCCTCTTAGGCTGCATCTGAACCTGACCATCCCTTCTTAGAGGCTTCCGTGACATGAGAGCAGGAATGCAACCTTGGATGGCACCGGGATAAGAAAACTGAGGCCCTGGCCAGGTGCGGTGGCTCACGCCTGTAATCCCAGCACTTTGGGAGGCTGAGGCAGACGGATCATCTGCGATCAGGAATTTGAGACCAGCCTGGCCAACGTGGTGAAACCCCATCTCTACTTAAAATACAAAAATTAGCTGGGTGTAGTGGCAGGTGCCTGTAATCCCAGCTACTCGGGAGGCTGAGGCAGGAGAATCGTTTGAACTTGGGAGGCAGAGGTTGCAGTGAGTCGAGATCATGCCACTGCACTCCAGCCTGGGTGACAGAGCAAGAGTCGGTTTTAAAAAAAAAAGAAAGAAAGAAAAGATAAATTAAGCTCAAGCTAGGCGCCATGGCTCATGCCTGTAATCCCAGCACTTTGGGAGGCCAAGACGGGCGAATCACGAGGTCAGGAGATCAAGACCATCCAGGCCAACACAGTGAAACCCTGTCTCTACTAAAATACAAAAAACTGGCTGGGCGTGGTGGTAGGCACCTGTAGTCCCAGCTACTTGGAAGGTTGAGGCAGGGGAATCGCTTGAACCCAGGAGGCAGAGGTTGCACTGAGCTGAGATTGCGCCACTGCACTCCAGCCTGGGTAACAGAGTGAAACTCGGTCTCAAAAAAGAAAACTGAGGCCCAGACACGATTCAGCCCCCAGCAGACACCCTGGCAAGCTCTGCTTTCTGGGCAAGCAGGCTGGAAATAAAAGCAGCGCCGTGAACGCCCTGGCCTGCCTCAGCTCTGCCAGCAGTGTCTGCCCTGGAGAAGATGCCAGCTCAGTGCCAGAAATGTTCCGGGACACAACCTGGCCCAGGCAGAAGCTGAGGATCCACCAGCCTGTGAGCAGCTCCAAGCACACGCTGGGGGCTAGAGAGGGGGCTCCACACCCGCTGCTCCCTGTGGGTGGCCTCGTCCAGCCCCGAGGGAGGCCTCTGTCTACTGGAGCTAAGCCTGGGGACGGCCACTCCAGCCAATAGCCTGTCCAACCCAGGTGTAGACAGCCCCGGGTGAGGTGAGCAGGCACACTGGTGAGCTGAGTGGGTACATGGCCTTCGAGGTGAGGTATACAGGTATAGACAGCCCCCAAGGTGAAGTGAACAGGTGTAGACAGTCCCTGGGGAGGGTAGACAGGCACACAGCTCTTCAGGTGAAGTGGGTGGGTGCACGGCCCCCTAGGTGAGATGGATAGACAGGTGTAGACAGTCCCCAGGTGAGGTTAACGGGGACATGCCCCCCCAGGTGAGGTGGGCAGGTATAGATAACCCCCAAATGTGGTGATCACGTACAGACAGGCCCCAGGTGAGGTGAGGTGTAGGCAGCCCCTGGGTAGGGTGGGCAGGGGCATGGCCCTCCAGATAAGAAAGGTAGGTGCCCCGCCTGTACCCTAAGCAATGGGTTTTATATTGTGAGCTTTCAGGGCTCGGCGCAGTGAAGTGACTCATGCCTGTAAGCCCAGCATTGTGGGAGGCCGAGGTGGGAGGATCACTTGAGCCCACGAGTTCAAGACCAGCTTGGGCAACATAGTGAGACCTCATCCCTAAAAAAAATAATAATAAAATAAAAATATATTGTGAGCATTTAAAATAAAAAAGAAAGGTAGGTACATGGCCCCCTAGATGAGATAGGTGTAGAAATCCCCCAGGTGAGGTCGACAGGCGTAGAGAGACCCCAGGGGAGGTGGACAGGCGTAGAGGGCCCCCAGGGGAGGTGGACAGG
>NW_022437125.1:84624-189985 GCF_009761245.1 Sapajus apella | reverse complement strand
CAGGCGTAGAGAGCCCCCAGGGGAGGTGGACAGGCGTAGAGAGCCCCAGGCGAGGTGGACAGGCGTAGAGATCCCCCAGGCGAGGTAGACAGGCGTAGAGAGCCCCAGGTTCGGTGACCACTTCCTCCCCTTCTTTCCTGCCATCACCAAGTGTCTACAGACACCGCCTCCCAGGCCAGTATACCAGGCGCTGGACGCTAGCCCAGCCCTCAGCGGCTCCCAGTATTTCCGCAGATCAGTTCTAAAGAGGTGCGTTCTAGAACCTTTGACGTCAGGGCTCACCCCACAGGGCACCAGCAGGGACGGGAACCCAGGAATGTAAGGCCAGCCCTGAGCCTGGACCTAGTCAATGCTCCAGAAACGGCAGCCTAGGGACACTGGGGCCAGGCAGCCCGAGAGTGGGAGGGGCCGGCCCCAGGGCTGGGGCATGGTGGCAGGGGTTTGCAGGAGAGGACATTTGTCTCATCGCTTGTTCATGCAAAGTTTCCAAGACTCCCTCACCATTCAGCTCCCCAGGCCCCCATCCAGCCCCCAGCTTCTGCCATCCCTGCCCCACCCCAGGACTTGGCCTCTCATTGCCCTGTGAGCCTGGCTGGCTCATCCCTGCCTCCCTAGCCAGTGGCCCCTCCCCTGCCTCGGCTCCAATAATCTTTGGCTCTGGAGGGCCCCCACACACTGCCCCTCGTCCAGCTGTCTTTTTTGGGGAGTATAATTGGGGTAGAATTTACATACCACAAAGTTCACCCAATGAAAGTACAGATTTACAACAGTATAATATAGATTTACTATAAAGATATACTATACTATAGATTTACTCTAGATTAACTATACAGATTTACTATGCTTTCATTGGGTGAACTTTGTAGTATGTAAATATTGTGGTATTTACTATTGATTAAAATCTATTTAATCATTAGATTTTCATATACTTAACAGTTGTGCAACCATCATCACTTCTATCTCATTCCAGAAGATTTCATCCCCACAAAAGGAGACCCTGTCCCCATCAGCAGTCACTCCCCATGCCCCCTCCCCTGGCCCCTGGCAGCCACTCATCTGCTTCCGGCCTCTATGGATTTGCCTGTTCTGGGCATTTCAGATCAAAGGAATCTCACACTCTGTGGCCTTTTGTGACTATTTTCTTCCACTTGGCATCATGATTTTTGAGGTTTGGTTCTGTTTTTCAGACAGGGTCTCACTGTCACCCAGGCTGCAGTGCAGTGGCATGATCACGGCTCACTGCAGCCTTCATCTCCCGGGCTCAAGCGATCCTCCCACCTCAGCCTCTCAAGTAGCTGGGACTCCAGGTGAGCACCACCACACCAGGCAAATTTTATGGTTTTTGTAAAGACAGCGTCTAGCTATGTTGCCCTAGATATATTTTTGTAAAGACAGGGTTTAGCTAGGTGGGGTGGTTAGGTATAGTCAGCTCCCAAGTGAAGGGGGTCCTCAAATGCCGGGGCTCAAGCGGCCCTCCCTCCTGAGCCTCCCTAAGTGCTGGGATTACAGGCATGAGCCACTGCACCAGCCTTATTTGGTTTTTGTATGGGTCTGCTTTATTTTTCTGATATTGGTCTTAAGTTCTCCAATTTCTCTCCTCCCATTCTCCATTCCTTTCCAATCAGGCTGTTTCTCTTCCTCCTGTCACTTCCCTGAAACTGATTTCATCCACGTTACCAATGATAGACAATTCCCTTAATTGTATGTTCTATTCATGAGCACTGGACACAGCTCTCTTTTTCTTTTTTTGATGGAATCTCATTCTGTCACCCAGGCTGGAGTGCAGTAGCGTGATCTTGGCTCACTGCAACCTCTGCCTCCCAGATTCAAATGATTCTCATGCCTCAGGCTCCTGAGTAGCTGAGATCACAGGTGCTCACCACCACACCAGTTAATTTTTGTATCTTTATTAGAGACAGAGTTTCACCATGTTGACCAGGCTGGTCTCAAATTCCTGGTCTTAAGTGATCCACCTGCCTCGGCCTCCCAAAGTGCTGGGAATACAGGTATGAGCCACCATTCCCAGCCTTTTTTTTTTTTTTTTTTTTTTTGAGATGGAGTCTTGCTCTGTTGCCAGGCTGGAGTGCGGTGGCGTGATCTCGACTCACTGCAACCTCCGACCCCCTGGTTCAAGCAATTCTCCTGTCTCAGCCTCCCAAGTAGCTGGGATTACAGGCATGCGCCATCCTGCCCAGCAGGATTTGTGTATTTATTTTTGGTAGACATAGGGTTTCACCATGTTGGCCAGGATGGTCTCGATCTCCTGACCTTGATTGCCCGCCGCGGCCTCCCAAAGTGTTGAGATTACAGGCGTGAGCCACTGCGCCCAGCACATTCCCATCTTAATTGGCTTCATGATTGCAGGTGTACTTTGGTTCAGCAACTGCCAAGGCCCACCAATCTGCCTTGAAACTCCATGTATCTGCCTTCTCCCATCCTGTGGTCCCTCACGCCAGGTGTGGAGGGTGACAGTCCTAACAGCCTCCTGTCCCTGAATCCTGACAGTACCTCTTGCTGCAACTCCGGGGGGCTGGCACAAATGCTCCTATCCCAGTTCAGCCCTGGACCTGAAGGCCAGAGATGGAAAGACCCCAGCTGGGCTTTCCAGCTCCCCAGGGGAAAGTTTGGTGCCAAAAGGAAAATATTTACATGGTTTGTAAGTTGAGGTATCCCCCCGCAAAAGTGATTCAAAGGACAGTAAAGATGGAAAGCCCGTGTCGTGATGTGGGCCGTGCCAAGCCGCACAGCAGACGCGGTCCCGGAGGATTCTTTAGGGAACTGATGGATGTGACCCGCCGACCCTTTTGTTTTCGAAATCACCAAACATCTGCTGAGTGAGCTGATTCCTGGCCCGTTTTGGGAATGTTCCCAGGCTGGGTCGTTGAGGAAGCACAGTGCGAGGGTGGAGGGCACTCTGGAGGCTGTGACTGGGCCAGAGCTGCTTTGCTGTGTGCGTGGAGCAGGGGGCGTGGTGGGGGGGGGGGTGTTCAGATAATCTCCAGGGTCCTTTTCAGCAAGAACACACAAGTCATTTTTAATCCATCAAAAAGAGGAAAAGAGACAAAATGCAGTTAATGAACACTCCTATACCATGCTGTGATGAAATGCTTTTAAAAGTCACAGGAGGCTGGGCATGGTGGCTCACGCTTGGAACCCCAGTACTGTGAGGATCACTTCAGGACAGGAGTTTGAGACCAGCCTGGGCAACATAGTGAGACCTCATCTCTACTAAAAATAAAAATCAAAAAATTAGCTGGGTATGGTGGTTGCACCTGTAATCCCAGCTATTTGGGAGACTAAGTCGGGAGGTTGCTTGCGGCCAGGAGTCTAGCCTGGGTGACAGAGTGAGAGTGGGGTCGGGGGGGGGCAGACAGGGAGGGAGAGAGGGAAGGAAAGGAAAAAGGCTAGCTAGCTAGCTGACACCAGGCTTCTGTTGTGAATTAAGTGTTTTTTTTCTCACCCACTGCAACTCAGATCACCATGCTTGGCACAGATTTATCAGAAGGCATCTGCAGACCGGGCGCGGTGGCTCACACCTGTAATCCCAGCACTTTGGGAGGCCGAGGCAGGTGGATCACCTGAGGTCAGGAGTTCGAGACCAGCCTGGTCAACATGGTGAAACCCTGTCTCTACTGAAAATACAAACAATTAGTCCGGCATGGTGGTGGGTGCCTGTAATCCCAGCTACTCAAGAGGCTGAGGCAGGAGTATCACTTGAACCTGGGAGGCAGAGGTTGCAGTGAGCTGAGATCATGCCATTGCACTCCAGCCTGGGCAACAAGAACAAAACTCCATCTCAAGGAAAAAAAAAAAAAAAGGCGGGGGGGCATCTGCAGAGGTTATAGGGAAATTCCTGGGAAAAAGAAAGCAGCCCAGTTGAGAAATCTTCTTTTGCTCTCAAGTGAAAAACCAAGAAGGCCAGGCACAGTGGCCCACGCCTGGAATCCCAACACTTTGGGAGGCTGAGTCAGGAGGGCCACTTGAGGCTGAGAGTCTGAGATCAGTGTGGGTAATAGACAGAAACCCCAGTCACTAAAAAATATTTTTAAAATTCGCTGAATGCGGTGGTACACACCTGCAGTCCCCTGACAGGAGGCTGGGACAGGAGGATCACTTCAGCACAGGAGTGCAAGGCCGAACTGAGCTAGGATGGCACCACTGCACTCTGGCCTGAGCAACAGAGTGAGATTCTATCTCAGAAATAATCAAAAATTGAAAAATAAAAGCCAAAGGAAAACGAAATGGGTCTTTCATGCAAATGTGAATCAGAACTTTCCAAATCAGCACAGAGAGGAGGAAAAAGAACCACAGAGGACGAGGAGGAAGGAGTGCTGGCCTGGGTCCCTGGTGCTGGGAACCAGCTCGACACCAGGACACACCAGGCACAGCCAATCCCTCGTGGGTCCGCAGCAGGGGCACCCCGGGATGATTATGGAGTCCTCCTAGGGAGAGCTCACAGTCCCAGCCAAGGCTCCTAATTGCCCGGGGTCAGTGGGTCGCTGAGCTAATCCTCCTGAACACATCAGGGGTCTCTGCCATCACTGAGGGGGCCTTCCAGAACTCCCTGGAACCTAATCAAGTCCAATTAACCAAAAGGCAGGAATGTGGGCTGGGACCTCAGCAGGGCTGGAGGGCTTCTCGGCAGGAGACCAGACTGGCCCAGAGACTGTCTCACTTGTGGGAAACAGACCCCAGGTCCCAGCCCCGTCCAGAGCAGGGAGGGAGGGAACCCAGGCTCAGGTCAGTGGGGTCTCTGTTCAGCGGGCCTTTGGGCTGTGGGATCCAGATGCAGGGACACCAGCCTTGCTGGTTAATTTCATGTTCTGCTCACAGACGCATGAGAATTTAAAAGCCACATGTCAGGCAGACGGAGGAGGACAGATATTGTGTGATTGAATTTACAGGCGCCACGGGGAACAGCCAATTCCTAGAGACGGAAAGTAGAAGTGAGACTCCCAGGGGCTGGGGGAGAGGACTGCAGATGGACTGTTTCAAGGGCCGGGAGTGATGAAAAGTGGGGGGTGTAGATAATGGTGCTGGTTGTACACACGGGGAATGCATTTAATGTCACTGAATTGTACCTTCCAAGTGGTTAACATGATCAATCATGTAGAGTTCTTTTTTTGTTTTTGTTTTGAGACAGAGTCTCACTCTGTTGCCCAGGCTAGAGTGCAGTGGTACAATCTCAGCTTATTGCAACCTCTGCCTCCCAGGTTCATGTGATTCTCCTGCCTCAGCCTCCTGAGTAGCTGGGATTACAGGCGCGTGCCACCACACCCGGCTAATTTTTGTATTTTTAGTAGAGATGGGGTTTCGCCATGTTGGCCTGGCTGGTCTCAAACTCCTGACCTCAGGTGATCTGCTCCCCTCAGCCTCTCAAAGTGTTAGGATTACAGGCGTGAGCCACTGGGCCTGGCCCATGTAGAGTTCACTACAACGGCAAAGAAATAAATGCTTTCAGTTTGAAAGTCCCATTTAACCATTTAAGGAAATTAGTTCACGAAATGTGTAGCTTGATTTATTAGTTACATGGCAGTGTTTAAATATTCGGGAAGGGCCGGGCGCGGTGGCTCAAGCCTGTAATCCCAGCACTTTGGGAGGCCGAGGCGGGTGGATCACGAGGTCAAGAGATCGAGACCATCCTGGTCAACATGGTGAAACCCCGTCTCTACTAAAACTACAAAAAAATTAGCTGGGCATGGTGGCGCGTGCCTGTAGTCCCAGCTACTCATGAGGCTGAGGCAGGAGAATTGCTTGAACCCAGGAGGCGGAGGTTGCGGTGAGCCGAGATTGCGCCATTGCACTCCAGCCTGGGTAACAAGAGCGAAACTCCGTCTCAAAAAAAAAAAAAAAAAAAAAATTTGGGAAAATAGGCAGAGCATGGTGGTTTACACTTGTAATTCCCAGCACAGGGACTGTCTGGGGGACTAACCCTACCAGGCCAGGTGATGGTCAGAGGGTCGAGACTTACACCCTGCCCCGGATGACGCTGGTACAGTCCCAACCCAGGGTCTCAGGTCTGGGGACACACCCCTCCTTTAAGTGCTACCTGCCACTATTGGGAGTCTGTGCGAGATGTAACTCTCCATTCCTTGAAAAGGTAAGTGCATGGCCGGGCATGGTAGCTCACGCCTGTAATCCCAGAACTATGGGAGGCCGAGGTCAGGAGTTCAAGACCAGCCTGACCAACATGGTGAAACCCTGTCTCTACTAAAAACACAAAAATTAGCCGGGTATGGTGGTGCATGCCTGTAATCCCAGCTACTCAGGTGGCTGAGGCAGGAGAATCGCTTGAACTCAAAAGGCAGAAGTTGCAGTGAGCCGAGATTGCACCACTGCACTCCAGCCTGGGTGACAGAGCGAGACTCCATCTCACAAAAAAAAAAAAAAAAAAGAAAGAAATTCTCCCACCTCAGCCTCCCCTGCAAATTTTTAATGTTCAGTTTATTAAGCATTCCCATCTAGCAAGTACATTTCGCCAAATATTTAAACATTGTGTGCAACTCATAAATCAAACTATACATTAATGAACCAATTTCCTTAAGTGGTTACCTGCTGATTGCAAATTTAGACTCAAACTCTTTTTCTTGCCATTGTAGTAAAATATACATGATACTGATCATGTTAACCACTTGGAAGGTACAATTCAGTGACATTAAATGCATTCCCCGTGTGTACAACCAGCACCACTATCTACACCCCCCACTTTTCATCACTCCCGGCCCTTGAAACAGTCCGTCTGCAGTCCTCTCCCCCAGCCCCTGGGAGTCTCACTTCTACTTTCCGTCTCTAGGAATTGGCTGTTCCCCGTGGCGCCTGTAAATTCAATCACACAATATCTGTCCTCCTCCGTCTGCCTGACATGTGGCTTTTAAATTCTCATGCGTCTGTGAGCAGAACATGAAATTAACCAGCAAGGCTGGTGTCCCTGCATCTGGATCCCACCGCCCAAAGGCCTGCTGAACAGAGACCCCACTGACCTGAGCCTGGGTTCCCCCCTCCCTGCTCTGGACGGGGCTGGGACCTGGGGTCTGTTTCCCACAAGTGAGACAGTCTCTGGGCCAGTCCGGTCTCCTGCCGAGAAGCCCTCCAGCCCTGCTGAGGTCCCAGCCCACATTCCTGCCTTTTGGTTAATTGGACTTGATTAGGTTCCAGGGAGTTCTGGAAGGCCCCCTCAGTGATGGCAGAGACCCCTGATGTGCTCGGGAGGATTAGCTCAGCGACCCACTGACCCCGGGCAATTAGGAGCCTTGGCTGGGACTGTGAGCTCTCCCTAGGAGGACCCCATAATCATCCCGGGGTGCCCCTGCTGCGGACCCACGAGGGATTGGCTGTGCCTGGTGTGTCCTGGCGTCGAGCTGGTTCCCAGCACCAGGGACCCAGGCCAGCACTCCTTTATCCTTGTCCTCTGTGGTTCTTTTTCCTCCTCTCTCTGCTGATTTGGAAGGTTCTGATAACCTTACCTAATTACTTCTCTAATAACGACCTTAACTCCAAATACAATCACATGCTGAGGGGCTGTGTTACAACCTCCACATATGAATTTTGGGGAGACACAGCTCAACCGATACTCTTCCCCATTTACAGAGGAGATGATGGCAGCTCAGAGAGGGGAAGTCATTTACCCAGGTCACACAGCAAAAGGGAGTAGGAGAAATGTCAAACATTTACCAGGTGCCAGGCCAGATTTCAAAACTGTGTTTGTCTTACTTGTTCATTTTGCCAGTGTCCATTGTGCCAGACGCAAATTCAAATGAAATGCACTGATGGGGCCAGGCGTGGTGGCTCCCGCCTATTAATCCCAGCACTTTGGAAGGGCGAGGCAGGCAGATCACTTCAGGTCATGAGTTTGAGACCAGCCTGGCCAACATGGTGAAACCCCATCTCTACTAAAAATACAAAAATTAGCTGGGTGTGGTGGTACACACCTGTAGTCCCAGCTACTCAGGAGGCCAAGGCAGAATTGCTTGAACCTGGGAGGTGGGGGTTGCAGTGAGCCATCATGTCATTGCACTCCAAGCTGGGTGACAGAGTGAGATTCTGTCTCAAAAAAAGAAAAAAAAAAAGCACTATGGAAGGCTGGCTGAACCGAAGAGACTGCCTCAGGTCCCTCAATATTAAACGGCCCCAAACAAATCTGCTGCATTTGCCCCAGTTTGTAAAAATTTTAAAAGCTGGAAGGCAGACATTGCAACGTGAAACCCAATCTGGACTCACTGGGGACAACGAGGCAGATTTGTCAAGACAAAGAATTACACAAGGGGCTGGACGTGGTGGCTCATGCCTGTAATCCCAGCACTTGGGAAGGCTGAGGTAGGTGGATTGCTTGAGGTCAGGAGTTCAAGACCAGCCTGGCCAACATGGTGAAACCCCATCTCTACTAAAAATACAAAAATTAGCCAGGTGTGGTGGTGCATACTTGTAATCCCAAGTACTCAGGAGCCTGAGGCAGGAGAATTGCGTGAATCTGGGAGGCGGAGGTTACAGTAAGCCAAGATCACGCCCCTGGCACTCCAGCCTGGTCGACAGAACAAGACTCCGTCACCTCAAAAAAAAAAAAAAAAAAAAAAAGCCCACGGGGGCTCCATTTGTAGCAGGAGCGGCAGAAAACAAACCTCTCAAACACTGAACTGAGGAAGGAAGTGGCTTTTTATTCGGCCAGGAGCTGCAGGGGGCTAAAGCCTCATTCACCTGTGTTGCCCAGGCAAGGAATTCAAGACGAGCCTGGGCAACACAGGTGAATCTCGAGCTCCCCAAGAAGCAGCTTCTTTCCCTTTTTAGGGGCTTATGACTCTAAAGGGGGAGCAGAGGTGAAACCGTGGTATTACCCACTGGCCGGGCCGGGCAGCTCACCTCACAGTCTTTGGCTTTCATTGATTTGCTAATTTACATTTGGCACAGGCGGAAAGCAAAGAAGGGGAAGGGTTACTGGAGCCGAACAAAGGCAGTAAATTACTTGGTGGCAGATGCCACTTTAAGGGGGGGTTTGGACTGTGCAAACATGGAGGACATGACCTAGTTCCGGGCTCTGGTTGGTAGTGATAACATTCTTTGCAACTTTTTCAAGGCTTATAGATAGCTGGGAACTGAAAAGGGCGTTATCTTCCCAGTCCTTAGGCCTCATTATGGCCTGGTCGGTGGCGTCAGCAAGCTGCTTGACCATGGATTCTTTTATTTTTACTGTCCTTCTCATCTGGAGGGAGGAGGTGGAGGCCTGTGAGGAGAGACAGGGAGGGGGGTCTCCCCTCTCACTTTGACCTTCCCACCATGTGAGGAGGACACAGTGAGAAGTCAGCCAATTAGGAATCAGCGTCTCACCAAACCCCAGTTCTACCAGCACCTTGAACTTGGAACTTCCAGCCTCCGGAAGTGAGAAATCAACTTCTCTTTCTAAGTCATGTGGTCCATGGGATTTTGTTACAGCAGCCTGGATGGACTGAGACAATGGGATTGCGGTAGAAATTTGGATGAATACTGGGGCCAGGCCCCATGGCTCATGCCCGTAATCCCAGCACTTTGGGGGCCTGAGGTCGGAGCATCACTGGAGCCCAGGAACTCAAGGCTACCCTGGGCAACACAGGAAGAGTGAGACGCCCCTGCCACTCCAAAACAATTTTTAGCCACATATGGTGGTGCATGCCTGTGGTCCCAGCTACTCAGGAAGCTGAGGTAGGAGGATCACTTGAACTCAGGAGGTCGAGGCTGCAGTGAGCCGTGACTGCACTGCTGCACTCCAGCCCAGAAGACAGCAAGACCCTGTCTAAAAAGCAAACAAAGGCTGGAACCCAGCATTTGGTGAAGGTCTGGGACGCTAGGACCCAGCAGTCTCTCCATGCTGCCAGCGAGTCGGGGACCCAGCAACCTCCTGAAGCTGCGAGCAAGGCAGGGACCTGGCAGTTGCGTGAGGCTGCCTGGGACCCAGTTACCAGCTTACAAAAGCATCTCAGGCCCTAGACCCAGAGCCAGTCAGGGGTTAAAGTAAAAGCCCCCTACTTTGCCCCAGAAGCTGGGGTGGTGGGGAGGATGATGTGGATCGTTTTGGTTTTACCCACTGTCGAATGTTTGCAAACACAAACGAGTTCTAATAAAGAATTGCATTTCTAGCCTTTTTGTGCCCTCTAGTGCTGCTGGACCTGCGGGTCTCTGTTCCGCAGGATGGGGTTTGTTAAAGTTGTTAAGAATAAGGCCGACTTGGCCGGGTGCAGTGGCTCACGCCTGTAATCCAAGCACTTTGGAGGCCAAGGCAGGCGGATCACCTGAGGTCAGGAGTTCAAGACCAGCCTGACCAACATGGTGAAACCCTATCTTAAAAAAAAAAAAAAAAAAGAATAAGGCCTACTTTAAGAGATACCAAATGAAATTTAGAAGACAAGAGGGTAAAACTGATTACTATGCTCGGAAATGCCTGGTGATACAGGATAAAAATTAATACAACACACCCAAATACAGGGTGACAGTCTGTGTAACAGAGATATCATGTGTCAGATGCTTATGCCCGTATGGGGGGATATGATAGTCTGCGCAGCATATGCACACGGACTGTCAAAATACGGCACGAAGGCTGGCCTGACAAATGACGCTGCGGCGTACTGTCCTGGCTGCTGCTGGCCCGCAGGCTTCTCAACAGGTTTGGCACGGACAAGATCTATGAGGGCCAAGTGGAGGTGACTGGTGATTAACACAACGTGGAAAGCACTGATGGTCAGCCAGGTGCCTTTACCTGCTATGTGGATGCAGGCCTTGCCAGAACTACGAATGGCAATAAAGTTTTTGGCGCCCTGAAGGGAGCTGTGGATGGAGGCTTGTTATCCCTCACAGTACCGAACGATTCCCTGGGTAGGATTCTGAAAGCAAGCAATTTAACGCAGAAGCACACCATGGGCCAGAATGTTGCAGATGACACGCACTACTGAATGGCAGAAGATGAAGATGCTTACAAGAAACAGTTCTCTCAACACATAAAGAAGGGCGTAACTCCAGACATGATGGAGATGTATAAAAAGTTCATGCTCCTATACGAGAGAATCCAGTCTATGAAAAGAAGCCCAAGAAAGAAGCTAAGAGGAAGAGGTGGAACCGCCCCAAAATGTCCCTTGCTCAGAAGAAAGATCAGGTAGCTCAAAAGAAGGCAAGCTTCCTCAGAGCTCAGAAGCAGGCTGCTGAGAGCTAAACCAAACAATTTTCTATCAGGATTTTTCAGAAAAAGACAATAAACACACGAACAACAACAACAAAAACGATTTACATTTCCAAATAATTAATTAAAAAAATGAACTATGTCCACTCAAGGGCCAATTCGTAACTTGCTGTCCCACCACCACCCTCGTGACTGAAGGACATGAAATAATCGTGACAGTGGGATACTCAGCATGTCGTGGGGGTCCTAAATTTCCGGACCAGTCACTCAGAACTCGAGACAACACAGGTCTTCCAACCGGCCCCCTCATAGAAAACGAGGGCTTCAACTGCAAAATGGGTTTATTTTTTAAGAATCAAACAAGATTATCACATTAAAAAACGGCTCCAGTGCTAGGGTAGTGTATAAAGTGCTCAAGTGTCCTGAATGTCACGAGTCACCCCAAGTCCCTCCCTGAATGAGCGGCAGAGGACATGGCTTCTCCCTGGCTGCTTGAAGAAACGTCTTCCCTTGGGCTGATGAATGTGGCCTGAGTAGGGGCTGACGAGGCACCAGGGGTGTCGTCCTCAGACAGGGGCGTGTTCTTGGGTGCTCCCCGAGATTCTCCGCAGGTGGTGTCTTGATTGAAATACCACTGGCTAGGAGGCGCCAGGCCCTGACCCTCTTCCCAGACTTCCTGGTTTGCCAAGGCTGCCTCTTTGCTCGCCTCTGCGGAGAGTTCCAGCACCTGGGCGAAACTCCTGTCAAGGATCAGAGAACCAATAACGGCTTCCGCCCTCCGAGGTGAAGCGCACGTGTGTGGTGAACAAGGGGCTGCCACGTGCGGATTTTCACATGCCCCACGTGCTCAGTGGAAAAGGGCCAGCACACAAGACCTGTCTGAAAAGACTCCATCAGGGAAGCCCACAAGAACAGCACCAGGCACGAAAGGAAAGGCTCATTCGTCCAAGAAATGTTCAGGGAGCTCAGTGCTGTGCTGCCGCTGTGGCTGCAATATCCGTCCCCTCCCAAACTCCCATTAAAAATGAATCCCGGCCGGGCGCAGTGGCTCACACCTGTAATCCCAGCACTTTGGGAGGCCAAGGCGGGTGGATCACCTGAGGCTGGGAGTTCGAGACCAGCCTGACCAACACGGAGAAACCCCGTCTCTACTAAAAATGCAAAATATTAACCAGGCATGGCGGCACATGCCTGTAATCCCAGCTACCTGGGAGGCTGAATCAGGAGAATCACTTGAACCTGGGAGGCTCAGGTTGAGGTGAGCTGAGATCACGCCATTGCACTCCAGCCTGGGAAACAAGAGTGAAACTCCATTTCCAAATTAAAAAAAAAATTAATCCCCTGGCCGGGAGAGGTAGGATTAAAGTGCTGTAATCCCAGCACTTTGGGAGGCTGAGGCAGGCAGATGACTTGAGGCCAGGAGTTCAAGACCAGCCTGGGCAACATGGCGAAACCCCATTTCTACAAAAAATTTAGAAAAAAAATTAGCTGGGTGCAGTGGCGCACGCCTGTAGTCCTGGCTACTTGGGGGGGCTGGGGCAGGATGACTGCTTGAGCCCAGCAGGCAGAGGTTGCAGTGAGCCAAGACTGCGCCACTGCACTCCAGCCTAAGCAATGAAAACGAAGCCCTGTCTCAATAATAATAATAATAATAAATAATAATAATCCCCAACTGTGGCAGCAGCCAGAGGTGGGTCCTGAAAGAGGTGACTGGGTCATGAGGGTTCCGCCGTTCATGGCTCAGTAAGTCATCCCGGGAGTGACACTGTGGCTTTATGACCCTTAGGTGTCCTGAACGGATCCATGGCCACCCACAGGAGGAAGAAATCCCACAGAGGGTGGCGGCTGTTTTGCATGAGTCCTTGTCCAATATTTTAGGCAACTCAGGAAAAATTTAGCACTGTAAGGAAGAGACAAGATTCTCTTCTGAAGAGGTGGAGAAAAGCTCATGGCTAGAAATCTCCCGGGGGGGAGGGAAAAAAAAAAAAAAAAAAAAGGCGGGGGGGTCTTGACGGGTTTGCGGGGCTGGACCCATAAGGATATGTACTCTGTGTAAGCCACCGCACAGTCCTTTAAGATCTGGGCTATTTCTATCAATCAGAAGTTCAAGAAACATTCTCCTGGAACCTTACCCTGGAAGGCACTGAAAACACGAACACTGAAAACACGAACAGGGCTGTTCTGAGGGCGCCTGTGCTGCTGGGTTACTTTGAGGATCTGAAGGAGAGACGTGACATCCTTTCTCTTCCAGCTGCTTTGAGAACTTCCATGGAATTTGTTTTTCTTTCCTGAGACAGGGTCTCACTCCATTGCCCAGGCTGCAGTGCAGTGGCACGACCACAGCTCATTGCTACCTTGACCTCCCTGGGCTCAGATGATTCTCCCACCTCTGCCTCCTGAGTAGCTGGGACCACAGGCATGCACTACCAAGCCTGGCTAAATTGTGTACTTTTTAAATAAAGAGGCCAGACGCAGTGGCTCCTGCCTGTAATCCCAGCACTTTAGAGGGCTGAGGCGGGCAGATCACCTGAGGTCAGGAGTTTGAGACAAGCCTGACCAATATGATGAAACCCCGTCTCTACTAAAAATACAATTAGCCAGGCATGGTGGCGGGCGCCTGTAATCCCAGCTACTTGGGAGGCTGAGGCAGGAGAATCGCTTGAACCTGGGAGGTGGAGGTTGCAGTGAGCCGAGATCGTGACATTGCACGCCAGCCTGGCAACTCTGTCTCAAAATAAATAAATAATAGAGACAAGGTCTTACTACGTTGCCCAAGCTGGTCTTGAACTCCTGGCCTCAAGTGATCCTCCCGCCTCGGCCTCTCAAAGTGCTGGGATGACAGCCATGAGCCACCTCGGCCAGCCTTTCCCTGGATTTTTTCTGGGTGGGCTGTGAGCTCTTTTGCTCTCTTCGTCCCCCTGCTCTGCTTGAGTCTTACCCTGTGAGTCCAGGACCCGACTTGTAGCATATTTGATCCTCATTTCACCTAGAATCCCCATTAGCTCTAAAATGACTCAGGTGAGCTAGAAAAGGGAAATGAGCTTGGCATGGTGGCACACACCTGCAGGCCCAGCTACTGAAGAGGCTGAGGTGGGAGGATCACTTGAGCCCAGGAGTTCCAGACTGCAGTGAGCTGAGATCTGCCACTGCATTCCGGCTTGGGTAACAGAGTGAGACCCTGTCTCCAAAAAAAAGAAGAAAAAAAAAAAAGAAGAAAGAAAGAAAGAAAAAGGAAGGAAAGGCAAGGCGGGTGCTGCTGGATGATTCTGTCATCCACAATACGGATGACAATGACACCTGCTGGCCATTCTTGTGTCATACAACGGCTAGGAAGAGAGCAGCTCTCGGGACTGAACTTCCTCTGAACCCCAAGAGGAACTCGGCACCAACCCAAAAGTGCAGCCACCAACAGCCCTGAGCAAACAGAGTACCGCCTTTTTCTTAAAGCATTTTCTGAGATACCTTCGGAGCTCGAGGTCCTTTTTCACCGTCACGTCCTTGAGTTCGCTCAGTAAGTCCAGCATCCGCACATTTTCTTCCGACTTGCCAACGTCAAGTTCTCCCAGGAGACGCTGAGTGGTCGTCAGTTCACGCTGCAGGGCGTCTGGAGGGGACGAAGGATGGTGAGGGTTGGATTGCATGGTGCCCCAAGCACGGCGTGCTCAAGTGGAGAGGCCCACAGGCTGCTCCCGTGCGGGCTCGGTTATCGTGCTAGAACCGTGGAGAGCGCATGGAAAGAAGCGGAAGCCACGAAGACATTCAGGCTGGGTGCTTTCTCTGTCCCACGGTCTGCAGTTATGGGGCAGACATGTCCACCATCCAGGAGGGCATTGGAACAGAACTGAAATGTCACTGTGGTGTCCTCAACAGAAACCAATGCCAATGCGAAAAAGGCTGTGCTGTGCCAGGGAGAATGCCCGAGGCCTCCCAGCTAGACCATGAGCGACTTAAAAACACCAGTCCTTGTTCCCTGCGCCCCTGAGCAGAGGGAGGCCTGCAACTGCAGGGCCTGTGTCACCTGCACTGGGACAACACACTCTCTCCCCAATACGCATCACGTTGAGGCCAACTGTACTTGAGAGTCACATTTTGGGAGCCTTTTAAGCGCCTTATCAGCCAGCATCTTCTCCCTCCAGCAGTGGACTGAATTACGCCCTCTGCAATATGTACGTTCCACTCCTACCCTCCACTCCCAGCAACTGTGACCTTAACCGGAAACAGGGTCTTTGTGGACAGGGTGGCATTAAAATAAGGTCATTAGGGTGGGCCCTAATCCAGTGACTGATGTCCTCATCAGATGCAGGGAATTTTTCTTTTCTTTTTTGTTTTAAGACGGGGTTTCACTATGTTGGTCAGGCTGGTCTTGAACTCCTGATCTCAGGTGATCTGCCCACCTTGGCCTCCAAAGTGCATGGATTACAGGTGTGAGCCACCACCCCCAGCTCTGTGAGGAATTTTTCTTTTTTATTTTTGAGATAGAGTCTTGCTCTGTCATCCAGACTGGAGTGCCATGGCGCAATTCTCCTTCCTCAGCTTCCCAAGTGGCTGGGATTACAGGTGCACGCCGCTATGCTGGCTATTTTTTTGTATTTTTAGTAAGAGATGGGGTTTCACCATCTTGGCCAGGCTGGTCTTGAACTCCTGACCTCGTGATCCACCTGCCTGGCCTGATGTGGGAATTTTCAATAACAAGACAGCCAGGGAGGAGACCATGGGCAGAGAATGGAGGGACACAGCCACAAGCCAAGGAACGCCAAGGGCCACCAGCAGACACCAGCGGCCGGGGGAGACACAGTATGGGCTCACCCGGCCTGCCCTGGAGGGAACCAATCCCATCAACACCCTGATTTCAGACTTCTGGTCCCCTGAGCTTCGAGGGAATGTTTCTCTGGTTTCAAACCACCTATTCTGCGGTTGCTTGGTATGGCAGCGCCAGAAAACTCAGTCCCTAGGCTAGTTCCCAGCAACTACCTAAGGACCTGAGCAGAGACGGAGCCAGAGAGTGCAGATGTGGAGGTGACCATAGTCATCAAATCAGAAACCCAGCCAGGAACGGGGCTCACACGGATTCAGAATCCCAGTGCTTTGGGAGGCCAAGGTGGGAGATCACTTGAGCCCAGGAGTTCTGGATCAGTCTGGGCAACATGCCAGACCTCGTCTCTACAAAAAATAAACAAAAATCAGCCAGGTGCACCAGGCACTGTAGCCTGTAATCACAGCACTTTGGGAGGCCGCAGGGGGGCGGATCACCTGAGGTCAGGAGTTCGAGACTCGCCTGACCAACATGGAGAAACCCTGTCTCTACCAAAAATACAAAATTAGCTGGGTGTGGTGGCGCATGCCTGTAGTCCCAGCTACTCGGGAGGCTGAGGCAGGAGAATCGCTTGAACCCAGGAGGTGGAGGTTGCAGTGAGCCGAGATCATGCCACTGCTCTTGTTGCTCTCCTGGGCAACAAGAGCAAATTTGTCTCAAAAAAAAAAAAAAAAAAAAAATTAGCCAGGTGCAGTGGTGCATGCCTGAAGCACTGGGGAGGCCACTACTTAGGAAGCTGAGGTGGGAGGACCTGAGCAGATCCTGAGAAGTTCAAGGCTGCAGTGAGCTATGACTGCACCCCTGCACTCCCGCCTGGGTGATTGTGCAAAAGATTCCACCAAGAAAAGAACAATGGCAGGGCGTGGTGGCTCATGCCTGTAATTCTAGCCTTTTGGGAGGCCAAGGTGCGAGGACTGCTTGAACTCAGGAGTTCAAGTCCAGCCTTAGCAATATAATGAAACCGTGTCTATTAAAAAAAGAAAAAAAAAAAATTAGCCAGGTGTGGTGGTGCACACCTGCAGTCCTAGCTACTCAGGAGGCTGAGGTAGGAGGATCGCTTAAACCCTGAGAGGCAGAGGTTGCAGTGAGCTGAGACTGCACCACAGCACTCCGGCCTGGGCAAAGCAGTGAGATGCTGTCTCCAAAAAACGAAAGAAAAAGAACCAAACTCCAGGGCCGCCAAAAACTTGCTCTTTGGGAAGATACCTGTATCTTGACAGGTATCTTTAAGATGCAGCAGACTACCTTTCTTCACACTTGCTAAAGTCTTCAAGTTCAAGACGAGGTGGGAACCCTATGCCTAAAAGGGTCCTCACTCCTCTGCTGAGGGGGAAAGCTGCGGTGGGGTTGGTGGTCTTGTCACCTCTCAACCACTAAGGCACATTTGTTGGGCCCAGGACTCGAGACTGCAGGCCACCCTGGCAAAATGCCTTTCGGCAGATCACTGTGTATCCCACTGCCCAAGGTTCAAATCCCAGTGTGGTTACTTTCTCAGGGCGAGACCCTGGAGGAACCACAGCCTGGCCAGCCCTCTCTATCCTCTGCCTTAGATGGGGAAGAGGGCACTTGTGGCAATGACATCGGGTCCATGGGAAGTACCCACACACGCTCCTCACCCGCCTGCTGCACACACAGCTGGGACATCCCGTTGCCTACCTAAGAGCTGCTGCCCGTCTCCCTCCAGGTGGATGGACCTCACAGGGAGCTCATGCCTGGTGGTGTCCAGGGCTGTGGCGAACGTCCTGTATTGCTCCCTGAAGCGTGTGGCCACAGCCTCGAAGGGGCTGAGCATCTGGACCTGTAAGCAGAAGGGACGGGCGATGTAGAGGAAGATCCCGGAGTCCCATCCCTGGAAGTTTAACGGCTTGTGCAGGGTTAAGATACGGGCACGGTGGCTCACGCATGTAATCCCAGCACTTTGGGAGGCCGAGGCGGGCGGATTACCTGAGGTCAGAAGTTTGAGGTCTGCCTGGCCATCATAGTGAAACCCCGCCTCTACTAAAAATAGAGAAAATTAGTTGGGCGTGGTGGCAGGCACCCGTAATCCCAGCTACTCAGGAGGCTGAGGCAGAAAAATCACTTGAAGCCAGGAGGCAGAGGTTACAGTGCGCTGAGATTACGCCATTGCACTCCAGCCTGGGCAACAAGAGCAAAACTACGTCTCAAAAAAAAAAAAAAGGTACAGCGCTGTTCTTCACGACTACCCAGGGATCAGAGCTCAGGAAGTTTCCTAGGGTGAGGTGAGCTCTCCCCAAGAGAGGCCAGTGGATGGTAAGGTGGCCCAGGCCCCTCACTGGGTATGCGTGTCTGCCTTCCAGTGGTTCCAGGCTTGGACCCTCGGCTGGGCCCACTTGCTTTAGAGGACTGCGCCGCGACAGCTGCTTTCACAAGGCCATCCCCACCCCAAACACGCTGTCTGGGTCTTCATGGGGGTTTAAAATGATATAGGGTTGACCCTCGGGCAACGCGGGAGTTTGGGGTACCAAACCCTGTTCAGTCAAAAATCTGTATATAACTTTTGACTTCCCCCAAATTTACTGATAGCCACTGTTGAATGAAACCTTACTGATATCATTCAAAAATCATGTAATAGACTAGCATCTACACACACACACACACACACACACACACACACACACACGCACACTTTTTTGAGACAGAGTTTTGCTGGGTCTCCCAGGCTGGAGTGCGGTGTTGCAATCTCGGCTCACTACAACCTCCGCCTCCCAGGTTCCAGCAATTCTCATGCCTCAGTCTCCCTGAGTAGCTGGGGTTACAGGTCCGCACCACCACGCCTGGCTAATTTTTAAATAAAAATTTTTAGTAGAGACGGGGTTTCACCATATTGGCCAGGCTGGTCTCAAACTCCTGCCAAAGTCTTCAAGTTAGAGATTAGATGGGAACCCTATGCCTGAAGTGATCCGCCTGCCTCAGTCTCCCAAAGTGCTGGGATTACAAGTGTGACCCACTGCACATATATATTTTTTGTAGACAGGGTCTCAGTGTGTCGCCCAGGCTGGAGTGCTGTAGAGTGATCATAGCTCACTACAGCCTCCACACCTCCCAGGCTCAAGCAAACCTCTTGCCTCAGCTTCCAGAGTAGCTGGGACTATAGGCATTTACCATCACATTTTGTTAATTTTTAATTTTTATAGAGACTGGCCAGGCATGGTGACTCATGCCTATAATCCTAGACTTTGGGAGGCCAAGGCAGGTGGATCACTTGAGGTCAGGAGCTGGAGACCGGCCTGGCCAACATGGCAAAACCCTGTCTGTACTAAAAATAGAAAATTTAGTGGTGTGTGCCTGTACTCCCAGCTACTCAGGAAACTCAGGTATGAGAACTGCTTGAACTTGGGAGATGGAGGTTGCATTGAGCTGAGACTGTGCCACTGCACTACAGCCTGTGTGACAGAGGAAGACTCCACCCAAAAAAAAAAAAATTTTTGTAGAGACCGAGTGTCACTATGTTTTTTGCGCATGGGACAAATATGTATGCATTCATGACACGCCTAACTTTTTCTCAATTTTTTCAGTACTTCTAGGCTATGAGATTCATCTGTGAGTTTTTTCAAATTGTCAAAAATCTCCAAAACTTTTTCCAAATATTTACTGAAAAAAATCTGCACTTAAACGGAACCTCACAGTTCAAATTCATGTTGCTTAAGGGTCCACTGGGTTTGTCTCTTTTTCTTCCATTTTGAGCTCCCTAAGGTCAGAGACCCTGTACTCAGCCCAGGGCCTACCTGCAGGGGTGCTCATGTGACAATTTCGGATGTTAGGGGTTGAGCTGGATCCCGCCAAATTCATATCTGACATTCCAACTACCAATACTTGTAATGCACCCTTATTTGAAAATATGGATTTTATCAGGGTCATCAAGTTAACACGAGGTGATAGGGGGTTGTGTGGGGGATGCTAATCCAACACAACTGGTGTCCTGGGGGGAAACAGGGACCCAGACACACACAGAGGGAAGGACATGTGGACAGACACAAAGAAGACAACCATTCACAGGCCAAAGACTGGGCCAGGAGAGATTCTCCCTCATGGCCTTCAAACAGAGCCAACCACCACCACCTCAACCTTAGACTTTCAGCTTCCTGAACCACGAGGGAATGAATTCCAGTTGTTTTGCAAACCCAGGTTGTGGGACTCCGTTCCAACAACCACAGGAAACTCACCCACTGGGTAGGGGGCCCGCCCCTGCCGATCAGCCCTTTCTGGGTTCCAGGGCTTCGCTCCTGTCCTTCTTCTACGTGGACACCTCTGTCCCATAGCTGATCACATAGTGCTAGGACTGATGTGCTTCCCACCAGCACCCTGACCCTCCAGGGCAGGGCCAGAGCACGTCATCCTGTCGCTGCTCGTAATCATCAGGCCGGCAGGAAGTCTCTGCACAAATGTGTAGAAGGTGCACACTTCCCTTATTGGTTCACACTTTACTTTGTAACCTCATCCTCTAAAAGTGCCATAGACCCAACACCAGGACCAGGGAAAGTGTGGCATTACAAGCCCAACACAGGTTAGAAGCCAGTGCACAATGATACCCTAGCACGAATGCTACCCAAAACAGTGGAGATGGGACGGATCCACTGGGAACACTAACTGGTCACAGTGTCACTTACAACTGACCTGGGCATCCAGGACATCTGCCAGCTCCCGCTTCCTCTGAGAGAGGAGAAGCCTGCATTTCAGCTCATGGGCCTTTTTCTGTAGCTTCTCCTTCTCCTTACACATTATTAATAAATTCTTTTCTGCCCTTCTTTCAAACTCAGCAAGATTGTTCTCCATCTGTTAAATGTGAAAGAAAAGCTCAGGCAGGTGGGGACACCCTCCCCATGGTGAATGGAGCCCGCCCTTCCAACCATGGCATACGTGAACGAAGAAATGTTTTCACCTTTACAGCCAGTAGCGTCAGCAGTAGTGTCTGAGACTCCATCATTTCCATTGCTTCAGATAAATCCTTAAGAAAAGAAAAAGACCCTCTCAATTCCTGATGAAGTGGCATAAATGCAGCTCTTTCCTCAGCAGGGGCAGAACCCTGGCTTGTGTGGATTTTCTGTATTCAGTTTGATATCTGGTAGTTCTCTAGTGTAGTGGGCCTGCTGCTTCTATTTAGTTTTTTTTTTTTTTTTTTTTAATTTTTTTGAGACGGAGTTTCGCTCTTGTTACCCAGGCTGGAGTGCAATGGCGCGATCTCGGCTCACCGCAACCTCCGCATCCTGGGTTCAGGCAATTCTCCTGCCTCAGCCTCCTGAGTAGCTGGGATTACAGGCACGTGCCACCATGCCCAGCTAATTTTTTGTAGTTTTAGTAGAGACGGGGTTTCACCATGTTGACCAGGATGGCCTCGATCTCTTGACCTCGTGATCCACCCGCCTCGGCCTCCCAAAGTCTATTTTCTTTTATTTGGTTTTCTCCAGCGCTCTCAGATGGAAGAGGGAGGTCCATGACCCTCCTTCCCCAGCACCTGGCAGGAGAGACAGCGGCAGCTGGGCAGTCAAGGGCCAGCTGAGGATACCCACCAATTTGGTGCTGCACCAGGACCAGAATGCAGTCTCCCTACTTGCTGGTCACCCACCTACCAGTCTTGTCCTCACCCCAGTAAGACCACAGCCTAGCTCTCCTCCCACCAAGGGACAGGACCTGGCCTTGTGCCTTTCCTAGCACAGCGTGGGCACAGAGAAGTCCCCTGTCTCATTTGCTACATGATCCTATATTGGTATCCACTATTGAATATGTACTGGGGGAAATGTAAACTCTACAAATGATCTAAGAACATTTGTGGTCTTGATTTTTGTCCTAAAGGGGATGGGTGTCTTGTCTGTTCTTGGAGCCATGGGCACTCAGGTGGCACCTAGTTCAGAGTCGGATCTATATCAGATCTATACAACCTGTCCGTAGCTGCTCTTTCATTTCAGACACTTACTGGGCTCTTTTTCCGAGGGGCAGAAAACGATGTTGACTCAGGTTTCTTTGGTACTGTTTTTGCTAACTGTGGCGTCTTTCTGATGATGCTTTTGTCTAAGATAAAACACAGCATTTTTAATGGTGAGTAGTGCATACAGACAGTCCCTGGTTGCCATTTTTTTAAATAATGGATTTATTCGGATGTAACCCCATCGTAAATTGAGAACTACATGGAATTATAATGGTCCAGTCTAAAGTTATTCCACTTTGCAAGGGACAAAAGGCAAGTTTAATCCCCTTTACCAAGGTATTCAGTGTATTTCTGATGTCACATACATACATACATACATACATACATATGTATATATATATATATATATATATTTTTTTTTTTTTTTATATAAGATTTTCGTTCTGTCGTCGAGGCTGGAGTGCAGCAGTGTGCTTTCGGCTCACTGCAACCTCTGCCTCCCAGGTTCAAGTAATTCTCTGCCTCAGCCTCCCAAGTAGCTGGGATTACAGGCGCTTGCCACCACACCCGGCTAATTTTTGTATTTTTAGTAGAGATGTGGTTTCACCATGTTGGCCAGGCTGGTCTTGAACTCCTGACCTCATGATCCACCTGCCTTGGCCTCCCAAAGTGCTGGGATTACAGGCGTAAGCCACCATGCCCAGCCTGTACAATATTTTCAACTTATGATGGGTTTGTTGGATGTGACCCCATCATAGGCCAAGGAGTAACTGGACTTTCGAAGCCCACTGAAACCTACTGCAACCCCTACTGAGTGACAGAAGGGGTGAAACCAATGATTTACCATTAATGGCAGAGAGATCCAGGTCAGGCGGGGCTGTACCATGCCCTTCCAGCAACGTGGACTGCAGGTCCCCCTTTGCAACCCCACTGCTATCTGCTGTTAAGAAAAGAATACCCAAAAGTCAGCACAGTTGAAACATTCTCCATTTAAGCCAGGAAACACAGGCCGTGTTTCTGAACAATACAGTTGCTTCTAAAAACCCAATTTTGTCCTAGGTGGAAAGGCTAAAATAAAAAAAAAAACCTGTGGAAATTCCCAGCCATCAACTTGAATCTATTTTTAAAGTACCACTAGAAGAGAGAGACATTCTGTATAACCCAAGAGATGCAAACAGGCCTTTCTGCCAGTTTACAAGATGCTAAGAGTGGGATATGATGCCATACTCCGATTCCACCCTCTCCTCTTTTCCCATCTTCTTTTTGTTTTTTGAGACGAAGTTTCCTTCTTGTCACCCAGGCTGGAGTGCAATGGAGCAATCAACTCACTTCAACCTCTGCCTCCTGGGTTCAAGCAATTTCCTTGGCCTGAACTTCCCAAGTCACTGGGATTACAGGCGCCTGCCATCAACACCTGGCTAATTTTTGTATTACTATTTTTATTATTTTTTTTTGAGATGGAGTCTCACTCTGTTGCCAGGCTGGAGGGCAGTGGTGTAATCTCAGCTCACTGCAACCTCCACCTTCCGGGTTCAAGTGATTCTCCTGTTTCAGCCTCCCAAGTAGCTGGGATTACAGATGCGCACCACCACTCCCAGCTAATTTTAGTATTTTTAATAGAGAGGGAGTTCTGCAATTTTGGCCAGGCTGGTCTCGAACTCCTGACCTCAGGTGATCTGCCATCCTCGGCCTCTCAAAGTGCTGAAATTAAAGGCATGAGCCGCTGCACCTGGCCAATTTTTGTATTTTTAGTAGAGACTGGGTTTCAACATGTTGGCCAGGCTCTTCTCAAACTCCTGACCTCAGGTGATTCACCCGCCTCGGCCTCCCAAAGTGTTGGGATTACAGGCGTGAGACACCACACCCAGCTAGAGGTGGTAACTTCTTATTGCTATTGCTTTTTTTTTTTTTTGAGACGGAGTCTCACTCTGTTGCCAAGCTGGAGTGCAGTGGCATGATCTCGGCTCACTGCAACCTCTGCCTTCCGGGTTCAAGAGATTCTCCCACCTCAGCCTCCTGAGTAGCTGGAACTACAGGTGCATGCCACCACACCCGGCTACTTGTTACATTTTTAGTAGAGATAGCCTTTCACCATTTTGGCCAGGATGGTCTCGATCTCTTGACCTCGTAATCCACCCGCCTCAGCCTCCCAATGTGCTGGGATTACAGGTATGAGCCAACATGCCCAGCCTGCTATTAATTATTTTGCCCTGGAATATTTTATTGCCAGCATGCACAGCATCTGCACTAAGAAAATTTTCTTTTCTTTTTTTTTAATCTTTGGTCTCTGAATATCAGTAAGAAAATTAACTTTCTGGCTGGGCGCAGTGGCTCAAGCCTGTAATCCCAGCACTTTGGGAGGCCGAGGCGGGTGGGTCACGAGGTCAAGAGATCGAGACCATCCTGGTCAACATGGTGAAACCCCGTCTCTACTAAAAAAAAAAAATACAAAAAATTAGCTGGGCATGGTGGCGCGTGCCTGTAATCCCAGCTACTCAGGAGGCTGAGGCAGGAGAATTGCCTAAACCCAGGAGATGGAGGTTGCCGTGAGCCGAGATCGCACCATTGCACTCCAGCCTGGGTAACAAGAGCGAAACTCCGTCTCAAAAAAAAAAAAAGAAAATTAACTTTCTACAAAACCATACAATGGAACTCAAACAAGCAGTCCTTTGAAATCATTAGGGTGTGGTTTAAATTAAGGTTTCTGGCCAGGCGCAGTGGCTCACATCTGTAATCCCAGCACTTCAGGAGACCAAGGTGTGTGGATCACAAGGTCAGGAGTTTAAGACCACCCTGGCCAATATGGTGAAAGCCCGTCTCTACTAAAAATTATCTGGGCATGGTGGTGGGCACCTGTAGTCCCAGTTACTTGGGAGACTGAGGCAGGAGAATCACTTGAACCTGGGAGGCAGTGATTGCAGTAAGCCAAGATTGTGCCACTGCACTCCAGCCTGAGCGATAGAGCGAGACTCTTAAAAAAAAAAAAAAATTAAGGTTTCTTAGCCATGGCATTTCGAGTATGTGGGTGTGTGGGGCTGGATCCTCCTTGCTGTGGCGGCGTCCTGTGCATTGCAGGATGCTGAGGGGCCTCCCTGGCCTCCACCCACCAGATGACAGCAGAACCCCTTCCCCCAGACAGGAGAACCAAACACATCTCCAGACACTGCCAAAGTGTCCCTTGGGGGTCACGATCACCCTTGAGTGAGAACTGGTTTGAAGGTGTGGCAGGCCCGGTCTCTGGTCCCCTGGTCACACCAGCATTCCCAGGTTCATGCATGGCCTTCGACCCAATTAGATGGGGAAGACTAGCAGGCTGGCTCTACTGTGAGCTTCTCACCACGCCTGGGGAGCGGGTAGCAAGAACTCTAACATCTACACCAGGAGTGGCAAGTTGTAGCTCACAGGCCAAATCCAGCCCACTTCCTCTGCTTGTAAATAGCTTTATTGGCACACAGCTTTACCCGTTCCTCTATGTCTGGTCTGGGGTTGTTTTTATATTACACAAACAGCACAGTTGAGTCTTTATTTGTTGAGACGGAGTCTCGCTCTGTTGCCCAGGCTGGAACGCAGTAGCTTGATCTCTGCTCACTGCAACCTCCGCCTCCCAGGTTCAAGCTATTCGTCTGCCTCAGACCCCCAACCCTAAGTAGCTGGGATTACAGGCACGCGCCACCATGCCCAGCTGATTTATGTATTCTTAGTAGAGATGGGTTTTGCCATGCTGGCCAGGTTGGTCTGGAACTCCCGACCTCAGGATGAAGCCCTCACAGCCTCTCTAACGGTCCTGCTCTCAGAGCACCAGTGGGAAAACAGTCATGTAGATAAGAAACTGATGTCACCAAGGAGTACCACGATGGCAATGTGGCTTTTCTCTGGGGCCACACAGGGAAGAAATGGCCTCCCCTTTTCTTGCCGTCCCCACTCACCTCCCCACATTTCCCCATTCTCCAACTCTTTGCTCACTGCTTCTGATCTTTCCCAGAAAAGAAAGAGGGAAATTGAACTTATCACCCACGGAGACAAAATTTACTGCGCCGCTCATCACTGCCTGAGGCCCAGGGCTGTTTCGCACCTTTGCTTTTGTGGAGCAGGCTGGGTTTCCTTCCACCTTCAGACGTCTTCCCTCGGGTCTGTGACCCATCTCCTGCAGGAGCCTGTTATGGGAACACATGACACTCAGAGAACAAGATATGCCCCCTTCACAAGAAGGGGCCCTGATGCAGTCTGCACCGGGTTTTCTAACTGCTCTTCCTTAGAGGCAGGGGAGAGATTTAAAGAGGTTTGAAATTTTATCTCGTAGATACAGGAATAACACATTTTGTCAAAGTGTAGACGCTCACTTGCACAGAACACAGGAGACTACCAAAATGTTTGCTGGTGGCTATCTGACATGGAAAATTAAAGGTGACTGATTTTTTCCAGACACATTTCAGTATTTGCTAGTTTTCTAGAGAGAACATATAACTTTGGTCTTTAGGAAAAACAAAGTTTTTACACATATATTGTCAAACAATTTTTTTAAAGAAACACATGGAACACTGTCCTTATAATACCCAAAAGCAAAATGAAAACCTTATAAAGAGCAAGGGCCAGGTGGAATGGTTTCTCCCTGTGGTCCCAGCTACTTGGGAGGCTGAGTTGGGAGGATTGCTCGAGCCCAGGGGTTCAAGGCTGCAGTAAGCCATGATCGCACCACTGCACCTCAGCCTGGGAGACAGAGCAAGGCCAGAGCAAGGCCGCGACGATGCACAGACACCACTCCCATTCAATATGGCAGTGGAGGGCCTCGGATAAGAAATAAAAGGCAAACAAGTTGGAAAGGAAAACTCTGTTCTTGCAGACGTTAATTTTTCATGCAGAAAATCCCTAAACATCTTCAATACTGCTATTAAAATTAAAAAATAAGTTAACAGGAGTTTGCTTTCAATTTTGTGTGTGAACTTGACTGGATATTGGGTGTCCCAGAATGAACATTTTTTGGGTGTGTCTGTGAGGGTGTTTCATATTTATTTATTTTGAGATGGAATCTTGCTCTCTCTCCAGGCTGGAGTGTAGTGGCGCAATCTCAGCTCACTGCAACCTCTGCCTCCCAGGTTCAAGCGATTCTCCTGCCTCAGCCTCCAGAGTAAATGGGACTACAGGTGCATGCCACCATGCCCAGCTAATTTTTGTATTTTTAGTCGAGACAGGGTTTCACCATGTTGGCCAGGATGGTCTCAATTTCTCAACCTTGTGATCAACCTGCCTTGGCTTCCCAAAGTGCTTGGATTACAGGCGTGAGCCACTGAGCCACTGCGCCCAGCTGAGGGTGTTTACTAATGAGATCAGCATTTGAATGGGTGGATGTGTATGGGCACCATGCAATCCCTTGAGGGCCTGAATACAACAAAATGATGGAAGGAGGAGAAATTCACCCCTTTTGCTTCCTGCTTGCCTGGCTGAGCTGAGACATCTTACCCCATCTCCTCCTGCCCTCAAACTGGGATTTACACCTTTGACTCCCCTAGTCTCAAGCCTCCAGACAAATGCTGAACTAAAAACCACCAATCTTCCTTGCTCTCTGGCTTGCAGACAGTAGATCCTGGGATTTCTCATCCTCTATAATCACATGAGCCAATTCCTCATAAATAAACCTCATTTTATATATTCATATCGTTTTATAAGATCCTCTTATTGGTTCTGTTACTCTGGAGAACTCTAACACAGCAAAGGTGCAGGATGCAGGGTCAATATTCAAAAATTCACATTTCTAGCAATGAAGTAGCAATGAACAAGTTTGAAGATTGAAATTAAAAGAGAGTACCATGTACAACAGCACTAAACACCAAATGCTTAGGTAAGATCTACACTCTGGAAGCTACAAAAAATGCTGAAACAAATCCAGGAAGATCTAAATCAATGGAGAAGAATACCATGTTCATGGATTGAAAGACTCGATGTTATTAAGAAGGTATTCTCCCCAATTTATGGATTCAATGTAAACAAGATCAAGCAGGTATTTTGCTAGAAAAATGACAATTCTAAAATCCCTATGGAAAGCCAAAGGAACTAGAAGAGACTAAATAGTTTTGGAAAAGCATAGCAGAAGGCCTCACATTACCCGATTTGAAGACTTTGTACAAAGCTACAGTAACCTCAGCAGTGCAGAATTGGCATAAGAATGCACACATAGAACAATGGAAAAGAACAGAGCACAGACACGACCCACACATATATGGTCAACTGGTATTTGACAGAGGTGATGAGACAATACAACAGGAGAAAGGAAAATCATTTCAGTAAATGGGATTGCAACAACTGAACACCCTGCATGAAAAAATGAACTTTGATTTACACATCACATCATACACAAAACCTAACTCACAGACTTAAAACTGAAACCTAAACTACAAAACACCTACAGGGAAAACAGGAAAAAAATCTGTGATCTTGGATTAGGTGGAGGTATCTTGGATAAGACTCCAAAAGCACAATCCATAAATGCAGAAAGTGATCAACTGGGCTTCCTCAAACCCGACACCTTCTGCCTCTTAAATTAAAACACTCAACAGCATGAAAAGACCAGCCAGACTGGAAGAAAACATTTGCAAAGAACCACAAAGAGCTGGTGTGCAGAATACGGAAAGCACCCTCAAAACTCAGTAATAAGACAACAAATAACCAACAGCCACATCAGCAAAGATACGGGAATGGCAAATAAGCACCTGAAAAGATGTCTGATATCATCGGCTATTATGAAAATGCAAATGAAAACCACAATGAGATACCATTTCACACCCACAAGACTGGCTAGAATGTGAAAGTAACAACTTGCACTGTCATCTATGCGCCTAGTGGGAACATAAACATGGTACAGCTACTGTGGAAAACAGGTAGTTTCTTGTTACCATTATAAATATACAGATAAGTTTTCATCTACGACTCATGGCTTGGAACTCCTATAAGCCCTTGTTACAGTAAGCAGGTTCTCTCTGACCTCCTCCCACACTCCTTTTACCTGTCAGAGAGGGTTCCTGCCTCACACCCCAGAGGAAAAAATGCTACAGGGGCCAAGAAGAACCTGAACAGACAGGTCTTGCTGGGTTTGGAGCATACCCTTTTTGACCAATCACATTTCCACAGGGTTGTCCATGCTTCAATCACACCTAAGTCATGAAGATTCCATAAAAACCCAAAAGGACAGCTTGGAGAGATGTCAGACAGCTGAACATATGGAGATTCCTGGAGGGTAGTATTGCAGAACAGGCCGCGGAAGCTCTCTGCCCCTTCCCCCACATCTCACCCTACACATCTCTTATCCTTTGTTTTGTTTTTGAGATGGAGTCTCGCTCTGTGGCTCAGGCTGGAGTGCAGTGGCACAATCTCGGCTCACCACAACCTCCACCTCCCAGGTTCAAGCAATTCTTCTGCCTCAGCCTCCCAAGTAGCTGGGATTACAGACATGCGCCAACATACCCAGCTAATTTTGTATTTTTAGTAGAGACAGGGTTTCTCCACGTTGGTCATGCTAGTCTTGAACTCCCGACATCAGGCAATCTGCCCGCCTAGGCCTCCCAAAGTGCTGGGATTACAGGCGTGAGCCACCACGCCCGGCCTGTTTTGTTTTGAAAAGACAGGATCTTGCTGTTACTCAGGATAGAGTGCAGTGGTGTGATCACAGCTCACTGCAGACTCAACCTCCTGGGCTCAATTGATCTTCCTGCCTCAGCCTCCCGAGTAGCTGGGATTATAAGCACCCACCACTGTACCCAGCTATTTTTATTTTTTTTATAGAGATAGAGTCTTGCTATGTTGCCCAGACTGTTCTGAAACTCTTAGGCTCAAGCAAACCTCCCACCTTGACCTTCCAAAAGTGCTGGGATTACAGGCCTGAGCCATCATGCCCAGCCACTTGACCAGTGAAAAAAAGATTTTTTTTTAGAGACAGGGTCTCATTGAGTTGCCCATGCTAGTCTGGAACTCCCCGCCTCATGCAATCCTCCCATCTCAACCTCCCAAACGGCTGGGATTTCAGACATGAATCCCAGCTGAGCCACACTCTGCTCCATCTGTATCCTTTGTAATATCCTTTATAATAAACTGGTAAACCTAAGTGTTTCCTCAAGTTCTGTGAGTCACTCCTGCAAATTAAATGAACCCAAAGAGGGGGTTATGGGAACCCCCACTTGAAGTTGAACTTGGTTGGTCAAAAGTTCTAGAGGCAGAAGGGGCAGTCTTGAGGACTGAGCTCTCGCCCTATGGGATCTGATGCTATTTCCAAGTAGGGTGTGTCAGAATTGAATTGGAAGTTGCCCAGCTGGTACCTGCTGCTTGCTGGAGGGGAAACCCTCCCTCACAACGGTCACAGAAGTCCTATGTTGATTGTGGTTGAGTGGGAGATCAGGAAACACAGTTTGAGTTTTTCTACGAGCCGGCAATCCTCCTCTTGGGAGAAATAAAAACAAGTCTACACAGAAAAACACACAAGAATGTTTAGGGAGGCTTTATTTGTGATCACCACGACAGGAAACCAACTGACTGCCTGTCAATCAGTGAACAGATGAACACACTGCAGTCCATCCACTTGATGGAATATTATTCAGCCATAAGGAACCAGGCTGGGCATGGCAGTTCCCGCCTGTAATCCTAGCATTTTTGGGAGGCCAAGGCAGGTGGATCACTTGATGTCATGAGTTTGAGACCAGCCTGGTCAACATGGTGAAACTCCCATCCCTACTAAAAACACAAAAATTAGGCCAGGCGCAGTGGCTCACGCCTGTAATCCTAGCACTTTGGGAGGCTGAGGCGGGTGGATCACTTGAGGTCAGGAGTTCGAGACCAGCTTAGCCAATACAGTGAAATCCCCGTCTCTACTAAAAATACAAAAATTAGCAGGGCATGGTGGCGGGTGCCTGTAGTCCTAGCTACTAGGGAGGATGAGACAGGAGAATCGCTTGAACCCAGGACGTGGAGGTTTCGGTGAGCTGAGATTGCACCACTACACTCTAGCCTGGGCAACAGAGCAAGACTCCGTCTCAAAAAATAAATAAAATAAAAATAAATAAATACAAAAATTAGCCAGGTGTGGTGGCACACACCTGTAGTCCCAGCTACTTGGGAGGCTGAGGCAGGAGAATCGCTTGAACCAGAGGCGGAGGTTGCAGCGAGCCAAGATCGCACCACTGCACTCCAGCCTAGGTAACAGAGCGAAAGACTCCATCTCAAAAAACAAAAACAAAAACAAAAAAAGAGGAGGAACCACTTACAGATTACCTTGAAAGGCACTCTGCTAAGGGTTAGGAGCCATAGACAAGGGCTACAAACTGTGACACCACAGATACGACCTTCTAGAAAAGGCAAAACTGCAGATTCAGAAAGCCGATCTGTGGTTGCCTGGGGGTGAGAGAGGGGCTTGTCCTATCAGAGGAAAGGGGGATTTAGGGATGACCCATTCTGTAGCTTGATTGCAGAGGCTGTTCCATGACCGTCTACATCTGTCAAAGCAGGCAGGACCCTATGCTGAAAAGGGGGATACTGACTCCATGTAAACGACGCCTTGATTTTCAAGATGGGGGAAAAAACAGTAAAGATGGAAAGGGCTAAAGCGTTACAGCACACAGACACATGGGGGCGCTGTCATCAAGTCTTCACAACAACAGAAGACAGTGACCCTTTGTTGAAAACTGCTCCAAGAAGGGTATCCGTCTGTGCAAAGGTATTCTCTTTTCTCAGGCCGAATCTTAAGTCACAGGGTCAAGCACTGTGACTTAAGGTTTATGACTCCATTTTATCATAAACCAAGATTTGGAAAGCAGAGGGAGGAATCCAACCTTGACTCACTGAAAGAAAATACACAATTGTATCATCTACTGATTGTTCCCAGGAACCCTCACACAAAGCACGTTCTCAAGTGGGTAAATATCTTTCATGCCATTACTTTCAATGTTTTCATATTTCACGGTGTGCCTATATGATAGTTCACTAAACTCTTCCTCTAATTCAGGGTGATTGAAGTATGTCATTTTCCCCGTAGTTTTTCTCTAAAAACCCATAGCTGATTTTTAAATTTTACTATTTTTTTGAGATAGAAGACAGGGTCTTGCCCTGTTGCCCAGGCTGGAGTGCAGTGGTATGATCTCGGCTCAATGCAAACTCCACCTCCCAGGTTCAAGTGATTCCCTGGCTCAGTCTCCTGAGTAGCTGGGATTACAGGCACCCACCACCACACCCGGCTCACTTTTGTATTTTTGGTAGAGACAGGGTTTCGCCACGTTGGCCAGGCTGGTCTCAAACTTCTGACCTCAGGTGATCTGCCTGCCTAAGCAGCTTTATTTTGTGAGATGGAGTGTCGCCCAGGCTGCAGTGCAGTGTCGCAATCTCGGCTCACCTGAACCTCTGCTTCCCAGGTTCAAGCAATTCTCCTGCCTCAGCCTCCCGAGTAGCTGGGATTACAAGCACTCGCCACCATGCCCGGCTAATTTTTGTATTTTTAGTGGAGACAGGGTTTCACCAGGTTGGTCAGGCTGTCTCGAACTCCTGACCTTGTGTTCCACCCACCTGGGCCTCCCAAAGGCTGGGATTACAGAAGTGAGCCGCCGCTCCTGGCAAGTAGCTGTTTTTTTTAAATACCAGCCAGACACAAGAACTGTGCGCTGGGCACTGGATAATACAGCTTCAGAATCTAGAAAGTGAATTAACTGGGTTGAAAGGCAAGAACAGGCTGGGCGCGAGGGCTCACGCTTATAATCCCAACACGTTGGGAAGCCAAGGCGGGAGGATCGCTTGAGCTCAGGAGCTCAAGAACAGGCTGGGTAACTTAGGGAGACCCGGTCTCCACAAAAACTTTTAGAAATTAGCTGGTGTGGCAGCACACGCCTTTGGTGCCAGCTACTCAGAAGGCTCAGGTGGGAAGACGGCTTCAGCCTGGGAGGCTGAGGCTGCAGTGAGCCATGATCATGCCACTCCATTCTGGCCTGGGTGAGAGAGAGAGAGACCTTGTCTCAAAAACAGAAAGAGAATAAGGTAAGAACGGCATTATGTTTCAGTGGAGATCACAGCTTTGTAAAAGAGATGCGTACAGCCATGAGCCGCCAATGACAGACTCACAACTGGCGGCATGAGGGGCTGACGATCTCAAAAGCACCTGGGTGAAGACCCCAAAATGCTTCCTTCCGGACCGGGTTGTGAGCACCTCCCGTGACTAGTTTCCGAATTCCGGTTACTCAGAGCCATGCTCAGAACGGCCGCACACCGAAGCCGGGCGCTGTCTCACCTTTTGGGCTGTCTTCTTCTCGTACTGCAGGTATCGGGACTCAACCACTCTTCCACCTGTGGGGATACAAAGGACTCAAAACCACACACACCCAGACCCCACGCCCCAGAGAGCCAATGCCGGGGCCCTTCCCACTCAGTGACCGAACAGGGGGAGTCATCACTCCTCCTGCTCCCCCTGACCACGTCCTTTGCCAGCCTGGAGCATGCATGGGACACCTACTGTATGCAAGTCCCAAGGCAGGTGTGGAGTCCCAGACTTCCTGAGGAGCTAAGATCAAGGAACATGCCCCAAGGTCAAAGCCGCACATGTACTCAGGCAAGGGGGAGGGCAAGAAGAAAGAACTTTTGCTGACGGCCTCCAGGTGGTTTACGCCTTCCTCCCAGCTCGGTCCCCTCACTGTGACCCCAACAGCTCCTTCCCCCTCTGCATGCGTCTAGGACTCACTCCTGGTACCATCTTTTACTACCCCCGCCCCTTACTCAATTTGGGACCCTCTGCCCTGAGACACGACCAACACCTGAGCCCTCTTCAGACAGAGCCAAATCCCTGGTGACAGCCCGACCCCAGATCCCCTTCCAGGACTACTCCTAGGAGGGTCTGTGGATGGAACAAATGCCACCTGTCACCCCAGCTTCTGGGGTTAGGGGTCTGGACTGGATCCAGTTGGTCCCGTTCTGTCCCCCAGCCCTCTCCTGGACCCTCCCTCAAACCTGTTCCTCCCACCTCCTCCACCTGGCCGCACCCTCAGTCTCAGCCAGTGACCCCAGGAGACCCTCCCACCACCACATCCAGCCACCTCCAGTCCTAAGGGCTACATCCCCTGGTCCCGTGAATGGACCTCTGTGATCCCAGATAAACTGCCCTCCATTCTGGGTGCTAAAGCCCAGCCCTTACTTCGTAAAGGAAACACCCGCAACTCCCACCTCCCTGCCTGAGTCCCCACGGCTCCTCTCCCCACCAGACGCTGCAGGTCGTTCTTCCCCCACCTGCACCCTGTGCCTCCCCGCATTTCTCCATCCCCTCAACAGCAAACAGCACAGAGTTCTTTATCACCAGCTCCTCTCCCTCTCCTTGCTTCTTCCCTTGAATCCCTCCTCCAGCAATCCAGCTTGCAGACACACCGCTGCACCAGAACTTGACACCTTTGGACAGGACCACCGCCATGTCCCTTGCTCCTGAGCCCACCAGCCCATTCTCAGTCTGGTCATCTGAGCCACCCGCAGCTCTAGGCACTATTGTGGCTCACTCCCTCCTGCGCGAAACCTTCCATCGGCCCCCAGCTGCCCCCCGGGGCCGAGGCAGACTGGCCTGCTGGGTCCCTGGGCTCAGGAAGCCTGAGTGCCCCTGGGAACCTTCGGGGCCTTGTGCCACCAGCAACTTGCCTCTTGTCACCCTGTCACCCCTCACTTGCCCTATTCAGCCGATCTGCTCCGTGGCGCCCCTTGCTGTGCCTTCCCCCGCAGGCACCTCCCTGTCTCAAGGCCGTGCTCAGCTCAGACCCCAGCATGCCTGCCCCGTCTGCCATTCCGTCACAGCATCTGTCATCATCTCGCACACCCCGAAGCCTCCTGAAGGTTCTCACGCACTGCCCATCTCCTCCCTAGAGCCCCCAGGGGCCTGGGATTTTTGTCTCCTTCGCTTGCTGCTACGTTCCACCACCTGCCATGGGGTAGGCACCCAGGACTAGGTCAAATGAATATTCTGCAGCATATTGGTGCCGTAGAGCTCAGAGGCTTGCCTTTGTACTGAAGAGACCACAGAGAGCGACCTGCTCAATGTCACACAGCTTGAGAGTTCAGCCAAGTGAGACTGTGACTTCGCCCATATCTTTGTGCTAGCTGATTCTTCCGTTGGGGATTGGGGGTGCAGCTGCTACCCTGAGAGGAAAGGAAGTGCCCTCACACTGAACAAGGATCCTGCAGTCAGCCAAGGGGCTGGGCTGTCAATCTGGGTGGCCCCAGGGCGGAATGTGCCAGGCCTGCAGAGCGAGCATGGGTGCAGATGGCTGCGCAGCAGATGAGGACAATCGGGGGGCCGCTCTCACGGTGCAGTTATGTAAGGACTGAGGCAGGACCAGGCAGGGTCCCAGGGACAGAACCAAGCCACACAAAGAGTCTGCCCCCGGATGGTGATCCAACAGCCAACGTAAAGGACACCCCCAGTTCCCAGCAGAGAGACCGTCCTGCCCGGGTCTTTCTAACTCCATCAGCGAAGAGTTTTTCTGAACAAGGAGGATCTCAGGCTTGGGCTGCCTCGGACGGTGGGGGAAGAAAAGCACTTTCAAGTTTCCAGGAAACCTGAACACAACTGTTTGTTTTCACAGGCTCATGCCTGTAATCCCAGAACTCTGGGAGGCTGAGGGGACCGATCACTTGAGGTCAAGAGTTTGAGACCGGCCTGGCCAACATGGCGCAACCCCGTCTCTACTAAAAATACAAAACTGAGCCAGGGTGGTGGCACACTCCTGTAATCCTAGCTATTCGCTTGAAGCCAGGAGGCGGAGGCTGCAGCGAGCAGAGACTGCACCACTGCACTCCTGCCTGGATGACAGAGTGAAACTCTATCTCAAAAGAAAAATACACAAACAAACAAATAAATAAAAATTTTCCACAGAAGCAATGTTATAAAGGAGGATACAATTCTTGTCCAAAAACAAGGTAGCTCATAAATATGACACGTGTCACATGTGAGATTAACATGCAATGTTTAGAACTTGAGAATAGCTGGGCACGGTGGCTCACGCCTGTAACCCCAGCACTTTGGGAGGCCAAGGTGGGCAGATCACCTGAGGTTAGGAGTTCAAAACCAGCCTGACCAACATGGTGAAGACTTGTCTCTACTAAAAATATAAAATTAGCCAGGCATGGTGGCAGGCGCCTATAATCACAGCTATTCGGGAGGCTGAGGCAGGAGAATCACTTGAACCCGGGAGGCAGAGGTTTTGGTGAGATCGTGCCATTGCACTATAGCCTGGGCAACAAGAGCGAAGCTTTGTCTCAAGAAAAAAAAAATGAACTTGGGAATAAGTGGTCAGGAAATGAAAAGAACTCACGCAGCGGTACTGTAACTTAGCCTCCCTTGGAACTAAAACCCTGCTCTAAGCTCTACTGAATTGAGCCCTGCGACACTGCACACACTGCGAAAATACTGCATTGTATCACCCTTGGTCTCCAACGATGGACTCTAGAATCTATCATGTAAGCTGACCACTTCCTCTTTTTGTGTTTTGAGACAGAGTCTCACTCTGTCGCCCAGGCTGGAGTGCAACGGTGCAATCTTGGCTCATATGAGAGTCAATGACAGGGGTGGCTGTTAACATTGACCCCAGGCCAGGTACAGTGACTCATGCCTGTAATCCCAGCATTTTGGGAGGCCGAGACAGGTGGGTCACTTGAAGTCAGGAGTTTGAGACCAAACTGGCCAACATGGAGAAACCCTGTCTCTACTAAAAATACAAAAATTAGCCAGGCATGGTGGTGGGCACCTGTAATCCCAGCTACTCAGGAGGCTGAGGCAAGAATTGCTTGAACCCAGGAGGCAGAGGTTGCAGTGAGCCGACATTGCGCCACTGCATTCCAGCCTAGGTGACAGAGTAAAACTCTATCTCAAAAAAAAAACAAAAAAACCAGTGACCCCAGACCAACAGGTGGAAATCAGACATACAGGTACCCCTCGTGAGACTGACACATTCACGCAGTGGGAATTGACAGTTTGATTTCAGGCCAGGAGTAGTGGCTCACAATTGTAATCCCAACACTTTGGGAGGCAGAGGCAAGAGGATCACTTGAGGTCAGGAGTTTGAGACCTGCCTGGGCAACATAGCAAGACCCTTTCTCAAAAAAATTAAAAAATTTAAAAAAAGGAGAGTATGATTTTAGATAATGATCTCTACAGTCTCCATACCCATGCTTCTAGGGGACTCGTCTCGGATACAGCCCACTACTCCCATGTCCGCAAGGGAAACCACTGCTCAAAATGACCACCACCATTCCTGACACATCCCTCACCACAGGGCTGGGACAGCCAGATCTGGAATCCCCAGAAGCATGACTACAAGGAAGTAAAGCCATAGCCCCCCTTTTCTGGCCTGTTTTTTCTTCCTCCAAAAGCACCTCATGAAAGAAGAAAACCATGTTCCTTAAAGAGACCCTGACACTGCTCACCTTGAACTCTTTTCTCCTTCTTCTTGGCGCTGCCAGGATTGGTGGGGCCAGTCACAGGCTTCCTGCAAGAGAAGAGAGACAGGTCTTGTTCATCTCACTGCCCAAGCAGCACAGGAAAGCCAGCAAGGTGCCTCTGCTAGTTGAAGCTCAGACAACCCAGTCCCAGGGCTGCCCGAGGACCATCTCAGTGAGGCTGGGCCACCTCAACAGGAAGAGGGACACAAGGAGCAGCCAGCCCCGGTCACCGGGGCGACAAGGCGTAGGTGAATGCCTGAACTGAGAAAGGAGGAGGGAGACGAGAGCTCCGTGGAAGAGACTGCAGAAGATCTCAAATTAGCCCTGTGTTCATTCATTCACCAGACATTGATGCACCTACTGTATACCAGCAGGGACACAGCAGTGAACAAAACACGGAGCTCCTTCCCAGAAAGGGAAGATCAGCATCTTGACAGGCAGGTCTGAGGAGTGGTCCCAGCAGGTACAGGGATGGGGGGGACAGGTATGACAAGGCACAGTAAGCTCAGACACGCGACAGAGGACATCCTAAGACGAGGGTTCAACAAGGGCCTGGGTACTGAGGCGGGAGGGATTGATGGAGATACAGGAATTGCTCAGTCCTGTGGTTTAGTTCCCGAAGATAAACGCGGACAGGACAGTTGGAGAGAACATAGAGCTAGGCCAGTCTGGGGGAGGCCGAATTCTGAGACTTACAGACAGCGACATTTGAATTCTCTACAGTGTTCGCATAACACAAAAAATTCTTGACATTTTCTTTAAACAACCATTTAAAAATATACAAGCCAATCGCTCCAGCACAGTGGCTCACACCTGTAATCCCAGCACCTTGGGACGCCGAGGCGGGCGGATCACTAGAGGCCAGGCAATCGAGACCGGCCCTGGCCAACCTGGCAAAACCCTGTCTCTACTAAAAATGCCGAAATTAGACGAGTGTGGTGGCGTGTGCCTGTAATTCCAGCTATATGGGGGGACTGAGGCACGAGAATCACTTGAACCCAGGAGGTGGAGGCTGCAATGAGCTGAGATCACACCACTGCACTCCAGCCTGGGTGATCGAGTGAGACTGTCTCAAAAAAAGGGAAAAAAAGTGTAAGCTGTTCTTAGCTACCAGCCATACAAAAAAGGGGGGTACTCTGGCTTCACCTGTAGCCTGAAGATAGTCCAGCCCCGCTATGGACAACAGGAGAATGGGGAGGGGTTAGATACAGGAGATGACAATATCAATGGTGTTTCATGTACACCACCGGCAGCTGGGAGGAAGACAGGCTACAAAGTTCTAGAAGGACAAGGACTAGTCTGCCATTGCTCCACACTTGGGCTGCAAAATACCAGCTCATATTCAATACCAGTGTGCTCACAGGATCTTTTTCACGAGTGCATGGAGAAGGAGTGTGAGCAAGTGAGCTGCCTGGTGTCTCTTCCTGGTTTTAAACATTATTCTATTTTATTGAGACAGGATCTTGCTCTGTCACCCAGACTGAGGGCAGTAGCACGATCTCAGCTCACTGCAACCTCTGCCTCCCGAGCTCCAATCATCTTCCCACCTCAGCCTCCTGAGTAGCTGGGACTACAGGCGCACATCACCACGCCTGCCTGATTTTTTTTTTTTATGCTTTTAGTAGAGACAAGATTTTACCATGTTGCCCAGGCTGGTCTCGAACTTCTGGGCTCAAGCAACCCACTCACTTCGGTCTCCCAAAGTGCTGGGAATACAAGCACGAGCCACTGTGCCCTGTTTAGAGAGCGTAACTTTATTTCCCATACTTCTGGAGGTCAAAAAGTCTGAGATCAAGATGCTGGCAAGGTAGGTTTCATGCTCTCGGCTTGCAGGCGGCCGCCATCTCCCTGTGTGCTCACAGGAGTCTGGTGTCTCTTCCTACAAGGACCCTAACCCTATCAGATCTGAAGACACTACTGATAGTCACACAGCGGGTGCTATCAGCAGAGTTAAGTGGAGGCCAGGGGTGCCGCTCAATACCCTACAATGAAACGGACAGGACGGTCCTCACCCCAGAGAAGGATTCAGCCCCAGAAGTCAATAGTGCCAAGGTGAAGGGATGACTGGAAGTACAGGATGGAAGGCAGAGAATACAGATGGTGCTGTGAATTCCTGTCCAAAAAAAAAAAAACCTGAATGTTATTCAGCCCTAAAAAGGAAGAATAAAGTCTGGATAGACTCCAATAAAGACGAACCTTGGGTGGGGTGTGGTGGCTCACACCTGTAATCCCAGCACTTTGGGAGGGTGAAGCAGGCAGATCGTAAGGGCAGGAGTTCAAGACCAGCCTGGCCAATATGGCGAAACCCCGTCTCTACTAAAAATATAAAAATTAGCCAAGCCTGGTGGTGTGCACCTGTAGTCCCAGCTACTTGGGAGGCTGAGGCAGAAGAATGGCTTGAACCTGGGAGACGGAAGTTGAAGCGAGCTGAGATTGTGCCACTGCAATCCAGCCTGAGTGACACAGCCAGACTCCGTCTCAAAAAAAAAAAAAAAAAAAGATGAACCTCAGAAACACTGTGCTGAAAGAAGCCAGATACCAAAGAGCACAAAGTACAGGATCCAATTCCATGAAATGTCCAGAACAGGGCAATCCATAGAGACAGAAAGTGGATAGGTGGCTGAGAGGTTGTGCGGCAGAGGGAATGGGGAATGGCTGATGGGAACAGGTTTCCTTCAGAAGTGATAAAAAAAAAAATCTTCTGAAACCAGAATAAAAGCAAAGGTTTTATACATTAGGAACGTACAAATGTCACTGAATTGTACACTTTAAAAGCACCAACTTCATGCTATATGAATTTCACCTCAATTTAAAAAGAGAATGAATGGGCCAGGCACAGTAGCGCACACCTGTAATCCCAGCATTTTGGGAGGCCGAGACAGGTGGATCACTAGAGGTCGGGAGCTGGAGACCAGCCTGGCTAACATGGTGAAACCCTGTCTCTACTAAAAATACAAAAATTAGCTGGGCATGGTGGTGGGTGCCTGTAATCCCAGCTACTTTCGAGGCTGAGGAGGAAAATCGCTTGAACTCGGGAGGTGGAGGTTGCAGTGAGCCTGGCGAAGGACGAATGGCACTCCAGTCTGGGTGACAGAGAGACTCCATCTCAAAAATAAAAATATAGCCGGGCGCGGTGGCTCAAGCCTGTAATCCCAGCACTTTGGGAGGCCGAGGCGGGTGGATCACGAGGTCAAGAGATCGAGACCATCCTGGTCGACATGGTGAAACCCCGTCTCTACTAAAAATACAAAACATAGCTGGGCATGGTGGCGCGTGCCTGTAATCCCAGCTACTCAGGAGGCTGAGGCAGGAGAATTGCCTGAACCCAGGAGGCGGAGGTTGCGGTGAGCCGAGATCACGCCATTGCACTCCAGCCTGGGTAACTAGAGGGAAACTCTGTCTCAAAAAAAAAAATAAATAAATAAAATAAAAAAAAATAAAAATATAAATATAAATGGAATGAATCAAGCTTGATGTAATAGGAAAGAAGGGACCCTGAGATAGGAATCGCTGACTCACCAGCTGTGGGGGTGCAGGAGAGGGAGAGTCCGGGATGACTCAGGGTTTCAGCCTGAGCTAGTGGGAAGACGAGGGAGCCAGGAACAGACACCAGCAAAACAATGGAGGAACAGGGCCGGGGCCAGGGCACTGTAACTCTTGCCCCCATCACCAAGGGTGGCTCCACTGGTCCCTGCAGCCACCTCCTCTGAAGCAGGCTCCCAGGGCCCCAAAGTGAGACCCAGGCAATGCTGGGGACACTTCCAGGCCACCGTGAGAAGTGGCAACTTAGCAAATGTCCGCCAGGTGCTAGCAGCTGTGCCCCCTCACAGGCTCCTCCTAACCTGCCAGCTTCCTAACTGTTCATATCTGCTTTCTCCTCACTGCAAAACAGACACACAGGTCTAACATAGACCACCCCCGGGCAGTTTCAGAGCCACAAAGAGGGCAGAGATTCCCTCTAGGGCCTGAGCCAGGGCTCTGGCCTCAAACCGAATGGGCTCCTGGGTGAAACTGCTGCGACCTGAGGGGAGTTCCTACACCTGTGCGAGCCTCAGTAACTTCACCTGTACCTGGGAGGTGCTGTCAATTTACTGGTTACGGCAAGGCGCCGTGGAGTGATTTCTCTTGCTGGCCAATTTCACTTCAATTTGCACCTGACACAATCAACACTGGCAAAATTAACAAAACTAGACAAACACAGCCTCAGGACCATGCCTCGCTCTTGGCCAGTGTTCACCTTCTTTCTTGTCCATGCTGTGTTATGCTAGGGAAGTCACTTCCCCTCCCAGGCTCTCCGTCATCTCCTCGGTAAACTGGGAGCACAGAATAAAGCACGTGGGAGGAGTAAAGGGGACATTTTGGTCGCCCACCACTTGTTCACTGCATAACGACAATTCCAAGAGCGGCATCCCAGTCAAGACCCAGGCGCCGATCTAAGCGCGTTTCAGCCTCAAGCGACGCCTACGAGACTGAGTACGTCATCAGCCCCATTTCGTAGCAAAAGAAAGGGAGGCACTGAGCGATCAGGCAGCTGGCCCGAGGTCGCCCCGCGTCTCAGAGGAGAACGCGGAACTCCGGGACGGTCGCGAATCTGCGCGCCGGAGCATGCGCAGAGGCCGCGCGCCATCGGGGTCTTCAAGGACTCGCGCAGTTCCTGGCGAGATCGAACCCAGACTCCACCCAAGGGTCCCCACTCCCCAACTCCGCTGCCCGTCCTCTCCAGTCCTCTGGCGTCCACAAATCCAGACCTGAGGGCGCCTCAACTCACCCAGCTCCGCGCCCGGAGAAATCCGCCATTTTCCCGCCTTCTTTCTCAAGCGCGCACCCGCCGGCTTTTCAAAGCCCGACACGCCCCCTTGCTTGCGGGCCGGACCATTTGTGGAGCTGCAGGAGGGGAAGCTACGGGGCGTGGGGCAGCCCCGGCTGCGTGCGGAAAGCGCGGCCCCCGACGCTCGCCGCCTGTCCTTCCCTCGCGCTTGGTCTCGCCCACCAGGGGCAGTAGTGGTGGCGCGGTGGGTGGGGCCTGATCTGTCGGAAAGTAGGGGCGGGGGCTTTTCGCGATGCTCCGCCCACTCGGCGCGCTGGCGTCACGCCCCTGGCCCCGCCCCTCCGGAACCCGGAAGCGGGAGCGCGCGGGGGAGCGGCGGGCGCGGCGCGGCGGGGCGGAGCGGCCTGAGCAGTGGCGGGCGGGCAGGCGGTCATCCGCCCGGGGACCCGGCCCGGGACCGGCGGCGCGCGGTGGCCGAGGCCAGGTGAGTTCCAGGCGGCTTCGGGTTGGCGACTCGAGCTCGAAGCGTGCCTTTGGGGGCTGCGGAGAAGAGGGACGGAGATGAGGGCTAATGGGGGACGCGCTGGCAGGGGGTCGAGGGGGCGGGAACGATTCTGAGGGTCTTGGAGAGGTTGCTGGGGATGAGGTGGAAGCGACCTGATGAAGGAGAAAGTGGTTGGGATGGAGCTGGTGAGGGAGTTTGCGGGCGTGGGGGGGTGAGTCTTGTGGCTTTGAGCTGCTTCTCTGAAAAGGACGTGGCTTAAGTGGTAATTGGGGGGTCGCAGGAAACGGCGTTGTGGGGAGGCAAGGAGGCGGGAACCAGAGGCCCAGGTTGGGGGAGTGGGCAAGGCGAGTGGCGGGACAGCTGGGGTGCGGTTGGGGGGAAGGGGTGCGGGACCGATCTGGGGCGTCTGCCCGCGCGATTGAAGGAAGGGTGTCTGAGAAGAGGGCGGCACCTGGCCCCCAGCGGGCGCTCAGTTAATGCGGGGGTTCCGAACTTACTGATGCGGCAGCTATTGGGAAGCGGGGAAACGGGAGCTGGAAGGGAAGTAAACGGAGTAGAAGTCAGGGTAAGAACTGAGGGTAGGTTCAGAGAGGGAGGGCCCGGAGAAGAGGGAAGAGAAGGAAGGGGTCAGAGTGACCCTGTGCAGATGTTAAAGTGCAGCCTCTGGAGATTCCGTCCCCCCACCATCCCCTCTTGATTCGTGTCCTTCCTGACTTCACATCCAACAGCTGGGTGACCCGGGACGAGTCCCAACACCCTATGTGCCAGTCTCTTGGTCTTGGAAACTGCACCACCCTCCCCTTAAGACAGGACTAGCGGGATTCTGGGGGTCCCTGGGTGCAAGGAAGGAACCTCAAGGCCGGCTGTGCGGCCGGAACTGTGTTTCAGGAGGGAGTGTGCACGCACCCTCATGTACAGGACTGTCACCACCTCCGCAGAGCTGCATCCTTGGACTTAAATGGGTAAAACGACATACAGGAAATCTGTCCCCCGGTTGCTCTGAGCTCAGCCCTGGAGAGGCATGCCAGCCACGAGCCCTCCTTTCTTTCCTGGGCACCCTGGAGGCCAGGGGTCTTTAAGGGAAGGCTTCTCTGTGCTTCTTTGAGGTGGGAGCCAGTGGGGACACTGTGTTTTGCTGCTGGAGGGTCCCAGCTCGCTTCGTTTTTTGGTGTTGGAATCTTCAGAATCTTAAGGTGTCCAGGAGCAGCAGGAGGTGGCCTGGGTGACAGGAAAGTTCTTCACGTCTGACAGGCCTGGCGCTTGTGGCCCTGGCAGGGACTTTGCAAGGTGGTTTTGATTGGCATTCATTTCTCCCCTTTCGCGACTATAGGGATCTTTATCTGGGATCTGCCAGAAAGGCTGGGGAACCCCAGGTTATAACTAGTTTATAGCTCATTCAGGAGATTAACCTGGATAGTTTGAATGTAAAGAAGGCCACAGAGAGATAAGCATCCCTCAATTTCCAGAATATTCCGGTCTTTAGGAAAGGTGGCTTTTGGCCTGGCTTGCCCCAGTACATGCAATGACAGCCCACTGTCATGCCTTCTGCAGACACTGAACTGTGGGCTTGCCCTGGCCAAGACACCCGGATGAACAGGACTGGGATCTTCTGATCCCATAACCCGGTGATCACCTCTTCCGTGCTCCTGGAGAATGGCCAAGCTGGGTCTTGTGGAGAGAGCACTATGTTGGAGATCCTGACTTTGGTCAAGTCTCCGTGCCTATTTCTGACCTCTCCCCTGCAAAATGAATGAATTGATCTCCGTCAGCATTTTTCAACCTTGAAACCCAACTCATCTCGTCACCGTCTTGTCTGCAGTCCCTGTCCCCCCAGTCCCGGCCTTGAACTCCGCACGGCACCCCCACACGCCATTCCGTGCTACGATGATGCTACTTTTGTTCCTTTTTCCATTCTACAGTTTATATCCAAAAATGATTTTTTTTTTTTAACCTCGTCTTCATCGTCCAAATAGAAAATTTCGGTGTCCAAGGTGCTTTTGCACGTTGCACCTGTTCCCAAAGCTTTGGAAACTGCAAATTGCTGGAAATCCCAAGGCAGTACTCTCCCTCGGGTCCAGCCTGGTGACTCAGTGGAGCAGGTGGAGACTTGGGAATCTCCCCTTTCTGTTTGCCTGTAGGATTCATTATTCTCTCCCCACAGGGATTCATTAACTTGCTGCTTCCCATTCTTCATCTCTTCCAAGTGGTGTGTCTTGGGTGGGCCGAGATTTAAGTTATGCAAGGGTTGATTGTGCCAGGTGCGTCGTAGATTCCTAGGAACAGAGGTGAATGAATCTTCATGCCCTGGGGGACGGACATGCTAGTGCCCTCCCCCACCAACCTTGCACTTCCCCTTCAGAAAAAGTAGAGTTCAGGCTGGGCACAGTGGCTCATACCTGCATTCCTAGCACTTTGGGAGGCCGAGGCAGGTGGATCACCTGAGGTCAGAAGTTCCAGACCAGCCTGACCAATATGGAGAAACCCTGTCTCTACTAAAAATACAAAAATTAGGCAGGCATGGTGGCATGCGACTGTGGTCCCTCCAGTCTTAACCCAGGAGGCTGAGACAGGAGAATTGCTTGAACCCAGGAGACTGAGGTTGCAGTGAGCCAAGATCGTGCCACCGTACTCCAGCCTGGGTGACAGAGTGAGTCTTCCCTTTAAAATTAAAAAAAAAAAAAGAAAATGGAGTTCAGATCAGGTCATCAGTACAGATGGGGTCACAAGATATTACGGGGGCAGAATTAGGAACCACCAATGCAAGCTTTAGGACAAAGGGGATTCTAGCAACTTTCCTCGGAGGTAATGGCTGGTCCCAGGTAAACCCAGAAAGATACCACATGTTAAACCACGCCGGGCAGGAGGGGTTGCACAAGGAGATGCCTTTGAAGCCCGGCCTGTACAGAATGTCCCAGTTTCCTCATTCTGCCAGTCGGCAGTGCGAGGGTCCTTGTTCTTATCTTCCTGATACAGAAACAGGCCCAGACAGGTGATGACTTCAGAGATGGTATCTTCAGCTTTCTAGAAACGTGCAGGATCCTTAGTAACCTTTGACTGGGGAAGCCCAAATCTCTAGGGCAGTTTGTCAACTGCACCACCTTTGACACTTGGGGCTGTGCACTGTGCACTGTAGTGTGTGAAACCATCCCTGGCTGTCACCCATGAGATGCCAGTAGTATGCCTTCCCCCACAAGTTGTGACAGCTGAAAATGACTCCAGCCACGGCCACGTGTGCCCTGGGGGCAGATTAGCCTCCGCAGGTGAAATTCGATACTCATTAGTGAAACCTGGTTCCCCTCCAGGGCCCACCATTGCCTCGGTGGGTCCTTGGTGTTGGTGGCGCCCCTGAGAAACTGCCACTAAGAGTGGGAACAGGGGCAGAGACTAGGAACTGAATTCTGTCATCCAGTCAGTTCTTCAGGAGGGAGCGGGACTTGATAAAAAGGAGGAGCCGTTAGGAACGGACTCAGGGGGAGTTAGGCAGCGTACCCGAGGGTGGACAGCGGGTGCCCTTGTCTTTCTCTCCTTTGTCTTGTGACTGACCTGGATTTCTGGAGGAACTGTCCTCACCTTAGAACAATCTGTTGCTTTTCTCCTGAGATTAGAGGTATTAGATTCTCTCCCAAGAGCTACTTTGGAGGTTGCCCTGGATAAACGTAGCTTTTGTGTAGCTGTGTTATCTCTTCCGTGGGCCCTTTTGCCCGCCTGTTCCCAAGCACACACTGCTGAATTTTTGTTCTTGGTACATTTTCCCCTTGCTGTCCCCTTCCCTGCTTGGCCCTGTCCTTGACCGTGACTTTGCTGCTTCACCTTGATCGGAGGAGACACTCTGGGGCTATAGGACTGACGGTCCCTTCTGGGTGCTGCCCCCGCACCCCACCCACCGGCCCTTTGTGTGCCCGGCATCCCCAGCCGAGCTGTGCCAGGCTGCCCCTGCTCGGCCGGCCATTCAGACGGCTCCAGGCGGCCTCTCAGCATAGCAAGACAAGCCCTTCTCTTCTGCCCTCGTGGTCCCTGGAGTGGCAGAACAAAGGGCTCTGTCTCTGCACCAGCCCACCGCTGCAGCCCAGAGCCCCGTTCCCTTTCAGTTCCCACTGTGGCCGGGAAAGAGCCTCAGAGATTAGGCATGTTTCAGAAATGCAACTGACGAGTTTGGGTTCTACTCATTTCCTCGGCGAGACTTTCTGAGCCGGAGCCCGATGATAAATAAAGTAGTGATTCAAGGGTTCAGCCTGTGGGTTCGTCGGAGTGATGAATAAGATGTCCTTGTCTGACTCACTTGTTTAAAACCCATCTCTGCCCTGCTGCACAGGGCCGTATGTGCGGGAGCAGGAGCCCCACCAGGGCTGTTTCATGACTGCCGTTGCTGGGTGTGAGTTTGCTAGGGCTGCCGTCACACAACCGCACGCTGGGTGGCTGAATGACAGAAATGTATTGGCTCGCAGTTCTGGAGGCCAGACGTTTAAGATCACATTCAAGATCAAGGTGTTGGCAGGGTCGGTGCCTTCGGAGGGCTGTGAGAATCTGTTCCAAGCCTCTCTCTGTTGGCTCGTCTTCCCCTGTGTCTTCATGTCGTCCTCCCTCTGCGCCTGTCTCTGTGTCCAGATTTTCTCTTAGGAGGACTGCAGTTATATGGAAGGGAGCCCATCCTAATGACTTCAGTTTAACTGAATCATCCCTATAAAGATCATGTCTCTAGGCCAGGCTTGGTGGTTCACGCTTGTGATCTCAACCCTTTGGGAGGCCAAGGCAGGAAGATCACTTGAGACCAGGAGTTTAAGACCAGCCTGGACAACATAGCGTCTTTGCAAAAAACACAAAAATTAGCTGGGCATGTTGATGAATGCCCGTGTTCCCAGCACTTTGAGGAGCTGAGACAGAAGGATAGCTTGAGCCTGGGAGTTTAAGGCCTCAGTGAGCTGTCATCATGACACTGCGTTCCAGCCTGCGTGACAGAACGACACTGCCACCTCTAAGAAAAAAAAAAAAAAAACCCAAATATACTCGTATTCTGAAGTGCTGGAGTTTGGGACTTTATATGTGAATATTTGTTTGTGGAGGGGAGTGACAGACACAGCTCAGCCCATAACACTGAGGGGCAAATTCAAATTACATTTTTATTTATTTATTTAGAGACAGAGTCTCGCTCTGTCACCAGGCTGGAGTGCAGTAAAGTGATCTCTGCCTCCCAGGTTCAAGCGATTCTCCTGTCTCAGCTTCCTGAGTAGCTGGGACTACAGGCGTACGCCACCACGCCCAGCTAATTTTTGTATTTTTAGTAGAGATGGGTTTTCATCGTGTTGACCAGGCTGGTCCTGAACTCCTGACCTCAGGTGATCTGCCCACTTGGCCTCCCAAAGTGCTGGGATAACAGGCGTGAAGCGCCATGCCCGGCTTCGAATTACGTTTTCAGATAATACAGGAATTTGGAGGGAAATGATTGTGTCAATAAGTCCACTTTTTCTCTTCTCACAAATGATTGTGTCAATAAGTCCACATTTTCTCTTCTCACTCCTTTAAATGAACCCTTTAGGGGTGAGCTGGTTGGTCGACCGCATCAATTTTGGAAGCTCCCTTTTGGGAATTTTCCAGATCTCACGCTCATACGTTCAAGGGTGACTAACAAGAAGCGAGAAACCGGGCATGGTGGCTCACGCCTGTAATTCCAGCACTTTGGGAGGCCAAGGTGGGAGGATCACCTAAGGTCAAGAGTTCGAGACCAGCTTGGCCAACATGATGAAACCCAGTCTCTACAAAAATTAGCTGAGTGTGGTGGTACCCACTTAAAATCCCAGCCACTTGGGTGGCTAAGGCAGGAGAACTGCTTGACCCCTGGAGGTGGAGGTTGCAGTGAGCCGTGATAGTGTCACTGCACTCCAGCCTGGGCAAGAGAGCGAGAGCCCATCTCAAAAAAAAAAAAAAAAAAAAAGAGGCAAGGACCCAGCCTAGGGAGGAGTGGATCCCGTGGGATTTTATAAGGGGATGTGTAGAGAGCCAGGACCGAGGGGCCGTGTGTGCCTGGTGGGAGAGCCGGATGACGTCTACAAACGGGATGGGGTGGGGATGTCTCTGTTCTCAGTACTGTCATGGTCAGGGGCAAGGGACATCTAATAATAACTCCACTCGTGGACCAAAGTGACCTTAGGGCCAACCACTATCACAAGCGATTGAACAAAAGAAGTTTCTGGAAGGTCTTAAAATCCTTCATCGAAAGGGAAGTATTGGCTGGGAGCCAGGCTCAGAGCTGGGCCTTGGGGAGACCGAGGAGAACAGAAATAGCCCTCGCCTCCGTTCAGATGTTCATTCAGGAGTATGGAAGTCAAATTAACAGCCCAGCGGGGTCTGTGAAGGTGCTAGCATTGGGCGAGTCTGTGACGGGAGCCTGCCTGGCCCGGGGACTTGCGTACAGGGGAAGTGGGAAACCCAAGAGTTTCCCCAGTCAGCCGTGCCATGGGTCATCTGGCTGCGAGGCGGGTACTGCCGCTTCCTCACGAGTGACGTCACAGCAGCAGAGCAGCAGTGGGAGGCTCGGGTTTGCTGTGGCTCTTCCTGGGCTCACAGCTCAGAGCATCTCCACGAAGAGGCATCTGCCACCTCCTGCATCCCATTCCAGGACAGATGAAACCAGGGCGCAGGAGGGTGACGTTTGAGATTTTGATTCCCGGGGTACTGGGGCTCACCGGGGGCTTGAATTTCCTGGTGAATGTGCCGGTGGGGGCAGGGGAGAGGGGCCCTGGCCACTGCTTGGGAGATTCTTGGGGTCCTCATTTTGTCACGTGGAGATGGTGTTTAGTGGGTGGACACGAGAATGGGAGAGGTAGAGAAGGTGCAGTGGTGCCTATTTGGGCTGCAGGTGCCACGGGACCTGGGTGGCACCTTGGGAGTCAGCCTTATGATTTATCAGGGAGGGGAGAAGGGATTGGGGTGTCCTGCAGTGAAGAAAGTGGCCTGAACCGGGGCCTAGTTCCCTCATGCGCCCTGCACTCTCAATATCCTGCAGCCAAGTAGGCGTGGGGTTGGAGCCATGCTAACGTGTCATGTGCCCATGAGTCCTTGAGGCTGAAATAGTGCCTTTTTATTTTTTTTTTTTGAGACAGGGTCTTACTCTTTCATCCAGGCTAAAGCGCAGTGGCGCGATCTTGGCTCACTGCAGCCTTGACTTCCCCCGGCTTAAGTGATCCTCCCACCTCATTCTCCCCAGTAGCTGGGACTACAGGCAGTCCCTGCCATGCCAGGCTAATTTTTGTATTGTTTATAGAGACGGGGTTTCACCATGTTGCCTGGTCTCGAACTCTTGGGTTCAAGCAATTGCCCACCTCAGCTTCCCAAAGTGCTGGGATTACAGGTGTGAGCCATCAGGCCCAGCCACTTTTCTGATTTCTTTAAAGCATAGCTTCTCAGCCGCAGCATAGGTGACACTGGGGGCAGATCATTCTTTTGGGTAGGGGCTGCCTTCTGCAATGCAGGGTGTTGAACCCCATCCCCGGCTGCCACCCCTCACATGCCTGTAGCACCACCGCCTCCATGTCTGGATAACTAGAAATGTCTCCAGATGTTGATTGCCAAGGCACTCCTGGAGGGCAGAGTCAGCACTGTATGAGAAATACTAGTTTGGGGCTCTGTTGACTCCTAAGTGACTTTGTGTCTGTCATCATCTGACTGACCGAAGTCCTAGGATCTGCACACGTTCATTATTATTATTATTATTTTTATTATTATTATTTTGAGACGGAGTTTCACTCTTGTTGCCCAGGCTGGAGTACAATGGCACAGTCTTGGCTCACCACAACCTCCGCTTCCTGGATGCAAGCGATGATTCTCCTACCTCAGCCTCCTAAGTAGCTGGGATTACAGGCCCTCACCACCACGCCCAGACAATTTTTGTGTTTTTAGTAGAGACGGGGTTTCACCATGTTAACCAGGCTCTCACCTCAGGTAATCTGCCCACCTCAGCCTCTTAAAGTGCTAGGGTTACAGGCATGAGCCATCGCGCCCGGCCCACACATTTAAGTACACAAAATGAATGGGGAAGGAGAGAGGAGAAAAATCAGAGAGGCTGGGTGAATTCTCCTGGTTAATAACCCCTTGGGGGCCAAGTGCTGTGGCCCATGCCTATAATCCCAGCACCTTGGGAGGCTGAGGTGGAAGGATCCCTTGGGCCCAGGAGTTCCAGACCAGCCTGGGCAATATAGCAAAATGCCGTCTCTAGCCAGGTGTGTTGGCACATGTCTGTGGTCCCAGCTACCAGGGAGGCTGAGTCCAGAGGATCACTTGAGCCTGGGAGGTCGAGGCTGAAGTGAGCCAAAATGGTGCCACTGCACTCCAGCCTGGGTGACAGAGTGACACTCGTCTCAAAAAAAAAAAAAAAAAAAAGGGGCCGGGCGCGGTGGCTCAAGCCTGTAATCCCAGCACTTTGGGAGGCCGAGGCGGGTGGATCACGAGGTCAAGAGATCGAGACCATCCTGGTCAACATGGTGAAACCCCGTCTCTACTAAAAATACAAAAATTCAGCTGGGCATGGTGGCGTGTGCCTGTAATCCCAGCTACTCAGGAGGCTGAGGCAGGAGAATTGCCTGAACCCAGGAGGCGGAGGTTGCGGTGAGCCGAGATCGCGCCATTGCACTCCAGCCTGGGTAACAAGAGCGAAACTCCGTCTCAAAAAAAAAAAAAAAAAAAAAGGAATGTATTCTGGTAGTATGAGCAATGGATCTACATCAATTTTTTTCCAAATAATTAATGTGGGGTCTCTCACCCTCAGCACTGCTGACATTTGTGGCTGTGTCCCTCTCTGTGATGGGGCCCTCAGCATCACAGGGTGTGGAGCAGCATTCTCAGCCTCAACCCACTTCATGTTGGTAGCACCCTGGCATCCTACCTGTCCTGACAACCCAAAATGTCCCCAGGCCGGGCAAGGTAGCTCACACCTGTAATGCCAACACTTTGGAAGGCTCAGGCGGGCAGATCACTTGAAGCCAGGAGTTTAAAACCAGCATGGCCAACATAGCAAAATCCTGTCTCTACTAAAAATACAAAAAAAAAATTAGCCAGGCATGGCGTTGTGCACCTGTAATGCCAGCTACTTGGGAGGCTGAGGCGCCAGGATCGCTTGAACCTGGGAAGTGGAGGTTGCAGTGAGCCAAGATAAAGATCACGCCACTGCTCTCCAGCCTGGGCGACAGAGCAAGTCTCTGTCTCAAAGTGGGGGAGAAAAAGCCGGGCGGGTTGCTCATGACTGTAATCCCAGCACTTTGGGAGGCCGAGGCGGGCAGATCATGAAGTCAAGAGATCGAGACCATCCTGGGCAACATGGTGAAACCCCGTCTCTACCAAAAATCCAAAAAAATATTAGCTGGCTGTGGCTGCATGCGCCTGTAGTCCCAGCTACTCAGGAGGCTGAGGCAGGAAAATGGCTTGAACCCAGGAGGCAGAGGTTCCAGTGAGCCAAGATGACGCCACTGCACTCCAGCCTGGGTGACAGAGCGAGACTCCATCTCAAAAAAAAGTCTCAGGACAGAGGTTCCCAAGTGTTGCCTGGGGGCAGAGTCAGCTCCGGGAGAAACCCTGATAGAGAAGAGTGCTGACTTTTGAGGGCAAGCAGACCCTGTTGAGACCCGCAGGTCAAGCCCGTGACTGGCCTGAGGCCTCCATGGTGTGATCACCAGGGTCCTGGCACAGGGATGAGCTTCAAGAGGAGCTGGGGAGTGGCTTTTTCACCAAAGACATTGGTGGCAGCAAATCCTGGGACCATTGCCCCTACCTTCCAGTTTCACTCTCAGGTGATCAGAAAGTGGAACCAGGTCCCTATGTCCTTTATAGAAACCAGGCAGAGGGTGGGTTTCATGGAGGAGGGGCATCTATCTGGGGCCATAAGGGCCGGGTCACAGATGGACAGCATGGGGCGATCCTGGCAGGCAGAGAGCACTCCTCGTGGAAACCAGAGCATGGGGCAGATGGGGTGCCAGGTAGGGAGCGACCTAGGCAGGTCAGCAGGCGTGGAGAATGCAAATAAACCTGGCAGGCTTTGGGGGATCATTGGGATTGGTGACAACTGAAGGGTACAGGGTTTCTTTTTTTTCTTTTTCTTTTTCTTTTTTTTTTTGAGACAGAGTCTTGTTCTGTCGCCCAGGCTGGAGTGCAGTGGCGCCCAATCTCAGCTCACTGCAACCTCCACCTCCCGGGTTCAAGCCATTCTCCTGCCTCAGCCTCCCAAGTTGCTGGGACTACAGACATGCACCACCACGCCTGGCTAATTTTTTTTTTTTTTTTTTGTATTTTTAGTAGAGATGGGGTTTCACCATGCTGGCCAGGCTTGTCTCAAACTCCTGACCTCACGTGATCTGCCCGCCTCCACCTCCCAAAGTGCTGGGATTACAGACATGAGCCACCGTGCCCGGCCTAGGGTTTCTTTTTGAGGTGATGAAAATGTTCTAGCCAGGGGCAGTGGCTCATGCCTGTTATCCCAGCGCTTTGGGAGGCTGAGGCAGGAGAATCACCTGAGCTCAGAAGTTTGAGACTGGCCTGGGCAACATAGGGAGACCCTGTCTTTAAAAAAAAAAAATAGAAAAATTAGCCAGGTGGGCTTGCACCTGTAGTCCCACTACTCCAGAAGCCAAGGTGGGAGGATTGCTTGAACCTAGGAGTTTGAGACTGGCCTGGGCAACATAGGGAGACCCCTGTCTCCACAGAAAATAGAGAAAATTAGCCAGGTATGGTGGCGTGTACCTGTGGTCCCAGCTACTTGGGAGGCTGAGGCAGGAGGATCTCCTGAGCCTCGGAGGTCGAGGCTGCAGCAGTGCACTTCGATCACACCACTGCACTCCAGCTTGGGCAGCAGAGCAAAACCCTGTCTCAAAAAAAAAAAAAAAAAAGCTCTAAAATTGTGGCGATTGTTACATATATTCATGGGTATACGAAAAGCCACTGCCCGGCCTACTTTAAGCCGGTGAGTTGTGTGGTATGTAAATTACATCTCAATAAAGATGCATGACACGAAACGTTTCAACACGTTTTGAAGTTAAAACCAGCAGGGCCATGGGCCACCCAACGAGGTTTATGAGTCAAAGGAGATGTTATGAAGAGGTCAGGAGCGGGGTTTTTGGCGGGAGGCAGCAAGTGGATTTTGAGGTCGTAATTGCCCATCTTCGAAGAGCTCAGCAAAGGCCAGTGTTTACAGAGCGACTTTGTTTCCCGACTTTGTTTCCCAGCGACTGGACTACAAAGTGTGTCGCCCAAGTCCTTCCCGGCAGGCTGTGAGGCAGACTGGCTCCCCAAGTGAGGGATCCAGGGGGCCTGTGAGAGGGAAGGTTCCACAGGGATGCATCCCTGGGGGTCCCTAGAGACTAGAGTGGTCAGTGACACAGGCTGAGTGCTCAGGCCAAGGAGCCGCCCCTGCCCTGTACCCCATGACCCAGCTGGCATGGAAGCTACCTCAAGCATGGTCCAAGGTCCCCTTGGTCCCTTGTGAGGCCAGCACAGTGCCTCATGCCTGCAATTCCAGACATTTGAGAGGCTGGGAAGATTGCTTGAGGCCAGGAGTTTGAGACCAGCCTGGGCAAAACAGCAAGACCCCCATAACCTATTAAAAAAAATTTTAGTTATATAGATATGGTGACATTCGTCTGTAGTCCCAGCTACTCAGGAGGCTGAGGCTGGAGGACTGCTTGAGCCCAGGAGTTTGAGGCTACAGTGATCCATGATGGCGCCTCTGTCCTCCAGCCCAGGGGACAGAACAAGACTGTCTCTAAATAAGCAAACCAAGAAAAAAAGGCAGACTGGGGCTGTGTGACCAGCAGCCAAGTTGATTAACCTCTCTGTGCCTTGTCCATAAAAACAGAGTGGGACTCAAATGCCATTTCTCTAGTTCCCCCGGGGACTGCTGGGCCGTAAGAGGACTCAGCTGTCTGCACCACCGATCTTCAGTTTCAAGCAGAGGTTTTGTGTGTTGCCACTGTTCTTACCCTAGAGGTGGCTTGCCACCCAGGTGTGTCAACAGGTGGGCTGTGTGATTTGCAGAGGGGGATGCAAAGGTTTTTCGTCTGCCCTTCCAGACCCACTTCCCTGGCGGCCCCCCATCTTCATTTACAAGCCCACAGGTCTTCTGGGAAGGACCTAAAGCCCGGCCACCTGCTGGGCCCAGTGGCTCTGCCTTTCTACCTGTGACCAGAACCCACCTGCGTCTCGTGGGCTTGACCCAGGCCACTGTCAGCTCCCCACGAGGCACCCACAGGACATGCTTCCACCCGGGTGCCTCAGAGTCCATCTGCCACAGCGTCTGGTGACATTTTCCTAATGTCGCCCTGGTCTTGGTGCCCTGCATCAAACCACTTGGGGCTCCTCCGTCGGACTTGCCTGAAATCTAACTGCATTGGCAGGGCCCTGGAGGATCTGACCTTCCTCATCTCGGCTTCTCTCTCCCCGCCTCCAGCCATGGACCCACCGGTCACACTGGGCTCCTTGTTCTCAGACCTGCTCTGACCCCGCCTGTCCACTCCCCGCCCTCGCCTGGGCTGCTGTCCTCAAGCTCTGGGCACTTCCAGCTCGCTTGCATTGCACAAGCCTCAGCAACCGTCTACCCCGAGCGCTGCCCCACAGATTCCTATCCCTGGCTTCCCTACCGTGGCCGGGCTTGTATTGGGGCTGGGCCATTTTTTGCTGTGGGGGCTGTGCCGTGCGCTGTGGGACACTGAGGGGCATCCCTGGCCTCCACCCACCAGATGCACTATCCCCTCGACGCAAGTGGTAACATCCAAAATGTCTCTGTGGCCGGGTACAGTGGCTCACACCTGTAATCCCAGCCCTTCGGGAGGCTGACGTGGGTGGATCGCTTGAGGCCAGGAGTTCAAGACCAGCCTGGCCAACACGGGGAAATCCTGTCTCTACTAAAAATACAAACATTGGCCAGGCGTGGTGGCACGTGCCTGTTGTCCCAGATACTCAGGAGGCTGAGGCGTGAGAATCGCTTGAACCCAGGAGGCAGAGGTGACAATGAGCTGAGATTGTGCCACTGCACTCCAGCCTGGGCAACAGAGCAAGACTTCATCTTCTCAAAAAAAAAAAAAAAAAGTCTCCAGACATTGCCAGATGCCTGTCCCAGTGGGGACGGCCTCACCCCAGGCTGAGAAGTGCCGTGCTGGCACAGTGACGCTGGATTTGTCCTCCCCAAAGCACTGTCACTGTTGCAAATACCTCCTTGCTCTATGGCGAATGTGTTGGCCTCCTTCACCTCCTCATTCTCACCCTCTCCTGTGTGCCCAGCACCAGCCCGGGGTGGGTACCAGAGAAACATTTGTTGACCAGATGTAAGAAGGCAGTCTCCTGTGAAATATCAGCACAGACCCCAGGGAGGGAGCCCCAGGGCCAGGAGGGAGCCCCAGGTCCTGGAGGGGCGGGCGTATAGCACAGGGCAGAGAGCACTTAGGGTGCGGGGAGGCAGGCGGCCAGAATGTGCTGAAAGAACACATACCTGGCTGGGCGCAGTGGATCACAAAGTTAGGAGATCGAGATCATTCTGGCCAACATGGTGAAACCTCATCTCCACTAAAATACAAAAAATTAGCTGGGTGTGGTAGCACATGCCTGTAGTCCTAGCTACTTGGGAGACTGAGGCAGGGGAATCGCTTGAACCGGGAGCCAGAGGTAGCAGTGAGCTGAGATCTTGCCACTGCACTCCAGCCTGAGTGACAGAGTGAGACTCCATCTCAAACCCCCCCCCCCAAAAAAAAAACCACATACCTCATCTCTGGGAGGGGACTTTCTTCAGGGTATGGGGCTCAGGCCAGTGAGGCCAGATGAAAGGTCTGAGGGGATGTCTTGGGGAAGATAAGGGGCAATCTGAACATGTTCAGAACACATTCAACTCCCCGTGGGTGAGCGTGGAATTGGCAGAAGTCATGAGAGAATGTTTGGGATGAGCTTCTTGGGAATATTCAGTTAGGGCAGAAGAAAGGCTGGAACAACTGAAGGGCTCACCCTGCTTTCTGGCCTTGAGTGAAGCACCCACGGTCTTCTGCACTGCGCACCTGGATTTGGGTCCTGGGGCTTCCATAACTGAGTACCTGTCCTAGGTGGCTGAGGAGGCCACAAGTCTGAAATGAAGGTGTTGGCCAGGCGCGGTGGCTCACACCTGTAATCACAACACTTTGAGAGGCTGAGGTGGGCCGATCACCTGAGGTCAGGAGTTCAAGACCAGCCTGGCCAACATGGGAAACCTCTGTCTCTACTAAAAATACAAAAATTAGCCAGATGTACTGGTGTACGCCTGTAATCTCAACTACTCAGGAGGCTGAGGCAGGAGAATTGCTTGAACCCGGGAGTGAGTTGCAGTGAGCCGAGATCACGCCATTGCACTCCAGCCTGGGCAACAGAGGGAGACTCCATCTCAAAAAAAAAAAAAAGGTGTCAGCAGGACCACGCTCCCTCTGGAGGCTCCAGGGGAGGACTCTTCCTGCCTGTTCTGGCTTCTGGAGCTTCAGGTGTTCCAGGGCCTGTGGTCGCATCACTCCAGTCCCCGCCTCCATCTTTATTCACGCACCGTCTTCTCTCTGTGTGTCTCTTCTCTTTTTATAAGGACATCAGTCTTTGGATTTGAGGGCCACCCTAATCCAGTACAACCTAATATTAACTGATACATCCCCAAAGACCTTATTTCCAAACAAGGTCACGTTCTGAGGTTCGGGGTAGCATGAGTTTTGGGGAATGGAGATGCCTCTTTGTGATTTTGCCCCATGGACACTGTTTATTGGCCTTGTGTCCCCCCCCCAGCTGCTCCCCAAGGAGTTTCCCATCCCTGGTCTGTCCCACCCCAGGACTTGGCCCCTCAGCAGGCTCTGGGCCACCTATGATGCCCACCAATTGCTGTGATGTCCTGTACCTGACCGTAGTATGAGCCCATTCACCTCTGCAGTGGATTCTCAGAACCAGCCTCACCTATTTATTTATTTATTTATTTATGTGTGCGTGTGTGAGAGAGAAAGAGAGAGAGGATCTGTCTCTGTCACCCAGGCTGGAGTGCAGTGGCGCTACCACGGCTCACTGTAGCCTCGGCCTCCCAGGCTTAAGCAATCCTCCCATCTCAGCCCCCTGAGTACCTGGGACCACAGGTACACGACACTATGCCCAGTTAATTTTTTATTTTGTGTAGAGTTGGGGGTTTTTCTTTGTTGCCCAGGCTGGTCTCAAACTCCTAGGCTCAAGTAGCCTAGGAGTGCTGGGATTATAGGAATAAGCCACCACACCTGGCCATACCCCCACTTTGTGAAATGCTGGAAAAGAGCTTAGTTCTTCCCTCCTATCACCTGCCCTGGGCCATCCCTTGGAGTCTTCTTGACGTTTTCTTTTCTCGAGTGTGCCCTTCCTCCCGACCCGCACGCGAGCGTGGCCATCTTATGGTTAGGTTGGAGAAAAATGAGGACAAAGGACTCTAAGTTGTCCTTCCGCTCTGAGCCCCCTTGACCGACAGGCTGACTTTGTGGTTATTCCTCAGTGTGTGTGTGTCCATCTTTGCCATACTGCCCATGAGCGTTTCTTCTAAAAAAAAAAAAAATCTCAGTAGAATCAGGGAAATACACATGAAATGTGAAAGGCGCTGAATGCTACAGGGTGCATCCTGAACGATTCTGCTGTAATGCTAGTTAGCCTCCTCTTAGCTTAAGAATGACTTCATCCTATAAACATGTGGCTTCAAATTATGGCCTTATATAAACGAAATGGCTACACTACACTTTCTGGAGGCCCCGTCCGGAGGTCTTTATTCTCCAATAAATTCCGAATCCTCCGCCAAACTGGTAGGCAGAGCCCTACTTTCTGTACAGCAGGCCTTGAGGGTTAATTCACATCCGGCCACTGACCCCCACCCCCGCCACCGCTGTCATCTCCAGGGCCTGTTTTTTTCGTTGTCATTCCTTTTCCTTGCACCTCCTTTCTATGAGAACACAAGGAAAAGGCCCTGAATTGTGATTTGCATCTTTTCAGAGTGCAGAAAGCATATGCCAGTCTGCCTTTTACAAAACCATTTCTTTTTTCACTGCTCCGTTTTTTTAAAAGGAGTGCTAGTTTTTTATGGTAGTGAAATACACATAACGTAAAATTTATCATGAGTAACATTCAGTGCATTCACAGTGTTGTGCAAACACCAGCTCTGATTCCAGAACATTTTCATACCCCAAAAGGAAACCCCGTCCCCATTAGCTGTCACTCCCCACTGCCCCTCCCCCAGCCCCTGGTAATAGCTCATCACTTTCTGTGTCTGTGGATTTGTCTGTTCTGGCGTTCTGGACATTTCTACAAATGGAGTCATATACCATATGGCCTTTTGTGTATGGCTTCTCACTCAGCATCATGTTTTTTAGTTTTATCCATGTTGTAGCATGGATCTGTGCTTCCTTCCTTTTTTTTTTTTTTTTTTTGAGATAAAGTCTGGCTCTGTCGGAGTGCAGTGGCACAATCTCTGCTCACTGCAACCTCTGCCTCCTGGGCTCAAGCCATCCTCCCAAGCAGCTGGGATTACAGGCATGCACTACCACACCAGGGTAATTTTTGTGTTCTTTCTGTAGAAACAGGGTTTCGCCATTTTCCCCAGGCTGGTCTTGAACTTATGAGCTCCAGTGATCTGCCGGCCTTGGCCTCGCAAAATCCTGAGATTACAGGCATGAGCTGCCTCACCCAGCCTTCATTCCTCTTTAAAGCCAAATAATATTCTGTTGGCTGAATGGGCCACGTTGTGTTTATCCAGTCATCCGTTGACAGGCACTTTGTTACCACTTTTTGGCATTTCTTCGATCTTTATAGTCTGACAGTTTGATTTGATGACAAGGGGATCGTTCCTGCACAAGGCCTTGGTTGTACTGATGGTATCCGTGGGAGGATGTGTTTTGGTTCCCTCCACATTGTCTGTGGGTGGGAGGGGCATGAGTCAGGGGGTAGAGCGGGTGTGCTGGCCTTGGGGTATTTTGGTGAGACAATTCGAATTAAGGAAGGAAACGTGGATTAAGGAAGGAAACGTGTTTTCAGGACCTGGACCCCAACACACAACCACAACCCAAGGTTGCCACTTGGCTGAGCTGTCCCCGACGGGGACTTCAGGCCCCTGGTTCCTCCACCCCGATTTACTTCCCTTCATTCCTGCCAGAACCAGGGGATTCTCCAAGGGCAGGTTTCACATCCACCTGGGGCAGAGATCTCAAGCCACAGCAAGACTAATTTCCAGGTCCCAGGTGTCCTGGGAAGCCACAAAAGACCAAGCCGTGCCAAGTGAGAACATTCTCTGAAGCTCTGATAATCAAAACAGTTTGGCACCTCACGAACCTCAGCAGCCCAGAGGCGGACCACATGTATAAAATAACTTCATGTATAGTATTTGACAAAGGGGGATCCCCAATCCAGGGAGAGGATTCTTTCACAAAAGGCATTAAAAGTTACTTCCCTGTTGGGAGGCAATTTGGTTTTTTTGTTTGTTTGTTTTTTTGATTCATGGTCTTGCTCTGTGGCCCAGGCTGGAGGGCAATGGCAAGATCACAGCTCACTGCTGCCTTGACCTTGTGGGCTCAAGCAATCCTCTTGCCTCAGCCTCCTGAGTAGCTAGGACTACAGGCGTGCACCACCACACCCAGCTAATTTTTTAATTTTTTATAGAGATGGGGTTTTGTGGCCAGCCACAGTGGCTTACACTTGTAATTCCAGCACTTTGGAAGGCCGACGCAGGCTGATCACTTGAGGTCAGGAGTTTGAGACCAACATGGTGAAACCCCATCTCTACTAAATATACAAAAATTAGCCAGGCCTGGCAGTGTTTGGGCCCAGGTAGAGGGGGTCAGCCTGGAGCTGTGAATGAAAGGACGGGCTTATAGGCTGGTGCCACCTGTGGGACAGGGGTACCGGGTCTGTGACTCTCGTACTGGGGAGACACTGCACCCTGAGATTCTGTGTCGGGTGCAGGACTGGCCAGTGAGCAGCCAGGAACCTTGAGCTGTGTTCTGAGAGAATGATGGCACCGGGAGGCAGCAGAGGGGTGGGGACAGTCCCTGTGGTGTCAGAGGAGGTCGGGGGCCTGACAGGTGGGAGGTGTTGGACTTCTCTGCAGAGGTGGGACACTTGGAGGTGGGGACAGTGCCAGGCCCATTCAAAGGCCTGGTCAGTGTCTCCTGGAAGTACAGCCCAGGCACAGGGACCTGGATACCTTGCTCTGTGTCAGAGGCCTGGGGACAGCTTCTCTGGGACTGGTCTGGCTGGCTGGCTGTTCAGGAGGCCCCAGCAGAGTCTGGTGTATGAACCTGGCCCGGGCCCCATGGAAAACAGCCTGAGCATGTCCCGTGAGCACATATGGGGACCAAGGGGTGGTCTTGCTGTGTCAAGCCAGACACCCAGGGGCTCTGAGGGTGGACTTCAAGCTTACCCTGAGGGACTTTGTGCTGGGACGTCCCCATGGAGGTCAGCACTTCCAGGGGCTCCCCAACGGTGACACAGAGGATCGAGGGGGTGGTGGGTGGTCTGCCAGGGTCCCTCCTGACCGGCTGGGGTTGGGGTGCCAGCAGACAGGACACAGTCAGTGAGTGGCACAGGGACCAAGCCCCCCAGGTATTCAGAGCAGGGCAGGGAGAGGCAGTGGAGGACCAGAGACGGGATGAGTGTCCTTGGATGTGAGTACAGCGCCCAGGCAGAGCGTGGGGGGCAGGAATGGTCCCCACACAGGGGCAGGTAGAGCTGACGCTGCTGACCCCAGGGCTACAGAGCTGGCAAGCAGGACCAGGTGGGCTGGATGAGGCCGAGCTTGGTGGGCAGTGGTTTCCACAGCGTGGAGTGTGCTGTGAGTTGCAGGATGGGTGGGCGGTTTCAGGGCAGGGTCCAGGCTGGATGGAAGCGAGGAGGGAACAGGTCTCTACCCTGGGCTGGGGCCTAGGCAGGGGGCGTGGTGAGAGGATGTCTCAGTGTCTCTGGTTTTGTTTTGTGTTTTGTTGTTGTTTTGAGACAGGGTCTGCCTCTGTCTGAGGCTGGAGTGCAGTGGCCCAGTCATAGCTCACTGCAGTGTCTACTTCCTGAGCTCAAGGGATCCTCCCACCTGAGCCTCCCAAGTAGCTGGGACTATAAGTGCATACCACCACACCCGACTAATTTTTTTGTTTGTTTGTTTTTTGTTTTTGTTTTTAGTAGAGACAGGGTTTCACCAAGTCAGTCAGGCTGGTCTCGAACTCCTGACTTCGTGATCCGCCCAGCTCAGCCTGCCAAAGTGCTGGGATTACAGGCATGAGCCACTGTGCCTGGCCCACGCCAGGCTAATTTTAATTTTTTTTTATTTTTTAGTGTTTTTGTAGTGACAGGGTCTTGCTATGTTGCCCAGGCTGGTCTTGAACTTCAGAGCAATCTGCCCTCTTGGCCTCCCAAAGTGCTGGGATGATGGGCATGAGCCAGCACGCCCAGCTAGTGGCTCTGGTATTAAGTCAAGGGAGGATGTGGGCTGTTTCCAGGAGGGTCCCGACCTCCCCCTCACCTCCCCACTTGCCTGGGACTAATCCAGGCCTTGTCCACAAAATGAGAGATGCTGACGGAAGCCCTTGGTGGCCTCTCTCCCTGGAGTCTGTAGGGGAAGTGTGGGCTCCCTGAGCAGAAGGGCCAGATGAGGCCAGCTCAGTGGCAAGAGTTCCGTGGGCAGATCGGAGTGGAGGAGCTTTCCTGGGATACAGACGTGGGCCTGGGAGGGCAGGGTGCAGCAGGAGAGGGTCAGGCCAATGAGCCTTGCAAGGGCCACTCCAGCTTGTGGTCCCCTCGCGTTTCTGCTCCCACCACCCCCATCCCACTGCCATAGAGGAATGTCCCTTCTCTGGTTACCCCTCTTCCCTGTAGCCCTGGCTGCTCAGCAGACGCCTTGAGCAAGGCTTATCCACTTCCTCCTGGCCTGGGGGGCAGGGCACGCATCTGCCGGTCCTGTGACCATCCCCTTCAGCCCCATCTCTGAGAGTGGGGTTTCCTGAATGTCTGCCCTTCTGCCCCACACACCAGGGGCCCAGAGATGCAGAAACCCCGCAGGCTGTGTTCCCAGCAGAGCTCAGAGGACTCCTGGTGTCCCATCAGCATTCCCTGGAGGACATGGAACAGTCCCAAGTGCAGCCATCCATGTGGCCCTCAGCCCTTGTGGTTCTGTGAGCTGGGCTAGTATCAGCCCTCCCCTCAGGTGGCAGAGATTGCAGGGAGCAGGAGAAGGAGCCCTTTCTTGGGGTCTCCTGGTTTCTCGAGCAGAGCTGCTTTCTTCTGTGAAGGAGGAAGTAGGAACATCCCAGTGAGCTCTGCGCCGCCCACATCCACGAGGCTCAGCCGTAACTCAGCCCAAAGCCCACCAGCTGGGAGCTGCACTGAGCCCCTGGTCATGAACGTGAACCTCACAGGATGGGACAGCTCCACCCAGGCCTCGCTCTGTGCACATGCACAGGTGCACGGATGTGTGTAGGCGTGAACCTGTGAGTGGGCGTGTGCATGCAGGTGTGTTTGTATACAAGCATGTGTGCGTGGCTATACACACGTGTATGCATGAGTGTGTGTTCATACGGAAGTACATGCTGGCCAAGGCAGGTGGATCTCTGTAGACCAGAAGTTGGAGACCAGCCTGGGCAGCATGGCAAAACCCCGTGTCTACTAAAAATACAAAAATCAGCCAGGCGTGGTGGTACACACTTGTAGTCCCAGCTACTTGGGAGGCTCAAGCACAAGAATCTCTTGAACCCAGGAGGCAGAGGTTGCAGTGAGCTGAGATCGTGCTGCTGCACTCCAGCCTGGGCAACAGAACAAGACTTTGTCTCAAAAAAAAAAAAAAAGTTCAGGCCAGGCGCAGTGGCTCACGCCTGTAATCCCAGCGCTTTGGGAGGCCGACGTGAACAGATCATGAGGTCAGGAAATTGAGACCAGCCTGGCCAACATGGTGAAACCCCATCTCTACTAAAAATACAAAAATTAGCTGAGTGTGGTGTGCCTGTAATCCCAGCAACTCAGGAGGCTGAGGCAGGAGGATCGTTTGAACCAGGGCATCAGAGGTTGCAGTGAGCCGAGGTCATCCCATTACACTCCAGCCTGGCGACAATGTGAGACTCTGTGTCAAAAAAAGAAAGTGCCTGCTCGTGTGTTCCTTCCTACTTGTGTCCTTGTGTGCATGTGTGTGCAAGCATGTGTGTATACAAGCATGTATGTGCATACTGTGTCCCTGTGTGTTTATACGAGCATTGGCGTGTCCTGTGTTGTGTGCACACTGGTGTGTTCATGTTTGTGCACTGTGTGCACACAAGCGTGTGTATTCACGTGTTTCCTCTGACTGCATGCAAGCACATGGAAGTATGTATGCCATACACACGCATTCATGCAGGTGTGATTAAGACACGTATCTCAGCCAGGCACGGTGGCTCACACCTGTAATCCTGGTATTTTGGGAGGCTGAGGTGGGCAGATCACCTGAGGTCAGGAGTTCAAGACCAGCCTGGCCAACATGGTGAAACCCCGTCTCAACCAAAAATACAAAAAATTAGCTGGGCGTGGTGGTGCAAGCCTGTAATCCCAACTACTTGGGAGGCTGAGGCAGGAGAATAGCTTGAACGTGAGAGGTGGAGGTTGCAGTGAGCTGAGATCTTGCCACCGCACTCCAGCCTGAGCAACAAGAGTGAAACTTCCATTTCAAAAAGAAAAAGATACATGTCTTCAATTTGGGCTCCTGTATTCCTTGCCTGGCTTGAAAGTGCGTAAACCTCTGTCCAACTTCCATGGCCCTGTGGAGCTGCCTGGGAACATTCCATGATTACCACCCAAGACGACCAGGTGAGCGGCACCACGTGGCACCTGCGAACCTGACACATCTTTAGGTTCCCAACCATCTCCCTGCCGTGGTGTCTGAGGAACTGTACCTGGGATCAAGGGCTAAACTTTTGAATACACAGCAAGAAGCTTTAAAAAGATAAACTCTTGCGGAAATGGGATCTTTTAAATTCACATAATTTTTTTTTTTTTTAAATGGAGTTTCACTCTGTCGGCCAGGCTGGAGTGCAATGGCCCGATCTCAGCTCACTGCAACCTCTGCCTCCCAGGTTCAAGCAGTTCTCTGCCGCAGCCTTCTGAGTAGCTGGGATTGCAGACACCCGCCACCACCCCCGGCTAATTTTTGTATTTTTAGTAAAGGTGACGTTTCACCATCTTGGCCAGGGTGGTCTTGAACTCCTGACCTCATGATCCACCTGCCTTGGCCTCTCAAAGTGCTGGGATTACAGGCCTGAGCCACTGCGCCTGGCCAAATCCACGTAATTTTTAAAGCAGTTTTTTGTGGGGGATTTTGGAGACAGGGTCTTGCTCTGTGGCCAGGCTGCTGTGCAGTGATGCAATCATTACTCACTTCAGCCTCCACCCACTGGGTTCAAGTAATCCCACCTCGGCCTCCCAGGTGGCTGGGACTACAGGTATGTGCCACCAAGCCCAGCTAAATTATTTATTTATTTATTTATTTTTGTAGAGATAGCCTTGTTGTGTGATCCGTGCTGGTTTGGAATTCCTGGGCTCAAGCAATCCGCCCGCCGCAGCCTCCCAAAGTGCTGAGATTATAGGCGTGAGCCGCTGCACCTGGCCTTTTCAAGCAGTTTCATCCAGGTGAAATTGTTGCATCATAAGCTCCACTTGCTAAGTGTGCAAACAGCCATGAGCCCACCACCACGACCGACGTCATAAACATGTCTGTCATCTGAAAAGTGCCCTCAGGCCCCTTGCCATCCCTCCCCACCCCACATCCTCAGCAGCCACCAATTAGCTTTCTGTCTTCATAGATCAGTTTGCATTTCCTAGCATTTTATAAACATGGAATCATACAGTATCGGGTTTGTTTTTTAAACTTAATTGAGGAAAAGTCACAAAATGTAAAATTCACCATCTAAAGTGTGCAATTTGGCTGGGTGTGGTAGCTCAAGCCTGTAATCCCAGCACTTTGGGAGACTGACAGAGGCAGATTGCTTGAGCCCAGGAATTTGAGACCAGCCTGGGCAACATGGTGAAACCCAGTCTCTACTAAAAATACAAAAATTCGCCAGGCATGCTGGCGTGTACCTGTCTGTAGTTCCAGCTACTCAGGAGGCTGAGGCGAGAGGATTGCTGGAGCTAGGAGAGGTTGGCACTGCAGTGAACCACAGCTGCATCGCTGGACTCCAGCCCGGGCAACAGAATGAGATCCTGTCTCAAAAATAAAAATTTGGCCAGGTGAGGTGGCTCATGCCTGTAATTCCAGCACTTTGGGAGGCTGAGGCCAGCAGATCACTTGAGGTCAGGGGTTCCAGACCAGCCTGGCCAACATGGTGAAACCCAGTCTCCACTAAAAATGCAAAAATTAGTGAGGCATGCTGGCGGGTGCCTATAATCCCAGCTCTTCAGGAGGCTGAGGCAGGAGAATCGCTTGAACCCAGGGTACGGAGGTTACATTGAGCCAGGATCACAGCACTGCGATGGAGTGCAAGACTCTTGTCTCAAAAAGAAAAAATAAATTAAAAATTAAAGTGTGCAATTCAGCATTGTGCAATGACCATCTCTATGTGATTCCAGAACATTTTCATCCCCTTAAAAGGAAACCCGTGTCCATTAGCAGTCACTCCCTGTTCCCCATCCCCCAGTCCCTGGCAACCACCAGTCTGCTTCCTGTCTCTATGGATTTGCCTGTTCTGGGCATTTCATATCAATAGAATCATACAACGTGTGGCCTTTTGGGTCTGGCTTCTCTCACTCAGCATCATGTTTTTGGGGATTCATCCATGTTCTCGCATGGAGCAGGCTTGATTCCTTTCTATGGCTGAATCATATTTCGTTGTGTGGATGGACCATGCTTTGTGTATCCGTCCCTCTGCCAATGCACATTGGGTTGTTTCCACCTTTTGGCTGTCATGAATAGAGCTGCCACAGACATTGGCGTACAAGGAATTGAGTTGCTGCTCTCCATTCTTTTGGGTCTCTACCTGGGAGCAGAATTACTAGGTCTGTATGTCGTGTTTTTTGCCGGGCTTCTTTCACGCAGCACAATATTTCTGGATTGGTTTCCTACTTGGTGAGCATCAGGAACCAGCCATTCTGAACTTGTTGGTTCCTTCTCATTGCTGAGCCATGTTCCATGGTGTGGGCAGTTTGTGCATTCATTCACCAGCTGGTGGACATTTGCCTTGTTCTCAGTTTGGGGCTCTCAGAACTAGACGTCTCTGTCTCAAAATCTGCTTCATTTCTGCCGGGTCACTCCTGAGAGAGGAATTGCTGGGCCATGTGCTAGATATGTGTTTTAGCATTTAAAGAAACTGCTGGCTGGGTTCGGTTGCTCATGCCTGTAATCCCAGCACTTTGGGAGGTCAAGATGGGCAGGTCACCTGAGGTTGGGAGTTCGAGACCAGCCTGACCAACATAGAGAAACCCCATCTCTACTAGCAATACAAAATTAGCTGGACATGGTGGCGCACACCTGTAATCCCAGCTACTCAGGAGGCTGAGACAGGAGAATTGCTTGAACCTGGGAGGTGGAGGTTGCGGTGAGCCGAGATCGCACCATTGCACTCCAGCCTGGGCAACGAGAACAAAACACCAACTCAAAATATAAAAAAAATAAAATAAACTGCTAAAGTGTTTTCTCAAGTGGATGAGGGCCAGCCACAGTGGTTCATGCCTGTAGTCCCAGCACTTTGGGAGGCCAAGGTGGGTGGAGTTCCAGACCAGCCTGGGCAACATGGCAAACCTCGTCTCAGCAAAAAAAATACAAAAATTAGCTGGGTGTGGTGGTGCGTGCCTGTGGTCTCAGCTACTCAGGAGACTAAGATAGGAAGATCACCTGAGCCCGGGAGGTCGAGGCTGCAATGAGCTGAGATCATGCCTCTGCATTCCAGCCTGAATGACAGAATGAAACCCTGTGTCAAACAATTAAAAAGTGGATGAGCTGCCTTGTTCAAATAGTTTGTTGTTGTTGTTTTTAAGAAATAGAGTCTTGACCAGGTACAGTGGCTCATGGCTATAAATCCCAGCATTTTGGGAGGCCAAGGTGGGTAGATCACTTGAGGTCAGGAGTTGGAGACCAGCCTGGCCAACATGGTGAAACCCTGTCTCTACTAAAAATACAAAAATTAGCCAAGTGTGGTGGTAGGCACCTGTAATCCCAGCTACTCAGGAGGCTGAAGCCGGAGGGTTTAAGCAATTCTCCTGCCTTGGCCTCCTGAGTAGCTGGGACTACAGGCGTGCGCCACCACACAGAGCTAATTTTTGTATTTTTAGTAGAGACAGGGATTCACCATATTGGCCAGGCTGGTCTCGAACTCCTGACCTCGTGATCTGCCCACTTCAGCCTCCCAAAGTGCTGGGATTACAGGGGTGAGCCACTGTGTCTGGCCAGGGAAAAGTTTTAAGAATTAAATCTTCCACGTCCCCCAACCTTCTTCCCTGTCGCCGCTCTATCCCCGTGTGAACATTACCTTGGCCTTATAAGCATGCGTTTAACACTTCTGCAGGAATTCCCAGAGCCCGAGTTATCTCAGCCTCTGGTGGCCATGAACCTACGAAGTCACAGTGCGAGTCATGCTTCTCTTTAGGCAGAGGTCAGCAAACCTTTTCTTTGAAGGGCTGGATAGTAAATATTTTAGGTTTTCCAGGCTATAATATTACAGTCTCTGCCTGAACTATTCCACTCTGCTATTGTAGCAAAAGCAGCTACAGGCAATTAGGAAATGAGTGGGCAGGGCTGCCTTCCAATAAAACTTTATTTTACCCACTTGGTGAACAAACTCCTCTTCATCCTTCAGAAACCCTCTTTTTTTTTTTTTGAGATGGAGTCTCGCTCTGGTGCTCAGGCCAGAATGCAGTGGCATGATCTGGGCTCACTGCAACTTCTGCCTCCCAGGTTCAAGTGATTCTCGTGCCTCAGCCTTCGCTAGGATTACAGGCACCTGCCACCATGCCCAGATAATTTTTGTATTTTTAGTAGAAACATGGTTTCACCATATAGGCCATGCTGGTCTTGGACTCCTAACCTCAGGTGATCCATCCGCCTTGGCCTCCCAAAGTGCTGGGATTACAAGTGTGAGCCACCGCGCCCGGCCACTGGGGGCTTTCTCTAAATATCCCACCAGATGCTCATATCTCCCTAAGAACTCAGCTGAAGCTGGGGCTCCTGAGCCACCGCGCCTGGCCTCAGAACCCCTCTTAGATATTGTCACTCCCCTAACGTGTTCTCTGGTCCTTCAGGATAATCACTCCTGCTGTGTGTCTTTTAACTGTTGCGCTGGGTCACGTCTACACTCGGGTCTGGTAGCATACCAGCCTCTCCTGCCTAGCTTTGGCCTCGAACTCGTACCCTCAGCCGTCCTTGGTTGACTCACGCCACATTTCTGGCTCTTGCTTCAAGCCCCCAGGTGGGCCGGCACCAGCATTTTTTTTTCTTGCAACCTTGAGAAGCAAACACATTTTTTAAAGAATAAACTTGGCTAGGCACAGTCGCTCATGCCTGTAATCTCAGCACTCTGGGGGCCTAGGCAGGTGGATCGTTTGAGCCCAGGAGTTTGACTCCAGCCTGGGCAACATAGTGAGACCCCCATCTCTACAGAAAATACAAAACTATTAGCCAGGCGTGCATGGTGGTGTGCACCTATAGTCCCTGCTACTTGGGAGGTAGAGGTGGGAGGATCACCTGAGCCCAGGGAGATCGCCTGAGCCAGGTGTGGTGGCACATACCTATAGTCCCAGCTACTTGGGAGGCTGAGGCAGGAAAATTGCTCGAACCCGGACAGCAGAGGTTGTAGTGAGCAGAGAGTGCACCACGGCACTGCAGTGAGCCTTGATCATGCTGCTGTACCCCAGCCTAGGCAGTAAAGCAAGACCCTAACAAAAAAATGAAAGAATAAACTGGGTGACCCTGTCTGTTAAAAAAAAAAAAAAAGGGAAGAGGGTGAATTTTGTAGAGCTAAACAATGTATATACGTGGACATATGGAGTGGAATGGACATTGGAGACTGCAGAAGGGGAGGCGGGGAGGTGGGTGAAGGCGGAAAAATTTCCCATTGAGTACGGTGTTCACTATTCAGGCAACGTGTATCCTAAAAGCCCAAATTGGCCAAATCCAATAGGATTACAGTGGCTCACTCCTGTAATCCTAGCACTTTGGGAGGCCAAGATGGGAGGATCGTTTGAGTTTAGGAGTTCAAGACTGCCTGGCCAACATAATGAGACTCTTGTCTCTATTTGAAAGAAAGAAGAAGCTGGGTGCAGTGGCTCATGCCTGTAATCCCAGCACTTTGGGAGGCCCAAGTGGGCAGATCACGAGGTCAGATCAAGATCAGCCTGACCAACATGGTGAAACCCCATCTCTACTAAAATGACAAAAAAAATTAGCTGGGCATGGTGGCGCGTGCCTGTAATCCCAGCTACTCAGGAATCTGAGGCAGGAGAATCGCTTGAACTGGGAGGCCAAGGTTACAGTGAGCCAGGATCGCACCAGCCTGGGTGACAGAGCGAGACTCCATCTCAAAAAAAAAAAAAAAAAAAAAAAAAACAATGTCCAGACTTTACCACTACACAATATGTGCATGTAAGAAACCTATACTTCGCAGGCTGGGTGCGGTGGCTCACCCCTGTCATCCCAGCACTTTGGGAGGTTGAGGTGGCCAGATCACCTGAGGTCAGGGGTTTGAGACCAGCCTGGCCAACATGGTGAAAACCCGTCTCTGCTAAAAAAATATAAAAATTAGCCGAATGTGGTGGGTGCATGCCTATAATCCCAGCTACTCAGGAGGCTGAGGCAGGAGAATTGATTGAACCCAGGCAGCAGAGGTTGTAGTGAGCCGAGGTCACACCACCGCACTCCAGTCCGGGTGACAGCGCAAGAGTCTAAGGAAAAAAAGAAAAGAAATTTGTATTGGTACATTGCCACTTAATACCCTCCTGGTGTACTTTTGGTGTCACTAGTTCTTCTGTTCAATCCTGTGGTCTTGGACAGCTAGCTCCTCAGTCTTTCCTTGTTGCCCATGACCTTGGCAATCTTGAGCGCACCAGCCATATTCCTGCAGGATGCCCCCAGTCTGGGCCTGGGGTTCTTCTCCCCAGTAGACCGGAGTTGTGGCTTCAGAAGTAAATGCACTTTAAGGTGTTCTTCTGAGTGCGTTTTTCATGGCTTTCCTGGACTTTATCTTCCTAGGTTGGGTTTTGAGGACCCTGGAGTTTCGGGAATCCCAAGTTTCGGGGCAGGTTCAGTCTTGCTTATCCCCACAAGCCTCTCGCTGCTACTGGTGCATGGCCAAGGCCTGTGGGGCTGAGTCTTTATCTGCTTGGGGAGCTGCTGGGGAGGTTTATTCAGAGACAAGGTCAGGAAGGATGTGGGCTGGGAAGAGCATAGCAGAAAGAGGGTCGTGGCTGTTGGGTTTCAGAGTTGACAGGCTGCCTCTGGATGGGGTGGGACGGGGGCTGGGATGGAGCAAACTCAGGGGAAGGGTCAGGTCTAGGGGGTTGTCTGATGATAGCACTTATAAAAGCCACTATCAGAGATTTCTTTTTTTTTTTTTTTTTTGAGACAGAATTTCATTTTTGTTGCCCAGGCTGGAGTGCAATGGCGTGATCACGGCTCACGGCAACCTCTGCCTCCCAGGTTCAAGTGATTCTCTTGCCTCAGCCTCCTGAGCAAATGGGACTACAGGCATGCACCACCACGCCTGGCTAATTTTTGTATTTTTAGTAGAGATGGGGTTTCACTGTGTTGGCCAGGATGGTCTCGATCTCTTGACCTCATGATCCACCTGCCTTGGCCTCCCAAAGTGCTGGGATTACAGGCATGAGCCATAGCGCCCGGCCAATTTTTTTTTTTTAAGTGACAGGGTCTCTCTCTGTCACCCAGGCTGGAGCACAGTGGTGTAATCACAGCTCACTGCAGCCTCGATCTCCTGGGCTCAAGCAGCCTCCCAGGGAGCTGGGACCACAGGCGAGCACCACCACGCCTGGCTAATTTTTTTATTTTTTGTAGAGATCGGGTCTCGCTATGTTCCCCAGGCTGGTCTCAAACTCCTGGCCTCAAGCCATCCTCCCACCTTGGCCTCCCAAAGTGTTGGAATTATAAGCGTGAGCCACTGCCTGCAGCCAGAGGTCATATTAAAAGACAAACAGACCCTCATGGGATGCCGTGACTGGTTGCCCCTGGCTTTCTGGGAGAGTCTAGTCGGGTAGGGAACTGCAGCCTCGGGCCAGGTGCTGTCTGTCCAGGAGCGGAACACCGCATGCCCCTTAAACTTGCCCCCACCACTCTGACCTTGCCTGACTCTGACCTCCCTTCCAGCTGCAGGACACGCGCGCCCCGAGCCCGGGAGGCATGCTGAAGCCAGGCGGCTGGCAGGATGAGTGTGAAAGAGGCAGGCAGCTCGGGCCGCCGGGAGCAGGCGGCCTACCACCTGCACATCTACCCCCAGCTGTCCACCACCGAGAGCCAGGCCTCGTGCCGCGTGACCGCCACCAAGGACAGCACCACCTCGGACGTCATCAAGGACGCCATCGCCAGCCTGCGACTGGACGGCACCAAATGCTACGTGCTGGTGGAGGTGAAAGAGTCGGGCGGCGAGGAGTGGGTGCTGGACGCCAACGACTCACCCGTGCACCGGGTGCTGCTGTGGCCCCGGCGGGCACAGGATGAGCACCCGCAGGAGGATGGCTACTACTTCCTGCTGCAGGAGCGCAACGCGGACGGGACCATCAAGTACGTGCACATGCAGCTGGTGGCGCAAGCCACGGCCACCCGGCGCCTGGTGGAGCGTGGCCTCCTGCCGCGGCAGCAGGCGGACTTTGATGACCTGTGTAACCTCCCCGAGCTGACCGAGGCCAACCTCCTGAAGAACCTCAAGCACCGCTTCCTGCAACAGAAGATCTACACGTACGCAGGGAGCATCCTGGTGGCCATCAACCCCTTTAAGTTCCTGCCCATCTACAACCCCAAGTACGTGAAGATGTACGAGAACCAGCAGCTGGGCAAGCTGGAGCCGCACGTCTTTGCGCTGGCCGACGTGGCCTACTACACCATGCTCAGGAAGCGCGTGAACCAGTGCATCGTGATCTCGGGCGAGAGCGGCTCGGGCAAGACCCAGAGCACCAACTTCCTCATCCACTGCCTCACCGCCCTCAGCCAGAAGGGCTATGCCAGTGGCGTCGAGAGGACCATCCTGGGTGCCGGCCCCGTGCTGGAGGTGAGCAGGGAGGCGGGTCCGTCTATGGGAGGGGGCCTTTCTTTGGAAAATGCGGGTTTCAAGCCAAAGCACGGTGGCTTGCGTCTGTAATCGCAATGCTTTGGGAGGCTGAGGCGGGAGGATTGCTTGAGCCCAGGAGTTCAAGATCAGCCTGGGCAACATAGCAAGACCCTCTCTCTACAAAAAAAAAAAAAAAAGATTAGCTAGGCAGGCACAGTAGTGCTCACCTGTAGTCCCAGCTACTCAGGAGGCTGAGGCAGGAGGATCACTTGAGCACAGGAGTTGGAGGCTACAGTGAGCCATGATCATGCCACTGCACTCTAGTCTGCATGACAGAGAGAGACTCCGTCTCAAAAAGAAAAAAAAGGAATTTCAGGCACTTGAGCCCAGGAGTTCAACATCAGCCTGGACTACATAGCAAGGACCCCTCTCTACCACAAAAAAAAAAAAAATGCGAGGATTAGCCAAGTGCAGTGGCACACATTTGTTGTCCCAGCTATTGGAGAGGCTAAGGCAGGAGGATCACTGGAGCCCACAAGTTCAAGGCTGCAGTGAGCTATGATCACACCACTGCACTCCAGCCTGGGCAACAGAGAGAGACCCCGTCTCTAAAGAGAGAACAAGTGGAAGTTTTCTGATTGTCGTCATTATTCATGCAGGGCAAGGCCGACTGGTCGGGAGGCAACTGGCCTTGGAAAGAGTTTGTGACTCACAGTTCCCCTAAGAGCAGGGTGCAATACCATGGAAGGCCACAGGGGGAAGCACTGAGACTCATCAGGAGGCCGAGGGAGAGAGGGATAATGGGAGCCGGGAGAGGCAGGAAACTACTGTGATTTTCATGCATCAGAACGTGCTAGGCAGAGTAAGCTGGCTTAGGATTGGCTTGTTTGAATTATTTCAGGCTCTGAGGCATAGGGGCTGCCCCTTGTTGTCAGGTCCCAGGGCCTGGGGTGACAAGGGTAGGGGATAGTGGGCTAGAGTGTGAGAGCCCTGGAGAGGAGGTGGCTGGGGTATGGGCTCTGGACTGGTTGGTTTGCATACGGAAGGCAAGTCCTGAACCATCTGTAGGAATTGGCTAGAGCCAATCTAGGAATGGGAAGGGCCATCTCTCTGGGGTCAGCCAGGCCCTGGATGTCAGAGCATCAAAAATATAGAAAATACAGTCACCGGGCGCACTGGTTCATGCCTATAATCCCAACGCTTTGGGAGGCTGAGGCAGGTGGATCACCTGAGGTCCAGACTTCGAGACCAGCCTGGCCAATATGATGAAACCTCGTTTCCACTAAAAATATAAAAATTAGCCGGGCACAATGGTGCGTACTATAATCCCAGCTACTCGGGAGGATGAGGCAGGAGAATCACTTGAACCCGAGAGGTGGAGGTTGCAGTGAGCCAAGATCGCTTCACTCCAGCCTGGGTGACAGACCAATACTCCATCTCAAAAAAATAAAAAAGTCACCGTTAATACACATTTGGAATCCAAAATGTGGCCATTCGTTCTTAAGGTGCCTGAAAGAAAAGCCTAGGGTATTCAAACCAGTTTGCGGAGTGCTTCACAGGGCATTTCTAGGGGGACCGGCAGGGTGGAAGCAAGCCCGCAAGGTGCACAGCAGGCCGGGGGGTTAAGGGGATGGGGAGGCGTTGTCACAGAGTGGGCAAGGGGAGGGGCCACCTCGTTTCACTGTAGAGGCAGCAGAGAGGGGACTAACCAGGCTCTCATGCTCTCCACCTGCTGTTCATTGCTCTAATCAGCCAAACCCTATGGGAGCCCTCAATGTGCCGCTGTGGGTGAGTCTTGTGGCCACAGGGCTGCAGAAGTGACCACATAGCACCCATCATTCTGAGGGTTTTAGGACGAGGTCTATCCACATGTCTCAGAACAATGCAACTATAGCCACCTGGTGAGGGCCAGGGCAGTGTGTGGCCTCAGGGGTCTGCATTTATGAGTGTGCGGTCTGCCTTTTTTTCTTTCTTTCTTTCTTTTTTTTTTTGCAAGACGGACTTTTGCTCTGTTGCCCAGGCTAGAGTTCAGTGGTGCAATCTCAGCTCACTGCAACCGCCACCTCTCAGGTTCAAGCAATTCTCCTACCTCAGCCTCCCAAGTCGCTGGGATAACAGGTACGTGCCATCACGCCTGGCTCATTTTTTGTCTTTTTAGTAGAGACAGGGTTTCACCTGGTTAGCCAGGATGGTCTCCATCTCCTGACCTCATGATCCACCACCTCAGCCTTCCAAAGTACTGGGATTACAGGCGTGAGCCACCATGCCTGTAATCCTAGTACTTTGGAAGTACTGGGATCACCGGAGGTCAGGAGTTTGAGACCGGTCTGGCCAACATGGGGAAACCCTGTCTCTACTAAAAATACAAAAATTAGCTGGATGTGGTGATGGGCGCCTATAATCCCAGCAACTCAGGAGGCTGAGGCAGGAGAACGACTTGAACTTGGGAGGCAGAGGTTGCAGTGAACCGAGATTGTGCCATGGCACTCCAGCCTGGGCAACAAGAGTGAAACTTCGTCTCGATATTTTAAAAAGTAATAACAAAAAATTAACCAGGCATGGTGGTGCATGTCTGTGGTCCTAGCTACCCAGGAGGTTGAAGTGAGAGGATTCCATGAATCCTGGAGTTCAAGACTGCAGTGAGCTGCACTCCAGCCCGGGTGACACAGCAAGACTCTGCCTCAAAAAAATAACAGGCCAGGTGCAGTGGCTCACACCTGTAATCTCAGCACTTTGGGAGGACGAGGTGGGTGGATCGTGAGGTCAGGAGTTCGAGACCAGCCTGGCCAACATGGTGTAACCCCGTCTCTACTAAAAATACAAAAACTAGCCGGGTGTGGTGACACACTCCTGTAATCCCAGCTTCTTGGGAGGCTGAGGCAGGAGAATCGCTTGAACCCAGGAGGCGGAGGTTGCAGTGAGCCGAGATTGCACCATGGTTCTCCAGTGTGGGTGACAGAGCAAGAGTCTGTCTCAAAAAATAAATAAATAACAAAAAAAATGTAGTAGGTGAATGAGCAAGAGGGTAGATCCGACATGTATCATGTCAAGCATTTTGCCAAATTGGACCAGGCAGGTGGGTGAACACCTGAGCCCTGCAGAATTAGCATGCCCAGCCCCAAGGTCTCAACGTGGCACAGCCAGGAGGCAGGATTGCCACCAAAGCCTCAGTTCAGAGTCCATGTCCTCCCCACCACACTGCTGCCTGCACAGCGCCATCTCCCTAGGACCCTCCACGGCGTGGATGAGTTTCCTGTTGCTTATACAACAGAGTGTTAGGGGCAAGGCATCTCCAGCAACAGCAATTGAATCTGTCCTGGTCCTGGAGGCATCCTCTGGGCCGCACTCGCTCCCAGTTCTGGGGGAGGACACTTCAGGCCCCCTCCAGCTTGTCTGGGGGCTGCAGATGTACCCTGGCCTGTGGCCACATTGCGTCAGTCTCTGCCTCTGTCGTCAGGGGTGTTCTTCCTGCGTGTCCGTGTCTTCACGTGGCTTTCTTAAAACAAGGACGCCACTCATGGGACATAGGGCCCATCCTACTCCCGTGTGACCTCATCCTACCTAACTGCCTCTGCAAAGATCCTATTTCCAAATAAGGCCACATCCACAGGTTCCGGGGGTGAGGATGCAGATGTAATTTTGGGGGCAGGGGGCACAAGTCAGCCCACAGCAGCCCCCGTCAAGTCCCACTTGGTGGTATCTGGTGCCTGGGTCCCTGAGGGCTGCCCCAGATCCTCGATCATCCTGGGGGCTGGTAATTCTTCCCCGGATGCCAGCAAAGCTCCTTCCAGCCTCCACGCCTGCACAGTCTCCAGGATGCCTTTGACGGCCATTAGTCACCCTCTGTGAGTCAGACCCCTGGTCCTGCCAGGCCGCCCTGCTTGGGGCCTCAGCAGCAGGGGCCGGCGAGGCCGGTTTTCTCCAGCGGTTCTAAGCCGCTCGAGGGTAGTGCCCACGCCGGCTTCCAAAACAGACTTGAGCCAAATCCACGTCATGGCAATAAACGTGCTTCCTGGGGCGACTCTTTGCAAAGGGATACGATTGTCTTCACTTAGAACTGGATTTCTCAACCTGGGCTCTGCTGACATTCATGGCCAGATCGTTCTCTGTGGGAGGGAGTCGTCCTGTGCATTGAACGGCATTGAACAGCATCCTGGCCTCTACCCACCAGAAGCCAGGAGCACTCCCCAGCCTGCAGGTGTGACAACCAGACAGTTCATTGAGTAGAGAGGTATGGGACAGAACCACCCACTGGGACTAGAACCGCTGTCTTTGAGTTCTTCCCATAAGAAGTAATCCCTGTTCCTTGCAGCCACTGAGCTTTAGATATTATCCATGAGTTCCATCTGTTCTCTGCTAACCTGGGAGTCATTTTTTTCTTTTTATGAGACAGGATCTCGCTCTGTTGCCCATGCTGGAGTGCAGTTGCATGATCTCGGCTCGCTGCAACCTCCACCTCCTGGGTTTAAGTGATTCTCGTGCCTCAGCCTCCCGAGTAGCTGGGACTACAGGTGCGCGCCACCACACCTGGCTAATTTTTGTATTTTTAGTAGAGAACGGTTTCACCATGGTGGCCAGGCTGGTCTGGAACTCCTGAAGTAATCCGTCTGCTTCGGCCTCCCAAAGTGCTGTGATTACAGGTGTGAGCCACCGCGCCTGGCCCCAAGAATCGTTTTCTAGTAAGAGGAATAATTAGCTAACTCATGCCTCGGGCGCACTGGGTGTCAGGGTTTAGGCTTCGTGATTTTCATCCATCATCTATCTCTAAACTCTGATGGCAGCTTTGCCCATTTTCAAGATGAGGAAACCAAGCCCCAGAGAGACACACGGATGTGCGAGTTTCCTGAGGCATCTATAATAAAAGTATTATGGGCTGGGGGGCTCCAACAGCAGGGATTGATTCTGTCACAGTTCTGGAGGCCGGAAGTCGGAAATCAAGGTATGGGCAGGTCTGGGTCCCTCTGGAGCCTCTTAGGGAGAATCTGTCCCAGGCCTCTCTCCCGGCTTCTGGTGGCTTCCGCCATCCTTGGAGTTCCTGGGCTTATGGCCGTGTGGCTCTGCCCTCTGCCTCCATTGTCACCTGGTCTTCTTCCCTGTGTGTGTCCATTCTCCCTCTCCTTTCTCTCATGAGGACTCTGGTCCCTGGACGGAGGGTTGACCCTGATTCCAGGATCACCTCATCCCAAGATGCTTATCTTCATGACATCTGCAAAGATCCTCTTTCCAAATAAGGGCACAGTCACAGGTTCTGGGGGTAAGGACTTAGACATGTCTTTTTGGGAGGCCACAAGTCAACCCACCACAGATGATCTCCCCAGGCCACACCGCAGACAGCCATGGCCAAACCCAGGGTTTGAACCCGGCCTGAGCCCCGGCCCTCCGTTCAGGCTGCCTCTCTGCTCTCCCCTCTCTCGCCTGGGCTGCGGAAAGCCGGAGATCAGCATAACTCTCGGCGTCGATCGGGGACTTTTTCTCAGCTCCCTGAAAGGAGAAGTTGAGCTGTTTTGAGGTTTGGGTGTCGCTGGGTGCACCCCCCCACCCCTGCCCCCTGCAAGGGTTGCAGCTTCGCTGTGCAATGCTGACCAAAAAACAGGAAGGGAACGCTGTGGAAAGCCGGTTCCAATCAGCTGATCTGCCCGCTGCTGCAGTTAACTGTTGCCATCACTGTTCACCAAGTCTGGAGGCTGCAGAAGCCTCTCCATCCTCCACGTGGCCACTCGCCTCTCAGGGCGGGCGCCCCTTGACAGCGCAGGGGCTGTGGATAAAGCAGCCTACAGCGTTGGCCACCGGGGCTCCCCACAAAGCACACCCAGAACATGCTCCTCACCCTGTGCCTGCAGCCTCAGATCCTCCAGGCCTCGCTACAGGGCCCTTCTGAGAGCCGGCTGCGTCCAGGGGGCCAGGGGCTGGGGTTCCCTTCATCTGCCTTGAACTGCAGCAAGCCAGCAGTGTGTGTGGGTTTTCATTCTGAAAGCAGAAATAAAATCAGGATCCTTGCTTGTCAGGCTGTCATCCCAAGGTTCCCAGGACTCCATGGAGCCCCTGTGGCCCAGCCCACAGTGGGACACTGTGACAGTGATGAGCTGCGGGGCGCAGACACCCCCAGCTGGTGGAGCTGTGCTCACCCAAAGTCATGCCAATGCCCAAGGCATTCCAGTGAGGGACTGAGGAAGGGCCCTGAACCTGCCACTGCCCCAGACCCCCCTCTTGGGGCAAAGGAACTTAGAACTTGTACCCACCTGGACCCGGTCCTCAGCTCCTCCTTAGGGGCCCCACAAACCCAGTCTCATGTTCCCCCTGACTCCCCCAACCCCTCCGCCATCAGCCAGGCCACGAGCTCTGTTCCCCCATCCACAGTCAGCACTGGGGCAGGTCCAGCTGGGCAGGTCACCCAGACCACAGTGCCATTATGTACCTCGACCTCCGCCCTCAAGGACACCTGCCTGGACCATGTCCTTTCCCCCGAGTCTGTCGGATGAAACACGGATGGATGCCAGCCTCTACCCAGTGTTGGGGGCATTGTCTCATATATCATCCTCGCCACATCGTGACGTGGGCAGACTAACCACCCCCACCTGACATGTGAGGAAACTGAGGCACACAAGCCACTCAGCAAGGGTGGCAGAGATAGAAGGTTCTGGAACCAGCGGTGTGCCAACTCCCATGCCTCTGAAGTTGAGGTTTCTGTTTAAGAGCTTATTGAGATATAACTTACCTATTTACTTATTTATTGATAAATAGATAAATTATATTTATATCTGTAGTTTATAAATATGTAGATTAAATTATATCTGCAGTTTATAAATCTATAAATTAAATTATATCTGCAGCCTCAAACTCCTGGGCTCTAGTGATCATACTACCTCAGCCTCTCTAGCAGCTAGGACTACAGGCACATGCCACCACACCTGGCTAATTTATTTTTACTTTTTTGTAAACACAGTGTTTAGCTGTGTCGCCAAGGCTGGTCTCGAACTCCTGGCCTCAGGTGAGAGTGTGCAGTTCAGTGGCATTTAGTATACTCGCAGTGTTCTGCAACCATCACCTCTCTCCAGTTCTAGAACATTTCCATCCCCCAAAAAGGAGACCCTGTCCCCATCAGCGGTCACTCCCCACTCCCCTCTCCCAGGCCCTGGCAACCACTCATCTGCTTCCTGTCTCTGTGGATTTGCCTGGACATTTCAGATCGATGGAATCTCTCACACTGTGTGGCCTCTTGTGTCTGGCTTCTATCACTCGGCATCATGTTCTTGTGGTTCATCCACGTTGTAGCGTGGGTCAGTGCTGCTTTTTCATGGCTGCATCATATTCCACGGTGCAGATGGATGAGGGACTGTAAATTGTTTCTCTGCCCACCAGTTGCATCAGCATTTCATTCCTTGGAATAGCTGGTAGGTGGTTGGGGTTTTCCTGGACCCCTGCCCCAGCCAGGCTAACCTCCCCCATCAGTGGTTCCCGCAAGAACAGTGTTGGGGAGTGGGGGTGTTGACACACACAGGATCCCCTGGAGACTGTCATGAGCCCTGGGAAAGAGGACAACAGTCCTCTCCAGCAGGCTGCGTCGGGCATGCTGATGGTTGGAGCACTGAGGGACACCAGATGGGACCAGGAGCAGGGGTGGGAGGAACGCAGAAGGGAGCAGGGGTGCCCAGGTACAGCAGGGACGTCCATCTGTACATCCTGCCCAGCCTACTGAGAACCCAGTGGCCAGAGGGAAGCTGGCTGCAGGGAGCAGGGCAGACGGGCCGGCTCGCAGGGGCCCCTGGACTCAGGCAGGAGCATTCGCACGTGGCTTCCCGAGTGACAGAGAGGGAGTCCTGGGAGCAGCCCCAGCCTCAGGGATGTGCCAGATCTGAGGCTGATGGCTGAGGACAGACAGTCCCAGGGGAGGAGGAGAGCGGTCAGAGATGGCTTGCAGGGGCTCTGCCTGGAGGCCAGTCCTGGAGTCCTGGTGAGTTCGGTTTGGGGTGCTTTGTTCGAGCAGCTGATGGGGAGTCCAAGGGAGAACTGAGCGCTAGCCACACAAAGAACCCACAGCCCCAGAGCTCATCGGGCCTCAGAGGCCGTGACCCAGTTACATGACCCAGCCAGAGAAGGGCCAGGGGCAGACAGCAGGCTGGGGCACCTCCCAACCAAGCACTCACCCAGCCCTTGCCTGTTAGCCATGTGGGGAGGTGAGCTTGCCAGGAGAAGCAACTGTTGAGGGGGGGGGTGGCTCCCCTCTCATGGGGGGACGTTTCAGGGCATGGGCCACAAACCGGAGGATGCTCAGGGTCAGGACAGGGTCAAGGCCTCAGAAGGCAGAAGTCACCCACGTCACGAGCCAGCAAAGGGAAGCCAGCATTTGTTTGAGGAAGAGCAGTACCTGCAGTTGGTGCCCGTCTGTCTGTCAAAGGGCCCAGGAGCCCCCAGTGGCTCAGGTTGTGTCTGTGTCACATGAATGCAGAGGTATTTGAGGCTGAGGGTCCCTGAGACCCCTTGTCACTTTGCTGGGCTGAGGGAGAAGGAGGCTGGGGCATCAGCGGGATGGGCAGGTTGCTTGGGGTCAAGAGGATCTGGGGCAGCGGCCTGGGGGGGTGCACTCCAGAGGGAGACTGGCATGCCAGCATGTCCAGGGCCAGGTCAGGGGGAGCAGGGCCAGGGTCACTGGGTGCCCATCCTCCTCTCTCGGGCACACTGCTGTCATGGGGGAAGAGGAGGCAGAGGGCTCTCAGGAGTCCCTCTTCACCCTCACCCCGCCAGCAGTCAAGGCTCAGGCTGGCCCAGGCCATCCGAAAAGCTGGGCAGCAAGGTGGGTATCCACACAAACATCACGGTCATCCATCCACGTGGGCAGGCGTGTGTGGGAGACAGAGAAGTGCAAGGACGGAAGGAGGAGGTACAACCTGGCCCTGACCACGAGCTACCGAAAGTTCTCGAGGGAGATAAGGTGGGCACCCTGGGCACCATAGGAAGTGAGGATAGAATCAATCTCTGGCCGCCTGTCCACCCTGTGTGGCCTCCCCGAGCTGTCTGCAAAAAGATGGGGGGAAGCAGTTTCGGGGGCAGAGCAACCCAGAGGAGAAGGCAGGAGCTGGGGCCCAAATGCAGGGCAGGGGCAGGGCAAACCCCATAGGCGACGAGAAAGCGGAATAAACCATCACATGGGGTCAGTTTCAGACCTCACAGTCAGAAACCCTTGGGGACAGTCGCCACGCTTCCTGGTCCAACTCTGGTTCCCAACCCCTGCCCTGTTGATAGGTGAGGCCGGATTATTCTGCTATGGCCAAGCTGTCCTACTGTAGGGGGGCTGAGCAGCATCCTGGTCCCTGCCCGCTAGATGCCCGTAGCACCCCTGCCCCTAGACCCGACAACCAGAAACATCTCCAGATGTTGACAGATGTGCCCTGAGGAGCAGAACCGCCCCAGTTGAGAACTGCTGTTTTAGGTCAACTGGATGCGTAGATCGATTTCATTGCAACAGATGTTCTCTGCCTAAATATTTTCAGATTCTTTTTTCCTTGGTAACGTCGTGCCATTGGAATCACACATCAACCCGACCACATTCGGCGCCATTTCAAAGTGGTCATCGGGTGTGGCAGGGAGCAGTCTCAGTCTGTCATTCTCCCTCATCCCTGGGGGGAGGTGGCTGTGTGCCTCCTCACCTCTCACCACTTGCCCACCCAGAGCCCAGAGGACAGTCACTGCCCACCCACGACCAGGCATGTCCCTTTGTCACCGACGGTGGAGCGGCCCTAGGTGTGTGAGGATCTGGCTTTCCAAGAGCTTGCCCTTCCAGGTAGACTTTGAGTGACGTGTTACCATGTTGTTTTTGTTTTGTTTTGTTTTGGTTTTTGAGATGGTGTCTCGCTCTGTTGCCCAGGCTGGAGAGCAGTGGCGTGATCTCGGCTCACTGCAACCTCTGCCTCCTGAGTTCAAGCGATTCTCCTGCCTCAGTCTCCCAAGTAGCTGGGACTACAGGCGGGTGCCACCATGCCTAGCTAATTTTTTGTATTTTTTGGTAGAGACAGGGTTTCACTGTGTTAACCAGGATGGTCTCCATCTCCTGACCTCGTGATCTGCCCGCCTCGGCCTCCCAAACTGCTGGGATTACAGGCCTAGCCTACTATGTTGTTTTAAGACTTGCTCCCCATGCCAAAAACCGCAGTCCCCGATTTTAGGATCTCTGACTGGGCTGAGAAGTGACACACTCCCTGCTGGGGTTTTTTGCAAAGAAATGTAATCAAAAAGCTTTGCATGTTTTCTGATACGAGTGATTGCTGGTTTGTGCTCCCTGGATTCTGTGGTCCTCCACTCCATCCTCCCTGTCCTCCTGGGGTGACCTGGGCCAGGTGCTGACTGTGGCTCAGCTCTCCCTCCTTTGAGTATCTCCCCAGCGGGAAACAAACCAGGGGCCGCTACCAGGGAAGAGCTTTTGGTTCCCTCAGCTGCTTCCCCCCACCTTTTTTTCCGTAAACACTTCATCTTTTTAGTGTCTTTTCATTTTTTATTTTTTTAAACTTAAAAAAAATTTTTTTAGAGTCAAGTTTCACTGTGTTGCCCAAGCTGAGGTGCAGTGGTGCAATCATAGCTCACTGCAGCCTCAACCTCCTAGGTTCAAGTGAGCCTCCTGCCTCAGCCTCCCAGTTAGCTGGGACTACAGCCACGTGCCACCGCACCAGCAAGGTTTCATTTCTTTTTGTATCTACCAGGGGTTGGCACACTACAGCCCACGAGTTAAATCTGCCAGTGCCTATCTCTATAAATAAAGTTTTATTGGTATAAAACCGCGCCCACACATTTACATATCATCCCTGGCATCTTTGGCACCATGAGTACAGAGCCGAATAATTGCACTTGAGACAGTACATGGCCCACAGAGCTGAAAATATTTACTTCCTGGCCCTTTATAGGAATTTTTTTTCCTTTGACCACCCCTAGTACACCTACCATTTCATAGAATGTTCCAGAATCCCATAAAAGTGAACATTTCACAGATGTCTTTTTTTTTTTTTTTTTTTGAGATGGAGTCTTGCTCAGTCGCCCAGGCTGGAGTTCAGTGGTGCGATCTTGGCTCACTGCAACCTCCACCTCCTGGGTTCAAACAGTTCTGCTTCAGCCTCCCAAGTAGCTAGGACTACAGACACCCACAACCACACCTGGCTATTTTTTGTATTTTTAATAGAGATGGGGTTTCACTATGTTGGCCTGGCTGGTCTCGAACTCCTCACCTCAGGCCACCCACCTTGGCCTCCCAAAGTGCTGGGATTGCAGGTGTGAGCCACCGCGCACAACCTCCAAATGTCTTCTGATCTTCCGCTCGCCTCTCCCTTCCCAAAAGTAACGCAACCAGCTTTCCGTCCTAGATCCTGACAGCCCAGACCACCAGCTGGAATCTCTGCGTATGTATCCATGCCATTTACACACATACATACATATGTGTTCGTAAATGTCCATTTCCCCACACAGGGCCATAAAGCAGTATGGGGAGCCAGGAAAGGAGGACGCAGACACAGACGTCCCACAGGGTTCGGCAGGGCTGGCTCACTCTGTCTCTCTGCCCACAGGCAGCTGGGAGTGGCCGTACAGCCCATGCGTTTGGGACCTGACCGAGCCTGGCCGGAGCTACGTGGGGTCCTCTCCCTGCCTTGCACCCTCACAGAGCTGAACGTCAGCAGGCCCCTTCTCTCGGAGGGCTTCCAGCTGCCTCCTGGGCTCTGAGATACGTGCATCCTGCCTGCAGGGCACACAGTCTGTCAGGGACCCAGCAGGACCCTGTCACCCTCCTGGTCTCCCACCAGTCCCCTTCCTCACTGTAGCTGACAGGGCCTGACCAGAGGTGCATGACCAAGGCCACAAAGCCCCCAGGAGGAAGCCGGTGTCTGGGGTGTCAGAAGTGTGACCAGGAGCTTGGAGGGTGCACTGGAGCTTGCAGTCAGGAGATAATTAAGCCAGAGGGACAAGCATGAGGACAGGCATCCCAAAGTCGGGTGGCCGGGAACAAGGTGGTGGTTAGTGTGACCCGGCAGCATTCCCAGCCTCGGTACCTTCTCCCTAGCTCTGGAGACAAACCAACAGGCCTGGGTGTTCCCCGTACAGAACACAGACTGGAGGGGGCGCTGTGAGGGGCAGCCTGGGTAGGAAAGAGGGAACGGAGGGAGGGGTGCAGACCGCAGAGAGGCCCCTCCAAGCTGAAAAGAGGGACACATCAGAGCCAAGAGTGTCTTCGATGGATATGGAGAGGATGGGGTGTCCTACAGCCGAGTGCTAAGGCCCCTGGCACCACCAGGGAGGGTGGAGGCTGTGTTGACCCTTGGGAGGAAGGGGAACCCACCCCCAAATCCCCAGGTACTCCCTGGGCCTCCTTTCTGTGCCCTGCCACATGAAACAGCGCAGTCCTGACGTTTGGAATATGATCTAAGGCTATTTTAGACAAAAGGGGAAGTTATATTTTGGGGAATGCTGCATCTAAGAGAAGAGCGAAATTACGGGGTATATTTTAAGCACCATAAAAAGGTCTCCTTGGAATTTGGAGAGAGTTGATTAAAAGCTGAAGCATGAGGTCTGGGACACCCCTGCCATGGCCCTGCCCTCCCCAAATGTTCTGGGGGTTTTACTGCTGCGAGATTATGGAGATGGGGGACCCATCTGTCTTTCTGCGACGTCCACCTCAATGTTTGGGCGGGAGCGTGGGCAGGCATCAGTCAGCCACGGGGCCTGGCCACCGATTTGTTTCCTAGTGATTGTCCAGGACAGAACCAATTCCTGCAACCCTGCCCTGGGCAGCTCAGTCCCCCATGTCACAGTGCAGTTGCCAGCTAAGGTTTCTTCCTGTGGGACTCAGCCACAGCAAGCCAGAGACAGCTCCTGAAATCGTCCCCTCGAAACCCCCATTCCCAGGAGTCCCTAGAAGCAGTTTGGCATCTTCGGCCCAGCCACCGACTGGCCTTGTGACACTGGCACTTGGTCTACCTCCTGGGTAAAGGACAGAAAGGGATGACTTAGCAGTGGTCGGGCATCAGAACCCAACACCTTCCCGAGAGGGGGCTCTCTGTAAATATGGATGGTATCAACACCTCTTTAAGGGAGAGTGAATTACGGCGACTTCTGCCTTTGTCAGTGTCGTTACAGGATTCTCAGCCGGGTGTGGAGCACTTTTAGAGGTTGAGGCAGGCTGATACTTGAGGTCAGGAGTTCGAGACCAGCCTGCCCAACATGGTGAAACCCCGTCTCTATTAAAAATACAAAAATTGGCCGGGCGCGGTGGCTCAAGCCTGTAATCCCGGCACTTTGGGAGGCTGAGGCGGGTGGATCATGAGGTCAAGAGATTGAGACCATCCTGGTCAACATGGTGAAACCCCGTCTCTACAAAAAATACAAAAAATTAGCTGGGCATGGTGGCGCATGCCTGTAATCCCAGCTACTCAGGAGGCTGAGGCAGGAGAATTGCCTGAACCCAGGACGCGGAGGATGCGGTGAGCCGAGATCGCGCCATTGCACTCCAGCCTGGGTAACATGAGTGAAACTCCGTCTCAAAAAAAAAATACAAAAATTAGCCAGGTGTGGCGGCAGGCGCCTATAATCCTAGCAACTGAGGAAGCTGAGGCAGGAGAATGGCTTGAACCCGGGAGTCGGAAGTTGCAGTGAGCCAACATTGTGCCACTGCACTCCAGCCTGGGCAACGGAGGGAGACTCCACACACACACACACACACACACACACGATTCTAGTTAGTGGGCATGTGAACCAAGGTTCTCACCTGGGCCTGATTCTGCCGCCAGGAGATGTTTGGCAACCCCTGGGCTGGGGAGGGAGGAATGCCCCTGGCTTCTGGTGGGTAGAGGCCGCGATGCTGCTAAACCCCACACAGTGCGCAGGACAGCCACCTCTGCAAAGAATGACCCGCCTGTACGTCAGTAGTGCTGAGGCAGAGGGACTTGCTGTAGTTAAGAGGCCTTTAGAGGGTGCTGTTGAAAATCTGGTCTGGCACTCTGGACAGAATCTGCAGAGAGCAGTGATAATTCAGAAGCTACCACCTGGATGGAGGCTGAGGCAGGAGGATTGCTTGAGCCTAGGAATTCGAGACCAGCATGACAACATAGCAAGACCCCGTCTCTATATTTTTTAAAACTTTTAAAAATGAATTTATTTATTTATTTTGAAACAGAGTCTCCATCTGTCCCCCTGGGCTGGAGTGCAGTGGCAGGATCTTGGCTTACTGCAACCTCTGCCTCTTGGGTTCAAGTGATTCTCCTCTGCCTCCTGAATAGCTGGGACTACAGGCACGGCCACCACATCTGCCTGATTTTTGTATTTTTTGGTAGAGACTTAGTTTCTCCATGTTGGCCAGGCTGCTTTTGAACTCCTGGCCTCAAGTGGTTCGCCTACCTTGGCCTCCCACAGGCATGATCCACCGTGCCCGGCCAGTTTTTAAATTGAACTTTTTTTTTTTTTTTTTTGAGATGGAATTTCGCTCCTGTTGCCCAGGCTGGAGTGCAATAGCACGATCTCAGCTCACCACAACTTCCACCTCCTGGGTTCAAGCAATTCTCCTGCCTCAGCTTCCAGAGTAGCTGGGATTACAGGCATGTGCCACCACACCCAGCTAATTTTTTGTATTTTCAGTAGAGACGCGGTTTCTCCATGTTGGTCAGGCTGGTCTCAAACTCCCAAACTCAGGTGATATGCCTGGCCTTAATTTACATTTTTTTTCAAAATGAAGCCAGCACCTGTGTGGAGGGAGCTGTTTGTGGAAGGGGTAAATGATAATAAGATCATCCTCCAAGGAGGATCCTCCCACCTCAGCCTCCCAAGTAGCTGGGACTACAGGCATGCACCACCACACCCAGCTAATTTTTGTATTTTTCGTAGAGACAGGGTTTTGCCATGTTGTCCAGGCTGGTCCCAAACTCCTAGACTCACACCGTCCGCCCACCTAGGCCTTCCAAAATGCTGGGATTCCAGGCATCAGCCACAGCGCCTGGCCTGTTATTTTTAACACACCCCCTTACTTACACGTGGATTGTCAACTTTTTCCCTCAGCCCAGCCCACTGAAGGGACAGAGCAGTGGTCCCACACTGGGGTTAGGGAGATGGGGGCGGACTGAAGTCTTGGTGATTCAGACTTCTTTCCCCACTGCCACAAGTGAGGGAACCCCAGGATGACAGGTTGCTGATCCCAGCTCTGGAGAGTTGGTCCAAGGGGACCCTGGGGGCCTCAAGAGGCATCCCCCACCCCAAGTTTACAGAGAGAGGCAATAGCACCTTCAGGGAGAACAGAGTGATGCTGTGGTAGCTACAGACCCTCCCCCTAGCCCTCCCTAAAGAGGTCACCTTTCTTTTTTCTTTTTTGAGTCTTGTCGCCAGGCTGGAGTGCAATGGCAACGATCTCGGCTCATTGCAACCTCCGTCTCCCAGGTCCAAGCAATTCTCCTGCCTCAGCCTCCCAAGTAGCTTGGAATACAGGCACCCACCACCACACCTGGCTAATTTTTGTATTTTTGGTAGAGACAAGGTTTCACCATGTTGGCCAGGATGGTCTTGATCTCTTGACCTTTTGATCCACCCTCTTTGGCCTCCCAAAGTGCTGGGATTACAGGCGTGAGCCACCATGACAAGGTCACCTTTCTTTACATGTGCAAATGCTCAATTTTGCTGCATTGAAAGTAGTGGAAGGGCCGGGTGCGGTAACTCATGCCTGTACAGCTAGTGCTCGACTTACGACCACGACCGTTTCCAACAGACCGGTCGTAACACGATTTGGTCGTAAGTTGAGTAGGCTATATGTACAGTACTGTGAAATGATGTTATAAAAATCTTTGTCATATTTTATCATAATTTTCTTTCATTATTGTTATATATCATAATTTTCTTTGTTCATTTTATGCCATTTGTATCATCTCTACACCATTTTGTTTCTTATTTTTACATTTGTCAGGTTTAAGTAAAACACTGCATTACCAGTACAACAGGTTTAATATTTGCAAAACATACGAAATTACAAAATACAGGTGCATACAAAAATACAAAATACAGGTGTAAAAAATACCATAGGAAACATTTTCCCAATTGCAAAACATATCAAAATATATAAACATGTACGAAACATTTTATTGGCCGCTGGTGCCATCTTGGGAGGGGTTTGATGAAAAATATCCAAGACACAAAACACAAATTGCTGTACCGAGTCTGGGATAACAGTTGAAATGGTGCACGCGGAGATGGTAGTGCTGCTGGAAGCTGGTCCGCACTGTCGTACGCCCAGCTGGGCAACGTTTGCGCTGCCAGACACGGAGCAGTTGTGGTTAGCAATTGTGGTCATAAAGTCGAATGGTCGTAAGTTGCATAGGTCGTAAGTCGATCAATACCTGTAATTTCAGCACTTTGGAAGGCCAAAGAGATTGAATCACTTGAGGTCAGGAATTTGAGACCAGCCTGGGCAACATGGTGAAACCCAGTCTCTACTAAAAATACAAAAGTTAGCCAGGCACAGTGCTGCGCGCCTGTAGTTCCAGCTATTGCGGAGGCTGAGGCAGGAGAATCACCTGAGCCTGGAAGTTGGAGGTTGTATTGAGCCATGATCGAGCCACTACACTCCAGCCTGGGCAACGGAAAGGAAACCCTGTCTCAAAAAAAAAAGTACTGGTTGTCTTTGCTGTTCAGGTTTGGGGATTGTGTGGGGAAGCAAACGTCATCCCAAGATGAAACCTTTCCTAATGATCTGAACACTTGCAGAATGAGCCTCCACTTAAATTCCCCTCTCAGCTCAGCCTAAGACTAGCTCCTCCCATTATGCCAATGTGGTTCAAGTTGGCTACAAAATGAGATTGAGAATCTTGCAAAAGATGAACGATTTCAGGAAGTCATCAAAAGTGGCCTTGGAGGCCAGGTACAGCGGCTCAAGACTGTCATCCCAGCACTTTGGGAGGCTGAGGCGGGTGGATCACCAGAGGTCAGGAATTCAAGACCAGCCTGGTTAACATGGTGTAACCTCGTCTCTACTAAAAATACAAAAATTAGCTGGGGGTGATGGCATGTACGTGTAATCCCAGCTACTAGAGGGGCTGAGGCAGGAGAATCAGTTGAACCCGAGAGATCGCACCACTGCACTCCAGCCTGGACAACCGAGTGAGACTCTGTCTCAAAAAAAAAAAAAAAAAAAAAAAGTGATCTGGAGAATTACTCCCCTCATACCTCCTTAAGTCTATGTGGAACAGTCTCAAAAATCATTCCTATATCACAGCCAGGTGTGGTGGCACATGCCTATAATCCAAGCTGCTCAGGAGGCTGAGACAGGAGGATTACTTGAGCCCAGGAGTTTGGGACACAGGCACAGACAGCCCGTGACAGGCAGGTATCAGTTAGCAGGCAGGGAAGAGGCTGAATGATGGTGGACAGAACCTCAGGAGCCAATGAGGCCATAATGCTGCCAAATTTAAATGATGTAATTCAGGGCTAGTTGCAGTGGCTCAAGTTTGTACTCCAAACACTTTGGGAAGCCAAAGCAGGAAGCTCACTTGAAGCCAGGAGTTCAAGACCAGCCCGGGCAACAAAGTAACACCCCGTCTCTACAATAATTAAAAAATTAAACAGGCATAGTGGTATAAGGCCTATAGTTTCAGCTGTTCAAGAGGTTGAGATGGGAGGACTACATGAGCCCAGGAACTGGAGGCTGCAGTGAGCTATGATCATGCTGCTGCTCTCCAGCCTGGGGGACGGAGCAAGATCCCATCTCAGTAAATAAATATTAAGTAAATAAAAGAAAAGGATTTTCAGCTTGGCTCTCAAGTATAAATAGCAAGTTCAGTCCCTTGCTTTATACACAATGTACACCTAAATCAAAAATCAAAGAGGTTCAAGAAGTTAAAGGGAAAAGCAAGCACAAGTGTAGCAGACCGTAAGAAACAGGAGATCCAGAGCTGTAATTCGGACATAGTTCAGGCCTCCACACGTAACATGTAGCAAAGATTGGTTATGATGCTAAACGCCTCACTTTGCAATAAAGGTATAACAGTTGTGAATGTCTATGCACCAAGCAACATAGCCACTGCCTTTACATAGTAGAAATTTTTTTTTTTTCTGAGACGGAGTTTCACTCTTATCCCCCAGGCTGGAGTGCAGTGGCACAATCTTGGCTCACTGCTCACTGTAGCCTCCATCTCCTGGGTTCGAGTGATTCTGCCTGCCTCAGTCTCCTGAGTAGCTGGGATTACAGGTGGCGTGCCATCACGCCTCGCTAATTTTTGTATTGTTAGTAGAGATGGGGTTTCACCATATTGGCCAGGCCCCCTTGAACTCCTGATCTCAGGTGATCCATCTGTCTCAGCCTTCCAGAGTTCTGGGATTACAGGTGTGAGCCACCATGCCCTGCCAAAAAGTAGAAAGTCTTAAAGATAACAGGAGAAACACACACACAGCTTGGTTAAGTACACAGAAAATAGGCAAGGATGTTAAAACACCCAAACCACATACTTAAGGCAGACATTGTGGCCATATCATGCACTCTGAGAGAATAAACCTCCTTACTTATACATGGAACATTATCAAAAATCATTTTTTTTTCTTTTTTTTTTTTTTTTTTTTGAGACGGAGTTTCGCTCTTGTTACCCAGGCTGGAGTGCAATGGCACGATCTCGGCTCACCGCAACCTCCGCCTCCCGGGTTCAGGCAATTCTCCTGCCTCAGCCTCCTGAGTAGCTGGGATTACAGGCACGCGCCACCATGCCCAGCTAATTTTTTGTATTTTTAGTAGAGACGGGGTTTCACCATGTTGACCAGGATGGTCTCGATCTCTTGACCTCGTGATCCACCCGCCTCGGCCTCCCACAGTGCTGGGATTACAGGCTTGAGCCACCGCGCCTGGCCTTTTTTTTTCTTTTTGAGACAAGGTCTCTCTTTGTCGCCCAGGCTGGAGTTCAGTGGTGCAATGTTGTCTCACTCCAGCCTCAATCTCCTGGGCTCGAGCAATCCTCCCACCTCAGCCTGCCAAGCAGCTAAGATTACAGGCACTCACCACCATCATGTCTGGCTAATTTCTGTGTTGTTTATAGGGACAGGTTCTCACTATGTTACCCAGGCTGGCCTCCAACTCCTGGCCTGAAGCAGTCCTTTTGCCTTGGCCTTCCAGGGTGCTGGGATTACTGGTGTGAGCCACTGCACCTGGCCTCAAAAATTATTTATATATCAGAGTCAGGTGTGGTGGCGTGCACTTGTGATCTCAGCTGTTCAGAAGGCTGAGGTAGGAGGATTGCTTGAGCCCAGGAGTTCAGGACCAGCCTGGGCAACATAGCAAGACCCCATCTCTACAAATAATCATTTCTATGTCAGGTAAAGAGAAAGCATTTATAACTTCCTATAGTCAAACAATTACAAGTGACACTCTAACAATGCAATAAAACTATATGGAATTTTTTAAAAGTAAACTTCCATTGAGCAACTCCTAAAGAAGTGCAAACACGGCTGGGTGCAGTAGCTCACACCTGTAATCCTAGCACTTTGGGAGACTGAGACACAGATCACCTGAGGTCAGGAGTTCAAGACCAGCCTGGCCAACATGGCGAAACTCCATCTCTACTAAAAATATAAAAATTCCCCGGGCATGGTGGTGTGTACCTGTAATCCCAGCTACTTGGGAGGCTGAGGCAGGAGAATCGCTCAAACCTGGGAAGCGGAGGTTGCATTGAGCCGAGATCACGCCATTGCACTCCAGCCTGGGCAACAGAGTGAGACTCTGTCTCAAAAAATACAAACAAAAATTGCAGGTTTTCTAAAAATCAATAACAAACACCCATATGTTATCAGAATCCGTGGGCTATATTTAAAGCCGTGGTAAGACGACACCACATAGCTGAACACACTTTAGATCCACAAATAGGAAAGAATTTTGAAGTAAATGAATTTATGTCCTATCTCAAGCTGGGAAAAAGAACAAAGTAACCCCCAAAGAGAATGATTTGGGCATCAAATGGGCAAGTTGAGATCCAGGTCCAGTGGCTCACACCTGTAATCCCAGCACTTTGGGAGGCTGAGGCAGGCAGATTGCTTGAGCTCAGGAGTTCAGCCTGGGCAACATAACGAAACCCTGTTTCTACCAAAAATACAAAACTTAGCTGGGTGTGGTGGCACATGCTTGTGGTCCCAGCTACTTGGAGGGCTGAGGTGGGAGAATTGAATGAGCCTCGAAAGCAGAGGTTGTGGTGAGCCAAGATCAAGATCATGCTGCTACACTCCAGCCTGGGCGACAGTCAGACTCCATCTCAGAAAAAAAAAAAAAAAAAAATGGTGAGATGAGCCTCAGGGGAAACTTGATAAATTCTTCAGATATTTTCACAGCCCTGAGAACCAAACAAGACCTTCCCCCATCAAAGCCTGGTTTGTTTTGTATTCTTTCTGTGACCTAGTACATGCTTTTGTGATAACTTAAACCCAAATTTAGTGACATATGTAAGATTTCAGTGACTTGTTTCACACTTGGGTTTTGTTGTTATTTAAGGCTCCCCTGCCCCACCCCTGTAGGGTTTGCTGTGAGATTTCAGCGCTTGCAGGAGTCTGTCCTTCTTAAACAGCCCCTTCCTAGCCCCAGGAGTCCTTGCTGCGTTTCAGTGTTTGACGTGGTGCCATCTGCGTCTGTGGCCGAACAGTTGGTGTATCTTGTGAACTGGGGCATATGGAGCTGGGATCACTCAACTCTCTGTACATCCCTGCCGTCCGTCCATCTAACCAGCAACCGACTAGCGAGAGCCTTGCTGGGTGCCCTAAGCCCCTTGAGCAATCAGAAAAGAACAGCACCCGGCAGCGGCTGGGCCAGGGGCCGTGGAGAGCCGCCACTTCCTCCTCTGCGAATGGGGGAGCCATGAGGTTGGGGTGACTCTTCCACTTCCTGCCCTGACATCCGCAGGCCAACTGAGCCTGCAGCTGCCTCCTGTGCGGGCTTGGGAGTGTGGGGAGTCCAGTCTCCCACCTCTGACCCCATAGCTGCCTTCTCATCTCTGTTATACTCCCCCCCTTCCTGGGGTCTTCCTTGTGCCTGCCTGGTATCATCCCTGACACGGCCCCCGCCAACCTCCCCGTTCCCTCGGCCCCGCCTTCACCACGGCTCTGGGCTCTGTTGAAAGCATCAGCTAGACTTCTCACTTCTTCGCCTCCAGCCCTGCCTGCTGGCCTCCGCCCCCTCTGCTCCCAGCTCTCAGGGAGTCTCTTCTCACCCAGCCCCTCTGGGGCACATGACTCTGTGGACCCATTTTGGCCCGGGTGTTTCCCAGGCCTGCTTCTCCACGTCCCCGCCATGGCCCAGGGAGACCAGCCACCCAGGGCGACACTCACCTCCTGCCGACCCATCCTGCTGGAGCCATGTCTGAGATCCTCAGGGGAGGGGGGCATTTAACAGAGAATCCAGAACTGAGGCCCCCACCACTCTGTTCCCACAAAAACCAGACAGTCTGTAGTTCACACAGGTCTGAGGGGCCACCGGTCTCTGTCTGAATGGCTCGACTGCTGTCATAGCTCAGATGCAGCCTTAGGCCAGACCCAGACCTATGTGGCTGTGTGCCAGGAAAATGTCATTTGCTGCTGCTGAAAACTGAATTTCACATCAATTTCAGCCACCCAGCCATCTTTTGACTTTTTTTCTCCCCTAAGCATTTTTTCTTTTTTCAGATGATGTCTTGCTTTGTCACCCAGGCTGGAGTGCAGTGGCATGATCTCGGCTCACGACAGCCTTCGCTTCCTGGGTGCAAGCGATTCTCCTGCCTCAGCCTCCCAAGTAGCTTGGACTACAGGCGCCTGCCACCATACTCAGCTGATTTTTTTTTGTATTTTGGTAGAGATGGGGTTTCACCATTTTGGCCAGGCTGGCCTCGAACTCCTGATCTCAAGTGATCCACCTGCCTCGGCCTTCCAAAGTGCTGAGATTACAGGCATGAGCCACCATGCCCGGCCCCCTAAACATTTGTAAAATGTGAAAACTGTCGCTGGAACATACGCTGTACAGTAATTGGTGGCTAGCCGTACTGTGCGGACCCCAGTAGGGATCAGTGGTACCAGGAGGGTGTCCTCCATGTGGCCACACCCACGCCCCTACCTGTGCGTCTGTGACTGCTTTCCTGCCTTATCGGCAGAGCTGAGCAGTGACAGTACACAGAGCCAGAACTATTCACCACCTGCCCTTTTGCAAAACAAGTTTGCTGGCCCCTGGTTCGCACAAAAATCCCACTTAATCCTCAATCTGCTAAGGCGGGGGTTTTTCCAAAACCTTACCTTACAGGAGGGAAATCTGAAATCAAGAGCCATGAATTAATTTGCCCAAATTACCCAGAGTAGCCTGGAGCCTCCAACCCTCCCGCTGGCCCCCAGGACCCACTGAATCCTGCAGTGTCTCAGCAGGAGTAGCCTGCAACCTGGCTGGTCATGGTGGCTCACGCCTGTAATCCCAGGGCTTTGGGAGGCCGAGGCAGGAGGGTCACTTGAGCCCAGTAGTTCAAGGCCGCCCTGGGCAACATAGCAAGACCCTGTCTTTACCAGAAAAAAAAATTTTTTTAATTAGCCAGGCACAGTGGTATGCTCTGGTGTTCCCAGCTACTTGGGAGGCTGAAGCCGGAGGATTGCTTGAGCCCAGGAGTTTGAAGCTGCAGTGAACCAGGATTGCGCCACTATACTCCAGCCTGGGCAACAGAGCAAAACTTTTCTCAAAAAGGAAATAGCCTGCAACCCCATGAAGACTTGGAGGTTTATTTCCCTGGGATTTCCATGAAGCACAGCCTCAGCTCACAGTGGCTGCCGCATGGCTGTTTGCTTGGCAGACCTGGCACAGCAGGCCCCCCCTGGCCCCTCAGGCCTCCTGGGATGGGACACTGCCCTCAGGGCTCCTGTGTCCATGAGGGCCCAGCACAGCCTTGAGATGTGGCCTCCGCCTGCAGGCTTGAGCCACCTGCGCTCAGGGTCACAACTCATCTGGGTCTGACTGTTGTCAGTGTCCCCAGGCAGGCGTCACCTACTCAGTGGCCTCGAGCCGAATGCTGTTTCATGTAGAAAGTTCCGCTGGGAACTTGGAGAACACCCAGGAAAGAAGTAACAGGAGTCCCATGCCATGAGACCACTCTGCTTGCTGCCGGGCCCTGGCCAGTGTCACGTGGTGGTCTCCCCCTTACCCCAGCTGGAAGGAGAGAGGACTTCAGCAGGCCGAAAAGCAAGGGGACAATCTCCCTCTTTTGGCCCCTTTCTTTCTTTGGTTTTTTTTTTGTGATGGAGTCTCACTCTTGTTGCCCAAGCAGGAGTGCAATGGTGCGATCTCGACTCACCGCAACTTCTGCCTCCTGGTTCAAGCAGTTCTCCCATCTCAGCCTCCTGAGTAGCTAGGATTCCAGGTATGTGCCACCTCACCCGACTAATTTTGTATTTTTAGTAGAGCTGGGGTTTCTCCATGTTGGTCAGGCTGGTCTCAAACTCCCGACCTCAGGTGATCCACCCGCCTTGGCCTCCAAAAGAGCTGGGATCACAGGCGTGAGCCACTGCACCTGGCCTCGGCCCCCTTCTTTAGGCTCTGTGGTGGATCGATATGTGCAGATGTTCTCTCTCCAGCCGCAGCGTCTCTTGGCTATACCCGTCACTCCTTCATCCCAGTGCCTGAGTGCCCTTGACCAGACAGGGAGGTCAGAAGTTTTGCACGGCTTGTGGACTGAGCAGGTGGAAGCGGAAGCTTCCCCCAGAGGTGGTGTCGCAGAGGGAGGAAGAAACGGCATCAAGGGGTCGGGTGCGGTGGCTCATACCTGTGATCCCAGCACTTTGGGAGGCTGAGGCGGGCGGATTGGCTGAGCTCAGGAGTTCAAAACCACCCTAGCAACATGGTGAAACCCCGTCTCTACTAAAAATACAATAAAATTAGCTGGGCGTGGTGGTGGGCTCCTGTAGGTGTGGCTGCCGGGGAGACTGAGGCGGGGGAATCACTTGAGCCTGGGAGATGGAAGTTGCAGTGAGCCAAGATCATGCCACTGCACTCCAGCCTGGGCAACAGAGTGAGCCTCCGTCTTAAAAAGAAAAGAAAAGAAAAAGAAGCAGCATCAAGGCTCTGGGAAGCAAGCAGCCCACTCTGTCCAGGCAGGTCCAGGGAGGTTCCTAGTGGTTGTGACACCTGAGCTGTGGCTAAACGTGACCGAACATGTCAGGGCAGGCGGGCAGGGTGTGGGCCAGGAGGAGAGCCACAGATGCATCAGCCTCCTGCTCTTGGACTTCAGCAAGGGCAGCAGACTTTTCAGCAGCTCAGTTTCCTCATCTGAAATGGGGATGTCAAGTCTGCCCCTTAAAGGAATGCGAGTGGCCGGGCACAGTGGCTCACGCTTGTAATCCCAGGACTTTGGGAGGCCAAGGCAGGCAGATCACAAGGTCAGGAGTTCGAGACCATCCTGGCCAACATGGTGAAACCTCATCTTTACTAAAACTACAAAAATTAGCCAGGCATGGTGGCGTGCACCTGTAATCCCAGGTACTGGGGAGGCTGAGGCAGGAGAATCACTTGAACCTGGGAGACAGAGGTTGCCAAGATCACGCCACTGCACTCCAACCTGGCAACAGAGTGAGACTCCATGTCAAAAAAAAAAAAAAAAATCGAGATAAAGAGGGAGTCTGAAGTCCTACAGCATATGCCACTAATGGGCCACTCCTCACCACAGGACATGATATGTCATATATGTCACAGTCATTGTTCTCTCTAACACGTTTTACCGAGAATTTTTTTTTAATGGGTTCTGACTCTGTTGCCCGGGCTGGAGTGCAGTGGTGTAATCATAGCTCACTGCAGCCTCATCCTCCTGGACTCAAGCAATCCTTCTCCCTCAGCCTCCTGAGTAACTGGGACTACAGGCATGTGCCACCAGACCCGGTGAACTTTTCAATCATTTTTCTTTTAAGAGACGGAGTCTTGCTGTGTTGCCCAGCTCGTCCTGAATCCTGGCTTCAAGCAGTCCTTCTGCCTCAGCCTCCCAAAGTGCTTGGATCACAGGTGTGAGCCACCCACCCGGCCTCCCTAAAATGTTACCAGGCATTCCAACTAAGAAGAGACCCATCCTTTAGATAGAAGATCTAGAATTTTGGCCAGGCGCAGTCGCTCATGCCTGTAATCCCAGCACTTTGGGAGGCCGAGGCAGGCGGCTCACTTGAGGCTAGGAGTTTGAGACCAGCCTGGCCAATATAGCAAGACCCCATCTCTACTAACAGTACAAAAATAAGCCAGGCGTGGTGGCACACACCTGTAGTCCCAGCTACTCGGGAGGCAGAGGCAAGAGGATCGCTTGAACGCGGGAGGTGGAGGTTGCAGTGAGCCACTGCATTCCGGCCTGGTTGACAGAGCGGCACTCAGTCTCCAAAAAACAAAAGGGGGAGATCTAGAATTTTCGGCCACATAGGATGTGCAACCCTGGATGTCTCTTTTCAAAGATTCTCTACTTGACGGAACATTAGACTCCTGAACCTTGTCACAGTCCCATCTGAGCGCCTCTTTGTAATTCGGTGTCAGCTGAGACCCTGCTAAGTCAGTTTAGGAGGAATCCTCTGCCCTTGAGATCTGATCACCCTCGATATCTGATCAGGCTCCTCATCCTTCCCCCTCCCCCAGGTACTATCTAATCACCCTGGCCTGTCTTCAGCAGGAATCCTGTTAGGTCGGTTTAGCTAGAAACTGCCGTACATGCATGTTTTAGTAATTTCCCATCCACCGACCCCCACCCTGCTCCTTGGTGATAAAGTCCCACTTGCCCAAGCTGTATTCAGAGTTGAGCCCGATAATTTACCTTTAACGCGAGGCCCTATCACAGCATTGGGAATAGAGGCTTCCTGCCCGTGTGTTAATGAGTACCACTGAATAATTTTTTTTTTTTTTTTTTTTAATTGAGATGGAGTCTTACTCTGCCTCCCAGGCTGGAGTGCAGTGGCATGATCTCAGCTCACTGCAATCTCCGCCTCCCGAATTCAAGCGATTCTCCTGCCTCAGCTTCCCAAGTAGCTGGGACTACAGACACTCGCCACCACGCCCAGCTAATTTTTGTATTTTTATTTTGTATTTTTTAGTGAAACGGGGTTTCACCATGTTGGCTAGGCTGGTCTTGAACTTCCGACCTCAGGTGATCCACCCACCTCGGCCTCTCAAAGTGCTGGGATTACAGGTGTGAGCCACTGTGCCCGGTTATTTTATCTTTTTTTTTTTTTTGAGAAAGTCTCGCTCTGTCAGCCAGGCTGGAGTGCAGTGTCGCAATCTGAGCTCACTGCAACCTCTACCTCCCAGGTTCAAGCGATTCTCCTGCCTCAGCCTCCGGAGTACCTGGCATGACAGGTGCATGCCACCACGCCTGGCTAATTTTTGTATTTTTAGTAGAGATGGGGTTTCATCATGTGGGCCAGGCTGGTCTTGACCTCCTGACCTCAAGTGATCCACCCACTTCAGCCTCCCAAAGTGCTGAAATTATAGATGTGAGCCACAACACCAAGCCTTATTTTATTTCTAATTGATGAAAATAGTATACTCTATATTCATCACAGACAACATGACATTGTGAAATATATATACATTGTGGAATGGGGTCAGTGGAGCTGATTAGCATATGCATTACCTGACATACTCAACACGTTTTGTGATGAAAACACTTAAGATCTACTTGCTTACTAATTCTCAAAATACAAAAATATTAACTACAGTCACCATGTTGTACAATAGATTGCTTGAATTTACTCCTCCTCTCTAACTGAAATTTTGTATCCTTTGACCAGCATCTCCCTAGCCCTGCCCCCAACCCCAGTAACCAGTATTCTACTTTCTCCTTTTTTTTTGAAACAGGGTCTCACTCTGTCGCCCGGGCTGGAAGGAGTGCTGTCAGGTTCACTGCAGCCTCGACTTCCTGGGCCCAAGCATTTCTCCTGACTCAGCCTCCTAAGTAGCTGGGACAACAGATGTGTGCCACCGCACCTCGCTAATTTTTTATTTTTTGTAGAGATGGGGTGTCACTATGTGGCCCAGGCTGGTCTCAAACTCCTGGCCTCAAGCGATCCTCCTACCTCTGCCTCCCAAAGTGCTGGGATTACAGGAGCGAGCTGCTGAGCCCGGCCTATTCATTCATCTGTTGATGGACACTTAGGTTAAGTCCGTGTCTTGGCTATTGTGATTCATGCTGTAATGAGCATGAGAGCACAGGGGTTTCTTCCACATACTGATGTCATTTCCTTTGGGTAGATACCCAGAAGTGGGCTTGCTGGATGTAGTGAGATGATAATTTTTTTCCAAAGTGTACAACTTATATTAGAAGCATGTTCTTTATATTATAAAAGAAAAAAAAAAGTGTTTCTGTGAAAGGAGAGGCCTTTCTTGCTTTTGAGCGTGTCTGGCACTGTGGGTTCCGTAGCCTGGGCGGACGATGGCATCCGCCTTCCCAGTGCATGTGCCAGATTGTATCGCGTAGTTGCTGACACTGGGGTCCCACTTCCTCCCTCCTGTCCACCCGGACGCCACATGATCTGCCAGGCACACCATCTCCTTGTGCCTGGAGATGGTACAAGCCCCCCCCCTCCCCGCCCCAGCCTGCCCAGCCGAGCAGCAACACAATAGCACCCCTCGCTGCGAGCACTGGGCCCGCACTTCCCCCTCGGATGTATAATAGCACCAACCGGATATTTTTAGATGGGCTTTGAAAAGTCGCAGTGTGCTGAGACCACATACCAGACGCGTGAGGTCACCGGGCCTGGGAGCAGCCTCTGTGCATGGATAATTGGTGCACGGGGTAATCGCAGAACCAGAAAGCGAGCCCTTGGGCAGCCACAGTGGTGGGAGGGGCACCTCACATCCCAAAGGCGTTCCCTGTTGTATGTCCCCAAGACACTAGGCCTGGCTGTGATGTGAGAAATCCCTGCAGAGACTTGTCCCCTGGGTTTAAAGGGAGCATTGTTGCTCTTTGGGTTGTGAATGTACATTTCTGGGGATGCCTCTGAAGACCGGGCTCTACACCAAGGCACTGTGGGGACCACAGCTCAGAGACCCGTTTCCCACTGCAGACACCCCAGGGCCCCCCAACAGGACTGTGTCCGCCCCCCAGTCCTTCCAAGGACAGGCGTCCCTTCACCATCTGCTCATAGTTAGGACAGGCAGGGGGAGCTTTCTCTGCCCCTTCGTGGGCGTTTATTTTAGGTCTGCCTGACTGATCTCTGAATTGAGGCTGCTTGGGAGGGGAATCTGGTCATGGGACCACATAGGCAAGGCCAGGCATCGTGCTGTCAGGCACGGAGCAGGGAGGAGGTCCTAGGCCCGGGCACCAGGCTCCAGGCTGAAGCTCATTTCCTGCGTGAGCTCCAGACTATGGCCCTGCAGGGTCCCGTGAGCATCCAAGGAAATGAGACGGTGCCTCCAGGCTGCAGGTTCCACTCCAAACGAAAACAAAACAGTTCTCAGCCACCCTCTCTAGGACTTCCCCCTTCAGGCTGCCCCACAAAAGCCTCTACTCAGTAGTCAGCCAAAATCTTAACCTGCTCGGGCCACTGTAACAGAATGTGGTTACACATTGCTTAAGTACGGGAGAAATGTGTCATTGGACAATGAGAGCTGGAAATGAAACCAAAGACCACAGGGACCCCTCAGCACCTAGGATGCAGCACACGTGGGAGCTTTCAGGAGGGACAGAGGGACCAGTGAGCCCCAACTACCTTGCCCTGCACCCCGCTTGTATTCCTGTCTCTATACATCAGTGCTCCCCAGCCGGGGTGATATAATGATCTAGGGATATTCTTTGGTTATCCCAGATGGCATCTGGTAGGTAGAGGCCAGGGATGCTATTCAGCACCGTGAGGTACACACGACGCCCCATTACATGGAGTGGTTCACCCCCAAAATGTCCCATAGGCACCCAGGAAAGCCAGCTTCACCAGCAGTGCCCCTGGTGGTTCCCGACCACCAACGAGCCCCCCCGGGTTTCATGAGACCCTCCAGAGACTGTTTCAAAATTCAACAGGTCAGACCAGGCACAGTAGCTCACACCTATAATCCCAGTACTTTGGGAGGTCGAGATGGAAGGATCGCCCGAGTCCAGGAGCCCCAAACGAACCTGGGTACCATAGCGAGATTCGTCTCAACAAAAATAATTTTAAAAATCAGCCAGGCATGGGCCTGGCACAGTGGCTCATGCCTGTAATCCCAGCACTTTGGGAGGCCGAGGCGGGTGGATCACCTGGGGTCGGGAGTTCGAGACCAGCCTGACCAACATGGAGAAACCCCGTCTCTACTAAAAATACAAAATTAGCTGGGTGGGGTGGCGCGTGCCTGTAATCCCAGCTACTCGGGAGGCTGAGGCAGGAGAGTCACTTGAACTCAGGAGGCAGAGGTGGCTGTAAGCCGAGATCGCACCATTGCACTCCAGCCTGGGAAACAAGAGCAAAATTCCATCTCAAAAAAAAAAAAAAAGTTAGCCAGGCACAGTGATGCATACCTGTGGTCCCAGCTACTTAGGAGGCAGAAATGGGAAGATCACCTGAGCCAAGGTGGTCCAGGCTACGGTGAACTCGCATCACTGAACTCCAGCCTAGGCAACGGAGTGAGACCGTGTCTCAAAAAAAAAAATAATCAACTGGTGAGCAAAGCTCATGTAGCAACCCAGGTTCCCCTCCCTCTGAAAAGCACCCAGCTACTGCCTGAACCCCCTTCTCTGTAAAGAGCCAGGTCACCTCTCTGGGGCCCCCTCCCTACAACCTTCCTGCCCCCATTATCTCAAGCCCCTCCCTGTTTCCTTGTCCCATGACCCAAACAGCCACCCTCTTGAGGAGCGTGACCTGCATGTGGGCTCAGCCACAGACACAGTCCAGGCTTCAAGCTCTGCCCGAGGCTTTGCAGCTGAATGGAGCTTTCTCCAAGGGAGTATCTGGGCCTTCCATGGTCAGATCCTTTTTTTTTTTGAAACAGTCTCACCCTTTCGCCCAGGCTGGAGTACAGGAGGGCAAACGCAGCTCGCTGCAGCCTCAACCTCCTGGGCTGAAGCAGTCCTCCCACCTGAGCCTCCAAAGTAACTGGAACTACAGCCTCCACCACCATACCTGGCTAACTTTTCTTATTTTTTCTGGATTCAGCGTTTCACCGTGTTGCCGAGACTGGTCTCGAACTCCTGGCCTCAAGCCATCCTCCTGCCTCGTCCTCCCAAAGTGCTGTACCGGTGTGACCACTGTACCCAGCCAGTCAGATACATTTCTAATAGGACTTCCCCGTTCAGGCTGCCCCACAAAAGCCTCCACTCAGTGGTCAGCCAAAATCTTAACCTGTTCGGGCTACTGTAACAGAATGTGGTTACACATTGCTTAAGTGTGGGAGAAATGTGTCATTGGACAATTCTGTGGTTGTGCAAACATCCTAGAGTGAACTTACACAAACCTAGACGATACAGCCTACTACGTACTTACACTGTAGGTGTGTAGTTGGTTATACACTACTAATCGGTGTATTAATGTATAACCACTAATAGTCTATACCTCTACACATAGGTGTAGCTAGCCGGGCACGGCGGCTCACGCCTGTAATCCTAGCACTTTGGGAGGCCAAGGCAGGTGGATCACCTGAGGTCAGTAGTTCAAGACCAGCCTGGCCTCAAACTCTGGTGAAACCCTGTCTTTATTTAAAAATGCAAAAATTAGCCGGGCGTGGTGGCTCACGCCTGTAGTCTCAGCTACTCAGGAGGCTGCGGCAGGAGGATCGCTTGAACCCGGGAGGCAGAGGTTGCACTGCACCGAGATCATGCCACTGCGCTCCAGCCTGGGCAACAGAGTTAAGACTTGGTCTCAAGAAAACAAAAACAAATAGGTGTGGCCCGTTGCTTCTAGGCTACAAACCTGTACAGCATGTTACTGCACTGAATACTGTGGGCAGTTGGAACGCAATGGTAAATATTTGTGTATCTAAACATAGGCCAGGCCTGGTGGCTCATACCTGTAATCCTAGCACTTTGCAAGGCTTAGGCAGGAGGATTGCCTGAACCCAGGAGGTCGAGGCTACAGGGAGCCAAGATCACACCACCACACTCCAGCCTGGGCGACAGACCAAGATTCTGTCTCTAAATAGATAGATAGGCCGGTGCATTGGCTCACACCTATAACCCCAACACATTGAGAGGCCAAAGTAAGCAGATTGCTTGAGCCCAGGAGTTTGAGACTGGCCTGGGCAACACAGTGAAACCCCTTCTCTACAAAAAATCAGCCAGGTGTGCTGACACATGCCTGTAGTCCCAGCTACCTGGGAGCCTGAGGCGGGAGGATCACCTTGAGCTCTGGAGGTTGAGGCTGCAGTGAGCCACCATCATGCCACTGCACTCTAGCCTGGGCGACAGAGTGAGACCCTGTCTCAGAAAAAAGATGGGGTGCCAGGTGCAGTGGCTCACTCCTGTAATCCCAGCACTTTGGGAGGCCAAGGCAGGTGGATCACGAGGTCAGGGGTTCAAGACCAACCTGACCAACATGGTGAAAACCCGTCTCTACTGAAAATACAAAAATTAGCCAGGCATGGTGCTGTGTGCCTATAATCCCAGCTACTCGGCAGGCTGAGGCAGGGGTCACTTGAACCTGGGAAGATGAGGTTGTGGTGAGCCAAGAGCGTGCCATTGCACTCCAGCCCAGGCAACAGAGCGAGACGCTGTCTCAAAAAAAAAAAAAAAAAAGATTTGATGGATGGATCAAAACATAGAAACAGGACAGTAAAGTGCAGTGTTATGATCTGTAGGACCACCGTCATCTATGCGGTCCATCGGTCCCTCATTGACAGGTGTCCCGTGCGGTGCATGACTGTACCATGTAGACCTGGTGGCTGACAGAAATACATTCTCGCAGTTCTGGAAGTGAGAAGTCCAAGGTCAAGGCTCTGGCAGATTTGGGGTCAGGTGAAGGCCCACTTCTTGGCTCATCTATGGCGTTTTTTCCCGTGTCCTCACATGGTGGAAGGAGTGAGGGAGCTCTCTGGGGCCTCTTCTATAAGGACACTAGTTCCATTCATGAAGGCCCCATATAAGTGACCTCATCACCTCCCAAAGAACTCGCCTCCTGAACCTATCACCTTAGGATTAGATTTCAACATATAAAGTTTGTAGGAGGCCAGGGATGGTGGCTCACGCCTATAATCCCAGCACTTTGGGAGGCCAAGATGAGCAGATCAGTTGAGGTCAGGAGTTTGAGACCAGCCTGGGCAACATCGTGAAACCCAGTCTTTACTAAAAATACAAAAATTAGGCCAGGTGCTCTGGCTCATGCCTGTAATCCCAGCATTTTGGGAGGCCAAGAGGGGTGGATAACAGGGTCAAGAGATCAAGACCATCCTGGCCAATATGGTGAAACCCCATCTCTACTAAAAATACAAAAATTAGCTGAGTCTGGTGGTACGTGCCTGTAGTCCCAGCTACTCGGGAGGCTGAGGCAGGAGAATTGCTTGAACACAGGAGGTGGAGGTTGCAGTGAGCCAAGATCGCGCCACTGCCCTCCAGCCTGGTGACAGAGTGAGACTCTGTCTCAAAAAAAAAAAATTAGCCACAGACAGTGGCACAAGCCTGTAATATCAGCCACTCAGGTGGCTGCAGCATGAGAATCACTTGAACCCAGGAGGCAGAGGTTGCAGTGAGCTAAGATTGCACCATTGCACTCCAACCTGAGCAACAGAGTGAGACCCTGTCTCAA
>NW_022437125.1:69412-84524 GCF_009761245.1 Sapajus apella | reverse complement strand
CAAAAAAAAAAAAAAAAACTGTGGAGGACACAGACATAAAGTCCATGACAGCCAGTATGCATCCCCCCTGTGGAATGAGGCCTTCAGGAAGACCCCATTATTCTGTGTCTTCATGTCTCCAGTTTCTGCCTCCCCTGCGTACTTGGCCACCACCTCCCCCATCTCCTACAGTGGGACCTTGGCAATGGCCTTGACACTCCCTTCCCACTGTGGCCTCACTCCCTCCTCTCCTCCCTGGGCGTCCCAGCCTCTCAAACGGGAACATCACCCCTGCCAAACTTTCCACGTTTGACTCCAGGGCGTGCCCCCCGCCCCTGTGCCCTTCCCCTGCGAGGTCACCTCTTCCCCCAAACCCAGCAGTCACAAGGGCTTGGATGGTAGAACACCAGGCCCCAGGATCAGCTCTGCCTCCTCGCTCTCATCTGCCAGGCCTTGCAGCCTGCATCCTGCTGGCCTCACCCCACCTTCTTTCTCCCTAAAAAAAAGAGCCCCCCCGACCACCTCTTCCAGCTTCTCTGTCCTGCCCCAGGCACCATCCCTGCCTCAAGTTCCCCCAGGGCTCCATCTTAACCCCTCTGGAGCAGTAAGTCCCTCATGAGAAGGAAGCACCCCAGGAAGTTGGACAGGGAGTGGATGTCCGCCATCTTCATGCAGGTGATGGTTGTATGGAAACCCCACAGGGCACGCCTGCATACTGCCTGCACTGCACACTTCCCTGTGTGTGTGGACTCCTCAGTACAGGGCAAAAAGATGGCCCTGTGAAAAAGGGATGAAACATTGACTACAGGCGAGCCATTGTGCCTGTCATCACAGATCTTTGGGAGTCCAGGGCAGGAGGATCACTAGAGGCCAGGAGTTTAAGACCACCCTAGACAACGTAGGGACATGCTGTCTCTACAAAAAATTTAAAATATTAGCCAATGGTGGCGTGCACCTGTGGTCCCAGCTGCTTGGGAGGCTGAGGCAGGAGGATTACTTGAGCCCAGGAGGTTGAGGCTTGCAGTGAGCTATGATTGCACCATTGCACTCCAGCCTAAGGGACAGAGCAAGACCCTGCCTCTTAAAAAGAAAAAAGCAGCAGCAGCCAGACACAAGTCTGGGCATGCTGGTCTGGTACATGCCTGTGGTTGCAGCCACTCGGGGTGCTGAGGTGGGAGGATCTCTTGAGCACAGGAGACAGAGGTTGCAGTGAGCTGAGATCACACCACTGCACTTCAGCCTGGGCAGCAGAGCAAGACCCCATCTCAAAAATAATGTAAAATTTAAAAGTAAAAAAATAAAGTGTATTTAGACCGCAAATAAATAAATAAAATGACGTTTTTGCAAATTATGTCACAGTCTGGAAAATATTAACTAATAAGATAAATCAAGGCCAGGCACAATGGCTCATGCCTGTAATTCCAGCATTTTGGGAGACTGAGGTGGGTGGATCATTTGAGCTCAGGAGTTCCATACCAGCCTGGCAACATGGCAAAACCCCATCTCTAAAAAAAATTAGGCAGGCGTGGTGGTGCACGCCTCCAGTCCCAGCTACACGGGAAGCTGAGGTGGGAGGATTGCTTCAGCCCAAGAGGCAGAGGTTGCAGTGAGCCAAGATCACACCACTGCACTCCAGCCCGGGTGATGTTGTGTGACTCTGTCTCAAGAAAAAGAAAATGGGCTACCCTCTGCGTACTGGGTAGCGTTGCTTTGCAGGAACAGTTAAAGAAAAAACAGAGACCGGGCACAGCGGCTCATGCGCTTTGGGAGGCTGAGGCAGGCAGATTGCCTGAGCTCAGGAGTTCGAGACCAACCTGGACGACATGGTGAAACCCCATATCTACTAAAATAGCTTGGTAGTGCATGTCTGTAGTCCCAGCTACCCAGGAAGCTGAGGCATGAGAATTGCTTGAACCCGCGAGGCAGAGGTTGCAGTGAGCTGATATCGCAACACTGCACTCCAGCCCAGGTGACCGAGTGAGACTATGGCCAAAGGAAAAAAAAAAAGAAAAAATAGATAAATTGAAAAATTCAAAATAAAAGTAAAAGTAAAAGCACAGTATAAAATGAGAGGGAAAAAAAAGAAATTCCATCGTCACGATCTGAAAAGCTGCTTTTGATTCCCTTGCAGGCTTTTGGAAACGCCAAGACGGCCCACAACAACAACTCCAGCCGGTTTGGGAAATTCATCCAAGTCAGCTACCTAGAGAGTGGCATCGTGAGAGGGTGAGTCGCTGTCCCTTATGTCCCCACTGGTGGGTGTGATGGTGCGTGCCTGTAGTCTCAACTACTTGGGAGGCTGAGGCAGGAGAATTGCTTGAACCCAGGAGGCAGAGGTTGCGGTGAGCCGAGATCACGCCATTGCACTGCAGCCTGGACAACAAGGGTGAAACTCGGTCTCAAAAAAAAAAAGAAAATGATTGGGGAAGGGAAGGAGCCATCATTGGTCAGGCGACGTTTCAGTACCGACACCCATTGCTGGCTTGCCATCCTGCCACCGTGGGGCCACATCCTCTGCCAGACCCTCAGAAGCAGCCCAGGGAATCAGCCACAGGCTGAGATTGAAACATGAGTCTCCTTCTAGAACCAGACACAGCCTCCCTCCCCAGGAATGCAGACTACAGGAAGGTGCCGAAACTGAATGGTTACTAGCCCAGGGAAGGAATAGAAGGAAAAGCTTTTTCTCTTATTTGAAAGAAGAGAGGCCCCAGGCCAGGCCATCCAAACCCACCTGTGCATGTTGTGTGTCCCCGTGTAAGCCAGCAGATGAAAGACTGCTGTCCTGGGCCAGGCATGGTGGCTCATGCCTATAATCCCAGCATTTCAGGAGACTGAGGCAGGTAGATCTCTTGAGCCCAGGAGTTCAAGACCAGCCTGCCCAATGTGGTGAAACCCCATCTCTACTAAAATTACATTAGCTGGGCGTGGTGGTGCATGCCTGTAATCCCAGCTACTTAGGAGGCTGAGGCAGGAAAGCTGCTTAAACCCAGGGGGCGGAGGTTGCAGTGAGCCGAGATTGTGCCACTGCACTCCAGCATGGACAATAGAGTGAGACTCTGTCTCAAAAAAAAAAAAAAAAAAAAAAAAAAGCCTGCTGTCCTGGAGACAGGCAGGTGGCATTCAGCAGGCCCTGGATTGGGTCCCTTGTGCTGCCCCCTGGCTCTGCCACCCCTTGGGTACCAGCCATGTCTCCTGCATGATAGGATGGGCTCAGATGAGACTGATCTGGAGGCCCCAGTGAGCTCACACATCTGGTGATGGCGGACCCCCATGATAGACCGGCCCCACCAGACTCAGCCAGCCCCAGCTGGTGTGAAAGGATCCCACCAGGCCACCCCCTTCCCATGGGCCCCTGGGCAGCACAGTCTCTCCAAGCCTCGGTTCCTTGTCCACTCCTCAGGAGCCACCATGCTGGCCTCAGCACCTGCCCCAGCATGTAAGAGGAGTCCCTGAGAAATACATAAAACGATGCCTACAACATGTATGTCCTCAAAAAACCATTCACTGCCACTGCTTTTAGCATTGAGAAATATTTGGGGCTGCAGAGACACCCTAGTCCCCTGCACTGGCACCCTTAGACTCAATGTCCCACATGATGCCACGTGCCTTCCGAGGGGCCTCTGAAAACTTAACTTGGAGGAAACACCTTAACTGCTTGGCGTAATGAAAACAGCCGGGAGCAGTTGTTCATGCCTGTAGTCCCAGCACTTTGGGAGGCCGAGGTGGGCAGATCGTGAGTCAAGATGTAGAGACCAGCCTGGCCAGCACAGTGAAACCCCATCTCTACTAAAAATACAAAAAGTAGCCGGGCTTGTTGGCATGCACCTGTAGTCCCAGTTACTTGGGAGGCTGAGGCAGAAGAATTGCTTGAACCTGGAAGGCGGAGGTTGCAGTGAGCCGAGATCATGCCAGTGCACGCCAGCCTGGGTGACAAGAGAGCAGAACTCCATCTCAAAAAAAAAGAAAATGATCAGTAAACAGCAGAACACCAGACCATATAGATACAACCAAGTATTGATGGGCGTCACAGACCCCTGTGATTTCTGTAAAAAAAATTGAAGCCCCAGATCCAGAGAAGGTACCTGCAGATCAGAACCAGCAAAGGACTTGCGTCTAGAATATAGAAAGAGCATTTACAGCTCAATAATAGTACCAAGACCCCAGTAAGAAAACCACAAAAGACGTCAATGGGTACTTCATCAGAGAAGAGCTATGAATGACCAGTAAGCACGTGAGCAGATGTTCAGCGTCATCAGTCACCAGGGAAGTGCAAATCCAAACCACAATGACAGGCCAGATGCATGGCTCACGCCTATAATCCCAACACTTCAGGAGACAGAGGCAGGCAGGTCACTTGACGCCAGGAATTACAGACCAGCCTGGGCAACATGATGAAACCCCATCTCTACAAAAACTAAAAAAATTAGCCTGTAGTCCCAGCTACTCGGGAGGCTGAGGTGGGAGCATCACTTGAGCCTGGGAGGTCGAGGCTTCACTGAGTTATAATCGTGCCACTACACTCCAGCCTGCACAACAGAGTGAGACCCTGTCTTAAAACCAATGCCGGGTGCAGTGGCTCACACCTGTAATTCCAGCACTTTGGGAAGCTGAGGCAGGTGGATCACCTGAGGTCAGGATTTCGATACCAACCTGACCAACATAAAGAAATCCCATCCCTACTAAAAATACAAAATTAGCCAGGCATGATGGCACATGCCTGTAATCCCAGCTACTCAGGAGGCTGAAGCAGGAGAGTCGCTTAAACCCAAGAGGCGGAGGTTGCAGTGAGCAGAAACCGTGCCATTGCACTCCAGCCTGGACAACAGAGCAAGATTCCATCTCAAAAAAAAAATAATAACACAATACTACAACTTAACATTTTATTCTTTCTCCTTTTCTCTTAATGACAGAGCTGTTGTCGAAAAATATCTGCTTGAAAAGTCTCGCCTGGTATCTCAGGAGAAGGACGAGAGGTAGGAGAACGTTTCCTCAGGGATCTCTGAATGCCATGTCACGTCTGTGTTTCCTCTTACAGAGGAGGGAAGCAACAGAAATGTCCTGAGCTCAGAGGAACTTTGCAGGAGGCCATGGAGGCTCTCACAGGAGCGGGCCTGCCCATCCGTCTTCTCCCCAGATCTGCCCCGGTGGCCTCACACTTTGTCCTCATACCTCCCAAGCCACCTTTGTGTGCCTCCCCGGAGGTTTTGTCCCCAGTAGGTGCTCAGATGTCTGCACAATGTATAGTTAGATTGGAAACTTTTCTCAGGCATGGTGGCCTACACCTGTGCCTATCATCCCAGCTATTGAGGAGGCCTAGGCAGACAGGATCACCTGAGCCCAGGAGGTTGAGGCTGCAGCAAGCTAGACGCTACGCTTCAGCCTGGGCAATAGGGCGAGTCCTTCTCTCTTTATTTTTGTTTGTTTGGTTGGTTGGGCTTTTTGTTTTTGTTTTGTGTCAGAGTCTTGATCCCAGCTCACTGCAATCCCCGCCTCCTGGGTTCAAGCGATTCTCGTGCCTTAACCTCCCGAGCAGCTGGGATTACATGCGTACGCCACCGTGCCCGGATAGAGTCTTGACTCTTTAAGAAAAAAAAAACAACAGGCCTGGAGCAGTGACTCATGCCTATAATCCCAGCACTTTGGGAGGCCTAGGCGGGAGGATCACATGAACCCAGGAGTTCAAGACCACCCTGGGCAACATGGTGAAACCCAATCTCTACAAAGAAGACCAAAAAAAATTAGCTGGGCATAGTGACAAACAACTGTAGTCCCAGCTACTCAGGAGGCTGAGCTGGGAGGATCACTTGAACCCAGGAGGTCAAGGCTGCAGTGAGCTGTGATCGCACCTCTGCACTCCAGCCTGAGCAACACAGCAAAACCCTTTCTTAAGGAAAAAAAAAAAAAAAAGATTAGAAACATTTCTGATTAGCTGGGCACCATGGCTCATGCCTGTAATCCCAGCACTTTGGGAGGCTGAGGCAGGCGGATCACGAGGTCAGGAGTTTGAGACCAGTCTGAACAACATGGTAAAACCTCGTCTCTACTAAAAATACAAAAAACTAGCTGGGTATGGTGGCTCACGCCTATAATCCCAGCTACCTGGGAGGCTGAAGCAGGATAATCACTTGAACCCAGGAGGTGGAAGTTGTGTGAGCCAAAATCGCACCATTGCACTCCAGCCTGGGCAAGGGAGCAAGACTCCATTTCAAAAAGAAGTTGGGGGGTGGGGGGTGCGGGCGCAGTGGCTCATGCCTGTAATCCCGGCACTTTCAGAGGCCAAGGTGGGCAGATCACGAGGTCAGGTGTTCAAGACCAGCCTGCCCGACATAGTGAAACCCCATCTCTACTAAAATACAAAAATGAGCTGGGTATGGTGGTGAGCGCCTGTAATCCTGGCTTCTCAGGAGGCTGAGGCAGGAGAATCACTTGAACTTGAACCCCAAAGGCAGAGGTTGCAGTGAACCGAGATCGCCCCACTGCACTCCAGCCTGGGCAATAGAGTAAGACTCCGTCTCAAAAAAAAAAAGAAAAAAGAAACGTTTCTGATTGACAAATAAGTGAGATGGACACCTACCCGCCTCCAATCCTCCAGAAACCTATTCGCTCAAGACATTTATTTGTTTTGTTTTTTTAAGACATAGTAAGAAGTGACTTACTGTTTTAAGTTTGTGCATATTTGAGGTGTGTTCTCCAAAGCCGTGTTACTAGCGGTTTGCAGAGCAGCTATTGCTTGGCCTCCAAGAACGACTGTTTTCCTCCCAATTTTGACCTGCAGGAACTACCACGTGTTTTATTATTTGTTACTTGGGGTCAGTGAGGAAGAACGCCGAGAATTTCAGCTTAAGCAGCCTGAAGATTATTTCTACCTCAACCAGGTAAACAGCCTCGAGCCCCAGCCACAAATGGCACCTCTGTTCCCGGCCTCAAGCTGTTTATGCACAGCCGGGAAGTCAGAGGCAGCCTGCCCTGGCCCCCAAACCCACTCCCAGAAGGCAGCATTAAAAGAACCCATTCATTCCCCTGGTCCTGGGGCCCTGCCCCGCCAGCTCCAGCCAAAATCACTCTGGCACGCCACCCTCACCAGCGCAGGAATGCCCTGACGCCTTTGTTTTCCAGCATAACTTGAAGATTGAAGATGGGGAGGACCTGAAGCATGACTTTGAGAGGCTCAAGCAGGCCATGGAGATGGTGGGCTTCCTCCCCGCCACCAAGAAGCAGTAAGTATGTGGCCCCTGGCCCGTCCCCCCAAGCCTACAGGGAGCATGCGTGGCCCTTGCCAGTCACTCTGTAGTACAATCCACAACCCAGTGAAAACGGGCAGGCAGTGTCCTGAACAGAGCTGCCCTACAGAATGTGGCCCCATAGCAGTGAGCACATGAGAAGGGCCTCAAGCCATTGGTCATTAGGTGATGCCAATTAAAGGTAACGTGAACATTCTTTTTTTTTTTTTTTTTTTTTTTTTTTTTGGGACGGAGTTTCGCTCTTGTTACCCAGGCTGGAGTGCAATGGCGTGATCTCGGCTCACCGCAACCTCCGCCTCCTGGGTTCAGGCAATTCTCCTGCCTCAGCCTCCTGAGTAGCTGGGACTACAGGCACGCGCCACCATGCCCAGCTAATTTTTTGTATTTTTAGTAGAGACGGGGTTTCACCATGTTGACCAGGATGGTCTTGATCTCTTGACCTCGTGATCCACCCGCCTCGGCCTCCCAAAGTGCCGGGATTACAGGCGTGAGCCACCGAGCCCGGCCGACGTGAACATTCTTAACTCTGCCGAACTGTACCCTTAAAAATGGTTTGCCAGCCGGGCGTGGTGGCTCATGCCTGTAATCCCAGCACTTTGGGAGGCTGAGGCGGGAGGATCATCTGAGGTCGGGAGTTCAAGACCAGCCTGACCAACATAGAGAAACCCCATCACTAGTGAAAATACAATTTAGCCGGGCATGATGGTGCACGCCTGTAATCCCAGCTACGCAGGAGGCTGAGGCACAAGAATCCCTTGAACCTAGAAGGCGGAGGCCACAGTGCCACTGAACTTCAGCCTGGGTGACAGAGTGACACTGTCTCAAAAATAAATAAATAAAAAGACGGCACCTCTGAATAGCCAATGGACTCTAGCCTGGACAACATAGCCAGCGACTGGCCAGACACAAGTACCTACAGTTTCATTCCCATCAAGTTCATAGGCAGCATTACATGTCAAGACCATGCTTCCTCTGGGCTTGGGGGGCTCCAGGATCCAGGACCTGGAATGTTCTATTTCTTGGTCTGGGGGCTAGAGGGATCTGTACACTTTTTTCTTTTTTGAGACACAGTTTCACTAGCCAGGTATGGTGGTGCAAACCTGTAGTCCCAGCTGCCCGGGAGGCTGAGGTAGGAGGATCACCTGAGCCCAGGGAGGTTGAGGCTGCAGTGAGCTGTGATCGTGCCACTGCACTCCAGCCTGGGTGACAGAGTGAGACTCTGTTTCAAAAAAAAAAAAGAAAATAGCTATCTAGCCAGGTGCGGTGGTTCAGGCCTATAATCCCAGCTATTCAGGAGGCCAAGGCAGGAGGATCACCTGAGGCCAGGAGTTTGAGACCAGCCTGGGCAACACAGCAAGACCCCGTCCCTTTAAAAATATGTTTTTAAATGAGCTAAGTGTAGTAGCCTGTAGTCCCAACTACTTAGGAGGCTGAGGCAGTAGAATCACTTGAGCCCAGGAGTTAGAGGTTACGGTGAGCTGTGATTGTGTCACTGTACTCCAACCTGGGCGACAGAGCCAGACCCAGTCTCAAAAAAAAGAGAACTGTCTGCAAAGTCACATTCCAGAGAGGCAGTCCTCAAGAGAGGCCTTAGACACCTTTCCACCTTCATGCGCTCCTACCAGAATCAGCTGGCCGTATGGATTCGGCCCAGTTCCCTGGAAGTGTCTGCTGTCTTAGGAATGTAGAAGCTGCCCAAATGTGAGTGCCTTTTCCTTCCCAGGATTTTTGCTGTCCTCTCGGCCATCCTGTACCTGGGCAACGTCACTTACAAGAAGAGAGCCACAGGCCGAGAGGAAGGGTTGGAGGTCGGGCCGCCCGAGGTGCTGGACACCCTGTCCCAGCTTCTGAAGGTACCGTTTGCCACCTCTGTCCCTCCTCAGGCTGACTCTCAATATGCCTCTGGGTACCTCTCAATATGAGGGATGACACCCAGAACTTCCTACATTGGCTGAGGTTTCATCAGCCAGGTCCTCACGTCCCACGCTATCATCTCCACCGTGTTCCTTCCTCATTTCTGACAAACTCTGTGGACAGGGCACCTCCTCCTCCCACCCTCAAGTGAAAGCCTCTTTAAAACTACAGCAGGCCGGGCGTGGTGACACGCCTGTAATCCCAGCACTTTGGGAGGCTGAGGCGGGCAGATCACCTGAGGTCAGGAGTTTGAGACCAGACTGGCCAACGTGGTGAAACCCCGTCTGTACTAAAAATACAAAAAGCAATTAGCCAGGTGTGGTGGTGCGCGCCTATAGGCCCAGCTACTCAGGAAGCTGAGGCGTGAGAATTGCTTGAACCTGGGAGGCGGAGGCTGCAGTGAGCCAAGATCTCACCACTGCGCTCCAGCCTGGGTGACAGAGCAAGACTCTGTCTCAAAAAAACTACAGCTTGGGGCTGGGTGCAGTGGCTCATCCTTGAAATCCCAGCTACTTGGGAGACTGAGGCAGGAGGATCGCTTGAGGCTAGGAGTTCCAGACTAGCCTGGACAGCATAGTATCTGTTGATCTCTACAAAAAAATTTAAAAATCAGGCAGCTGTTGGTGGTGTGCTCCTGTAATCCCAGCCACACAGGAGGCCAAGGCAGGAAGATTGCTAGAGCCCAGGAGTTCATTGCTGCCGTGAGCTCTGATCATGCCACTGCACTGCAGCCTGAGTGACAGAGCAAGGCCCTGTCCCTCAAAAAACAAAAAATTCCAGTTTGATCAGTGAAGTCATTTTCTCTTGGACCTGCCGTCCCCTCCTCCACTGGTTCTCAGCCAAGGGCAGTTCTGCCCCCAGGACACACCAGGCAATGTCTGCTTGCCATACTCTGGGCTGCTCCTGGCATCTGCTAGGCAGAGGCCAGGGATGCTGCCCAACACCCTGCAGTGCACAGGACAGCCCCGCCATGGCAGAGAATTATCCAGCTCCAAGTACAAATGGCAGTGAGGCTGAGGAGCCCTGCCCTGGTCTTTTTTAATCCATTTATGCCTAGTGTTCCATTATTGGAACACTAAGCGTGTGGGAGTTACATCCTCTTGCTCAAGGTCCTCACCAAGGTCTGATTGCAAAAAGTCAAAAAAAATTGCAAACTCAGGCATAAATTAAGCATGCGTTCCACCTGTAGCTTTTCTTAAAGTAGGGTACAAGAGCCCCAGCTTTTGTTGAGTTCTTGGGGATATATGAGCATCTGCTGGGATATTTAGAGAAAGCCCCTGCTGGCCAGGTGCGGTGGCTCACACCTGTAATCCCAGCACCTTGGAAGGCCAAGGCGGGTGGATCACCTGAGGTTAGGAGTTCGAGCCCAGCCTGACCAATATGGAGAAACCCCGTTTCTACTAAAAATACAAAAATTAGCCAGGTGTGGTGGCACGCACGTGTAGTCTTATCTACTTGGGAGGCCAAGACAGGAAAATTGCTTGAACCCAGGAGGCGGTTGCAGTGAGCTGAGATCATGCCATTGCACTCCAGCCTGGTGACACAGCAAGACTGCATCAAAAAAAAAAAAAAAAGAGAGCGAAAGCCCCCACTCATCCCCCACTCTTGCTGCTGATGGGCAGAGACCGCCAGCTCAGAAAGGGAGCTTGGCAGTTGGGGGAGGGATGAGCGTGTTGGGCTGTCTGGCTAATGTCTAGCCCCAGCCCCTGTGCGACGGATGGGAACCACCAGCTCCAACACGCAAGGCAGTGAGTGCTGGTCACCAGGCGCCACCCGGACCCACAGCCTGCACTCACATGAGAACTGTGCATGCACACACCGGGGCCACAGAGCCTGAGCATCCAGCGAGCCTGTGCCATGTGGGAATTCTGAAACCTGCCAAGTGCAGAACAGCCCATCTCAGGCCGGGCGCGGTGGCTCACGCCGGTAATCCCAGCACTTTAGGGGGCCAAAGCGGGCAGATCACTTAAGGTCAGGAGTTCAAGACTAGCCTGACCAACATAGAGAAAGCCCATCTCTATTAAAAATATAAAAATTAGCCGGGTGTGGTGGTGCATGCCTGCTACTGGGGAGGCTGAGGCAGAAGAATCACTTGAACCTGGGAGGCGGAGGTTGCAGTGAGCCAAGATTATGCCACTGCACTCCAGCCTGGGTGATAGAGTGAGACTCCATCACCATCTCAAAAAAAAAATAACAAAACCCAGCACATCACAGGTGGGTGGGTGGGCCTCAGAGCTCACTTCCAGGCCTGGCTGCTGGGACTCCATCTCCTAGCTGACACAGGCTCCAGACCTTGCCTCATGACACCAGGACATGCCTTATAAGCCCTCCATCTCCCTTTTCCTTCTCCCCCTCCTTGATCTCCAAACAGGTGAAGCGGGAAATCTTGGTGGAGGTTCTAACCAAAAGAAAAACAGTGACCGTCAACGACAAGCTCATCCTTCCCTACAGCCTCAGCGAGGTGAGTGCTGCCCAGGCGCTCACGGGGTGCCTGACCCCGAAACACAAATGGGAGAGGTCCTTGGAAACAGCTGGCATGGGTGGGCTATTCCTGTCCCTGAAGCACTAGAATGGAACCCAGGCAGTGCCTGTGACTGTCACATGAGGCCAACTATGGCACAAGCCAGCCTGGGAGGCAAACCATGGCCCTCAGACCAGAACTTGAGCCACATGCAGTCATAGCTGTGTTTCTAGATGTCCTGTGTGCATGCTGGTTCTCACCAGCAATGGTTGGCCAGATCCGGCCCTCCACCTGGTTTTGCTAATAAAGTTTTATTGGCACATGGCCATACCCATTCATTTACATACCATCTAAACTGCTTTGGGGCTATAACAGCTAAACAGAGCAGTTGGGACAGAGAACATCAGGCCCCAAAGCCAAAATAATGACCCGTGGTCCCTTCCAGAAAAAAATTTGCCCATCCCTGGACTCTGGATCATGACACTGACTGCCCTTATGTAACTCCCAGCGTATGAGTCTTGATAAGACGCCTCCCTCTGGTCTTTGCCCTAGCCTGGATGTTTTCTCTGTGCTGTATTTCTCTTGCATTTTTCCATCTCAAGAGCAGAGTCACTTGCGGCTTGTTTAATAACAGGAAAGTACCTAGTCACGGGGCGGGGGGCCAGGGGGATTTTTAGCTTCTCACCCAATGGGAAGCTGCTATGGATTTCAGACAGGCACCGGGGACATTCTAAGCCCACACGGGTCCGGGGCACCACATGATGTTGCCAGGAAGTGGCTGCACAGCACCCAAGACCTGAGCAACACCGGTGCCCCCGAGAGGCTCCGTGCAGAGCCAGAAGCACCAGGCGGGAGCTGCGTTCTGTGTGGCTCCGTTTCCTTGACATCCAGGACATGCAAAACGAGGGGGACGTGTTCTGGGTCTTGTCTGCAGCTGAATACATCTGTCAGAGCTGAGGCCTGAATATGTAAAAAAAAGAAAAATAAAAAAGCCCATTTATTCTATATAGATTAGACCTTAAGAGACTTTTTTTTTTTTTTTTTTTTTTTTTTTTTTTTTTTTTTTTTTTTTTTGAGATAGGGTCTCACTCTTGCCCCGGCTGGAATGCAGTGGCACAACCTTGGCTCACTGCAACCTCCGTACCCCCCAAGTTCAGGTGACTGTCATGCCTCAGCCTCCCAAGTAGCTGGGATTACAGGTGTGCACTACCAGGCCTGGCTAATTTATTTTGTATTTTTATTTTATTTTGTCACAGAGTTTCACCCTTATTGCCCAGGCTGGAGTGCAATGGTGCGATCTCGGCTCACTGCAACTTCCACCTCCCAGGTTCAAGCAATTCTCCTGCCTCAGCCTTCCAAGTAGCTGGGATTACAGGCACACGCTGTCAAGCTGGGCTAATTTTGTATTTTTAGTAGAGACAGGATTTTACTATGTTGGTCAGGCTGGTCTCGAACTCCTGACCTCAGGTGATCCGCCTGCCTTAGCCTCCCAAAGTGCTGGGATTCCAGGAATGACTCACCATACCCAGCCTTTTTCTGTTTTTTTTTTTTTTTTTGGAGTAGAGATGGGGTTTCGCCATGTTGTCCAGGCTGATCTTGAACTCCTGACCTCAAGTGATCCACCCACCTTGACTCCCAGAGTACTGAGATTACAGGTGTCAGCCCCTGTGCCCAGTCACAAAAGAGCTTTGATGCACATGGTGACAGCCACGTGGCGCCCCCGGAAGAACAAGGGGCCTGCAGTTAGACCCCCCTTGCTGGTTCTACCGCAATTGCCCCATCCCCTCCCTGAGCCTGAGTTCCTCACTCAGCAGCAGTTTGGGTGGCTCTGAGAAGCGTGACAGTGTATGGAGAGGCCTCAGAGCCCGTCCAGGGGCCCCTGGGTCTGTTAATGCCCCAATGTGCAGGCACATCCTCTAGGACAGGGGGAAAGGTATGTGTCGGATGAGTCCAGTGTTGACAGAGGCCACCTTGGCTGGTTGCAGTGACTCACACCTGTAATCCCAACGCTTTGGGAGGCCAGGGCAGAAGAATTGCTTTAGCCCAAGAGTTTGAGACCAGGCTTAGCAAAATAGTGAGACCCCATCTCCACAATAAAATTAAAAATTAAGGCCGGATGCGGTGGCTCACGCCTGTAATCCCAACACTGTGGGAGGCCAAGGCAGGCGGATCACCTGAGGTCAGGAGCTCCAGATGAGCCTGGTCAACATGACAAAACTCCATCTCTACTAAAAATACAAAAATCAGTCAGGCGTGGTGGCACGCACCTGTAATCCCAGCTGCTCAGGAGACTGAGGCAGGAGAATCATTTGAACCTGGGAGGTGGAGGTTGCAGTGAGCCGGGATTGTGCCATTGCCCTCCAGCCTGGGCAACAAGAATGAAATTGCATCTCAAAAAAAGAAATATGAACCAGTTGTGTTGTGCAGCTGTGGCCCAGCTACACAGGAGGCTGAGGGAGGAAGATCGTTTGAACCCAGGAGGTGAAGTTTGCAGTGAGCCAAGATTGTGCCAGTGCACTCCAGCCTGGACGATAGAATGAGACCCTGTGTCCAAAAAAAAAAAAAAAAAATTCAAAAGGCCATCTTGGCTGGGCACGGTGGCTCATACCTGTAATGCCAGGACTTTGGGAAGCCAAAGCAGGCAGATCACCTGAGGTCAGAGTTTTAGACCAGCCTGGCCAACGTGGTAAAACTCCATCTTTAGTAAAAACAAAAATTAGCCAGGCATGGTGGTGCTCACCTGTAATCTCAGCTACTGGGGAGGCTGAGACAGGAGAATTGCTTGGACCCAGGAGGTGGATGTTCCAATGAGCCGAGATCACGTCATTGCACTCCAGCCTGGGCGACAGAGCAAGACCCCAGCACAGGCCCCGCTGTGCCAGAGGTGAGCCACCCCTTCTGTGTCCATAGGCCATCACCGCCCGCGACTCCATGGCCAAGTCCTTGTACAGTGCCCTGTTCGACTGGATTGTCCTGCGCATCAACCACGCACTCCTCAACAAGAAGGACGTGGAAGAGGCAGTCTCGGTGAGTGTCCCCATCTGCTCCCTTAAGCTAGGCCAGGGGAGGCCACGTCCTCAGCACCAGCATCCTTGGTAGATGACCTGGAACATCCGGAACCGAGGCATATGCAGTCAAGAGGCTGGTTCCTCCCACAGGCAGGCCGAGGAAACAGGATGGGCAACAAAATGCAAGGGACCCAGGGCAGCGTGAAAACACAGGGCCCAGCCAGGTGCGGTGGCTCACGCGTGTAATCCCAGAACTTCGGGAGGCCAAGGCGGGCGGATCATGAGGTTAGGAGTTCGAGACCAGCCTGGCCAACATGGTGAAACCCCGTGTCTACTAAAAATACAAAATTTAGCCAGGTGTGGTGGTACACGCCTGTAGTCCCAGCTACTTGGGAGGCTGAGGCAGGAGAATTGCTTGAACCTGGGAGGTGGAGGTTGCATGAGCCAAGATCACCCCACTGCACTCCAGCCTGGGCAACAGAGTAAGACTCCGTCTCAAAAAAAAAAAA
>NW_022437125.1:42996-69312 GCF_009761245.1 Sapajus apella | reverse complement strand
AGGCAGAGGTTGCAGTGAGCCAAGACTGCACCATTGCACTCTAGCCTGGGTGGCAGAGTGAGGCTCCTTCTCAAAAAAAAAAGAAAAATCACAGGGCCCCTTATTCAAAAATGACAGATTCTGGCATGCACCTATGGTCCCATCTACTCAGGAGGCGGAGGCAGGAGGATTGCTTGAGCCCAGGAAGTCAGGGTTGCAGTGAGCTATGGTGGCACCTCTATACTCCAACCTGGGTAACAGAGCAAGACCCTATCTCAAAAAAAATTATGGGTTCCATGCTGGTGTTGGCAAAGTGTTCTGCCGAGCATCGGGCCCTCGGGACCTAGCGGGTCACAGCCTGTGGAGCCAGCCCCTCTCATGAAGGCCGGCTCCTTTTGGGGGTACGCTCAGGCAGTGACCATTTTCTCTGTCTCTCCCAGTGCCTGTCCATCGGGGTCCTGGACATCTTCGGGTTTGAAGACTTCGAGAGGAACAGTTTTGAGCAGTTCTGTATCAACTACGCCAACGAGCAGCTGCAGTATTATTTCAACCAGCACATCTTCAAACTGGAGCAGGTGCAGAAAGGACTTTTTTGTCCGTTTTTTTAACATGGTAAACTAGACATCACGTGAAATTTACCACCTTAAGCATTTGTAAATACTCAGTTCAGCCACAGTAAGTACCTTCACACATTAGCGTTCTTACGCACACATCACCACCGTACGTATCTGGAACTCTTTCAATTTGCCAAACCAAAACTCTGTCCCTAGGAAACACTCCCCCCATTCCCCCTCCTGCAAGCCGTAAACTCACCCATTTCACTTCTCGTGGTTGCTGTTTTGTTTTGAGACAGGGTCTTTCTCTGTCACCCAGGCTGGAGTGGTGTAATCATAGCTTACTGCAGCCTCAAACTCCTAGGCTCAAGTGATCCTCCTTCCTCAGCCTCCTGAGTAACTGGGACCACAGGTGCACACCAGCATGCCTGGCTAATTTTTGCATTTTTTGTAGAGATGAGGTTTTGCCATGTTGCCCAGGCTAGTCTCGGACTCCCAAGCTCCCAAGCTCAGGCACTTCTCCCACCTCGGTCTCCCAAAGTGCTGGGATTACAGGCATGAGCCACTGTGCCTGGCCCATTCTACTTTCTGTCTCTATAATTTTTGACTACTCTAAGTGCCTCATGTAAGTGAAATTAGACATTATTTGCCTTTCTGTGACTGGCTTATTTCACACAGCATAAGTCTTCATGGTTCATCCACATTGTAGCATATGTTAGAATTTCCTTTTCAAGGCTGAATAATATTCCATTTTCTAGATATACCACATTTAGTTTATCCATTCATCCTTCAGTAGACACTTGGGTTGCTTCCAGCTTTGCGCTATTGTGAATAATGCTGCTATGAACACGGGTGTGCAAATATCTCTTCGAGATGCTGCTTTCAGTTCTTTCAGGTATACACCCAGCAGTGGACTTGCTGGGCCATATGGTAATTCTGTTTTTAATTTTTCTGAAGAACCACCAGGCTGTTTCCCATAACAAACAGCTGCAGCATTTTATAAGGAAATATGTCGTTGCCCACCCAGCCCAAGGGGAAAATGGAATGAACTAGAACTGGAATCTCCCTGGAGGCCCAAATCATCAGCGAACTTGCCCCAGAATTTTTCTCAGTCAAAAGGAAAATTCCAGAAACCCCACCCAGCCCAGGATGAGGCAAATGTCAGGGATGTTTTGAGACACTGTTCATTTGGGGGCTTCTCTGTCCTAACAAAATCCTTTCGAGGGAGAGAAACAGGGTCACCTTTTAAGGATTTGCTTAGCTCAAGGACGCTGATAACCTATCTGACCTTTTTTTTTTTTTTTTTTTTTGAGATGGAGTCTCATTCTGTCACCCAGGGTGGAATGCAGCGGTATGATCTCAGCTCACTGCAACCTCCTCCTCCCTAGTTCAAGCAATTCTTCTGCCTCAGCCTCCTGAGTAGCCAGGACTACAGGCACCCACCATCACGCCTGGCTAATTTTTTGTATTTTTAATAGAGATGGGGTTTCACTTTGCTGGCCAGGCTGGTCTCAACCTCCTGATCTCAGGCAATCTGCCCACCTTGGCCTCCCAAAGTGCTGGGATTACAGCCGTGAGCCACCGCGCCCGGCCGGACGCGTCTTCACAGCTAAATAGTCAACCATCATGATTCATGTCTTCTCCTTCACATTGATGATTCTGATGGGAAAATGAAACTGGTGGGTTTATGTAAATATCCAGCTGATTTCCCTATTAAGCCTTGTGGCAGTGAAGCATCGGAAATGTAGCTGGTCAGAATTAAACTGTGCAGGAACGGTGACATACACACTAAATTGCAAAGACTTAGTACGTAAGAAAAAAGAACATAAACTGTCTTAGCTCACTGCAGCCTCAAACACTGAGATTTAGCAACTCCACCACCACAGCCTCCCGAGTAGCTGAGACTGTAGTTACATGCCACCACACCCAGCTGCTTTTTTCTTTTTCTTTTGTAGTGATGGGGTTTCACCATGGCCAGGGTGGTCTTGATCTCCTGACCTCATGATCCGCCCACCTCAGCCTCCCAAAGTGCTGGGAGTACAGGTGTGAGCCGTGGTGCCTGACCTCCAGCTGGCTTTTTATGTTTTATTTTTTGTAGAGACAGGGTTTTGTTATGTTGCCCAGGCTGTTCTTGAACTCCTGGCCTCAAGCAATCCTCCCACCTTGGCCTCTTAGTTACACGTTAACGTGATCACATTTTAGATATTCAGGGTTAAATTCAGTGTATTATCAAAGTTCATTTTGAGCCACACACAGAGGCTCATATCTGTAGTCCCAGCCACTGAGGAGGCTGAGGTGGGAGGATCACTTGAGCCCAAGAGGTCAAGGCTGGGAGACAGGACGAGACCCTGTCTCAAAAAAAAAAAAAAGTGAATTTTACCTATTTTTTTACTTTTCACGTGTGATTATTAGAAAATTTGAGGCTGGGCATGGTGGCTCGTGCTAGCAATACCAAGGCTTTGGGAGGCCAAGGTAAGAAGATTGCTTGAGGTCAGGAGTTGCAGTGACCTATGATTACACTACTGTAGTCCATCCTGGGCAACATACCGAGACCCTGTCTCTAAAAAAAAAAAATTTTCATCCCAAATGTGAAAATCCAAAAATCTGAAATGGTCCAATGAGCATTGCCTTTGAGCATCACGTAACATTGGCAGTCGAAAGTTCTGGGTATTTTTTTTATTTTGAGACGGAGTCTTACTATATTCCCCAGGCTGGTCTCAGACTCAAGCCAGGGCTCAAGCCATCCTCCCACCTCAGCCTCCCAAGTATCTAGGACGACTCGTACATGCCATCACACCTGACTAGTTTTTTTATTTTTTGTACAGAGAGGATCCTGCTGTGTTGTCCAGGCTGGTCTTGAACTCCTGGCCTCAAGCCATCCTCCCACTTTGGCCTCCCAGTTAACATAATCACATTTTGGATATGTGGTGGGCTATATGGTGTTAAATTAAGTGTATTATTAGAGTTAACATTTTTTTTTTTTTGGAGACGGAGTTTCACTCTTGTTGCCCAGGCTGGAGGGCATTGGCGTGATCTTGGCTCACTGCAACCTCTGCCTCACGGGTTCAAGCGATTCTCCTGCCTCAGCCTCCCAAGTAACTGGGACTACAGGCGTGCACCACCACACCCAGCTAATTTTTTGTGTGTGTGTTCTTAGTAGAGACGGGGTTTCACCACGTTGGCCAGCATGGCCACCATGCTCTCGATCTCCTGACCTCGTGATCCACCCACCTCGGCCTCCCAAAGTGCTGGGATTACAGGCGTGAGCCACCGTGCCCGGCCCCTATTAGAACTAATTTTAAGCCATGCTTCCGATTTTGAAGCATTTCAGATTTTTGCATGAGGGATACTCGACCTGTATGAATACATGTTACGTAGGTATTACATATCTGGGAGATGAGAAACTTACTGACCCCACACCAACCCTGCAGGAGGAGTACCAGGGCGAGGGAATCACGTGGCACAACATCGGCTACACAGACAACGTCGGCTGCATCCATCTCATCAGCAAGAAGCCCACGGGCCTCTTCTACCTGCTGGACGAGGAGAGCAAGTGAGTGTCCACACCCCGTCCATCCCAGCACATTATGCATATGGGCACTGGGTCGGGTTCTACAGCCCCCAGAGTCTTACCCCAAATCCAGACTTTCCCAAGAACTCCTTTTTACCTGGGAAAGAGGGTCTCACTCTGTCACCCAGGCCGCAGTGTAGTGGTGCGATCATAGCTCACTGCAGCCTCGACCTCCGGGGCTCAAGTGATCCCCCGACGTGAGCCTCCGAGTCGCTGGGACTACAGGGTCACATCACCACTCCCGGGTAATTTTTCTATTTCTTTGTTTACTTTTTGAGGTGGAGTCTTGCTCTGTCACCCAGGCTGGAGTGCAGTGGCGCGATCTCAGCTCACCGCAACCTCCGCCTCCCGGGTTCAAGCGATTCTCCTGCCTCAGCCTCCCGAGTAGCTGGGATTACAGGCGCATGCCACCCACCGCACCTGGCTAATATTTTGTATTTTTAGTAGAGTCGGGGTTTCACCGTGTTAACCAGGATGGTCTCAATCCCCCGACCTTGTGATCCACCCACCTTGGCCTCCCAAAGTGCTGGAATTACAGGCGTGAGCCTCCACGCCCGGCCTAATTTTTGTATTTCTTTATGGCAACAGGGTTTCGTCACATTGCCCAGGCTGGTCTTGAACTCCCGAGCTCAAGGGGTCCTCCCACCTCAGCCTCCCAGAGTACTGGGATTACAGGCGTGTGCCACCACGCCAGGCCTTGTCCTGAGAATTTCTGTCTCTTGATTTCACTGGGCCACAAAACCAAAGCTTGTGTGTGCGAAATGCACAAACACCTCACTGTGAAAATATCAACACGTGTGATTAATTGTGCACTTGGACACACCTGCCAGGAATTTTCAGCAAAGGATTATGGGCCTGTGTCTAGAAACTAGAGATGGGGGCGGGCGTGGTGGGGCATACCTGTGGCCCCAGCTACTCAGGAGGCTGAGGCAGGAGGATCGCTTGAGCCTGGGAGGTCGAGGCTGCAGTGCACTATGATCATATCACTGCACTCCAGCCTGGGCAGCGAAGCAAGAGACAGGATTGGCAAGTCCTTGCAAAGGGCAGTGCAGTGTGTGGAGCCGCGACCTGGATGCTGCCGGGCTCGGGGTTCACTACTGAGCCTTCACGCCTCTTCCCCGCAGTCCACAGGGCGCCATGATGGCAGACAGGGAGGCCGATAAAGTGCCTCATTCCAGGTCACCCAGTTGTAGTGACTGAAATCACATGACACTGACCAAACTACTTTCCTGTGGCTCCCCTAAGGAATCACTACAAGCCAGGTGGGCTCTTGAGCCCAGGAGTTCAAGACCAGCCTGGACAACATAGAAAGATTCCATCTCAGCTAGGCGTGGTGGCTCACGCCTGTAATCCCAGCACTTTGGGTGGCTGAGGCAGACGGATCATAAGGTCAGGAGTTCAAGACCAGCCTGACCAACATGGGGAAACGATGTCTCTACTTAATATACAAAATTAGCCAGGCACAGTGGCGCATGCCTATAATCTCAGCTACTCAGGAGGCTGAGGCAGGTGAATCGCTTGAACCTGGGAAGCAGAGTTCTTAAAACCACAGGAGTCTATTGTCTTATGGTTCTGGAAGCTGGAAGTCTAAAGTCAAAGTGTCTGCAAGACCCCGCTCCCTCCAGAGGCTCCAGGATAGGACCTTGCTTGCCTCCTCCAGCTTCTGGGAGACCCGGCTTTCCTTGGCTTTTGGCCACATCGCTCCAGCCCCTGCCTCCCTCTGCACACGGATTTCTTCCCTCTGTCTCCATCCCTCATCTCAGTCCTGTCTCCTCCTCTTTTTTTTTTTGAGACAGGCTCTTGTTCTGTTGCCCAGGCTGGAGTGCAGTGGCACAACCTCAGTTCACTGCAGCCTCCACCTCCCAGGCTCAAGCCATCCTCCTGTCTCAGCCTCTGAAGTGCCCGGGACCACAGGCATGTGGCACCACACCCAGCTAAGTTTTCTTGTTTTTTTTTTGAGATGGAGTCTTGCTCTGCCGCCCAGGCTGGAGTGTAGTGCCACCATCTTGGCTCAAGTTAACTGACGTCATCTCAGCTCAGTGTAACCCCCATCTCCTGGAATCAAGTGATTCTCCTGCCTCAGCCTCCCAAGTAGCTGGGATTGCAGGTGCCTGTCACCACACCCAGCTAATTTTTGTATTTTTAGTAGAGATGGGGTTTTTTCACCATGTTGGCCAGGTTGGTTAAAAATTTTTTTTTTCAGAGATGGGATCTCCCTATGCTGCCCAGGCTGGCCTCGAACTCCTGGGCTGAAGCATTCCTTTCAGCTTGACCTCCCAAAGTGCTGGGAGCATAGGTGTGAGTGACCACACCTGGCCCTGTCTCCTCTTTTTAGAAGGACGCCAGCCATGTAGAACTAGGACCCACGCTAATGACCTCAGCTTACCTAATTCCATCTTCGAAGACCCTATTTTCTAAATAAGGTCACATTCAAAGCGACGACTGGGGGTTAAGACATGCACATATTGTTGGCCAGGCGCAGTGGCTCACGCTTATAACCCTAGCACTTTGGGAGGCCGAGGCGGGTGGATCACAAGGTCAAGAAATCAAGACCATCTTGGCCAACATGGTGAAACCCCATCTCTTACTAAAAATACAAAAATTAACTGTGCATGGTGGCGCACGCCTGTAGTCCTAGCTACTAGGGAGGTTGAGGCAGGAGAACGGCTTGAACTTGCGAGGTGGAGGTTGCGGTAAACCAGTGTTGCGCCACCGCACTCCGGCCTGGCAGCAGAGCGAGACTCTGCCTCATAAGAAAGACATACACATATTGTTTCATCAGCAGCTCTATCAGATCCATCCCTTGTCAGTGACATCTCCAAGGGGCTGACCAGTCTCAAATGAATCAGGCACATCTCCTGCCTCAAACCTAGTTCCTGTCCAGGACAGGGGAACAGACACATCCCCTTGAGGCTGGGGTCCAGGTCGAGAATCCCAACACTGGTAATTCCACCTGTAATTCCAACACTCTGGGAGGCCGAGGTGGAGGATCACTTGAGACCAGGAGTTAAAGACCAGCCTGGGCACCATAGCAAGACCCCATCTCTGCAAAAATAAAAATAAAAGTAAAAATAAATTAGCTGGGCACAGTGGCATGTGCTTACAGTCCCAGCTACTCAGGAGGCTGAGACAGGAGGATCACTTGAGCCCAGGGAGTCAAGGCTGCAGTGAGTTGCGGTTGCACTATTGCATTCTAGCCTGGGCAACAGAGCAAGACCCCAACTCTAAAAATTAAAAAAAAAAAAAAAAAAAAGTAGAGTCAGCAATAGGAGGAGTTACGTCGTCACAACCCAAAAACTCCCTGGGCCGGATCAGGGGAAGCCCGTGGGGCAGGGCCTGGCCCAGCAGACTCAGGTCTCTTTGTTTAAAATCTTGCTATTTTTGTTCGTCATGGAATTTTTTTTTCTTCTTGAACATTGATTTGGATTTTCTGAGATCGTGTGCTAAAATATTATCTCAACAACTGAGGGTTTAGGGGGACACTCAAGGCAGATAGATACCTCGCACTCCACACCCTGTTCACAGTCCTGGACATGATGTGTTTCCTAGCTGCAGACTCTCCCCTCCTCGGCTCTGTGAACTCGTAGCCCCGGGGTTGGGATCTGGGCGTGCGTTCCAGTGCCTGTATTTTCAAAAGTGAGGCCGGGCTCCGGCAGGGTGTGCCAAAACAGCAGCAGCATTTCCCTCCTGGGAGGCAGAGGCAGTCAGGTACAAGGAGTCCCTTGTTCTGCCCGCACAACCTCACGGTCCCTGGAGCAGACCAGAGCCCGGCTTCCTGATCCTCTCCCACCTCTCCTTCCAACTGTGGAGCAGGAGAAGGACCTCCCGTCGAAGGCATGGCATTCAGGTACAAATGGCTCCAAGACCAGAAATCACCCAGGCCCAGGATTATTCTTAGGAGCTGCCCACGATGGGTCACAGATCCAGACCCCACCAAGCCTGGTCAGCGACTTCACTCCAAGCCCCCTAGAAAGCAGCCATGTGGGGCGAAGAGAATGTTACCCAGCCTCTGGGTAACATCAGGCTACTCAGCGTTAATTTTGTAGCCCTGGCTGGGCTCCCACCCCTCTGCCCACGGAGCCCTGGGCCAATTCACTGCTCTGCCCACCCCATGCACCCACCCACCTCGTGCACCAGAGGTCTGCAAGGTAAAATACACAGCAGATAAATCATGCCCTGCCACCATTCATGCCACAAAGGTTCCGTGTTCTGTTCCCAGCTTCCCCCATGCCACGAGCCAGACCCTGCTGGCCAAGTTCAAACAGCAGCACGAGGACAATAAGTACTTCCTGGGGACCCCAGTCATGGAGCCAGCCTTCATCATCCAGCACTTCGCAGGGAAGGTGAAGTATCAGATCAAGGTAGGTGTCTGCTCGTCACCATGGGCAGAAGCCTGAGGGAAGCCACGATCGGCCCAGAAGCCCACGTGGGAGGATCCTCCTACGGGCAAGATTCCAGGGTTCTAAGAACACACCCCGAGTCCCCGGCTCCAATATCCAAGGCGCCATAGCTCAAGAACTGCGATTTGCACTTAGGTTGGTCCCCACCCCATGCCAGCCCTTCCTGCGCCAGCCCTGGGTCTTTGGTAGGCACCAGTGAATGACTGCCCCCCAGTGACCGCCCACATCGATCCCCCACCAGGACTTCCGGGAGAAGAACATGGACTACATGCGGCCGGACATCGTGGCCCTGCTGCGGGGCAGCGACAGCTCCTATGTGCGAGAGCTCATTGGCATGGACCCTGTGGCCGTGTTCCGCTGGGCCGTGCTCCGGGCCGCTATCCGGGCGATGGCCGTCCTCCGGGAGGCCGGACACCTGCGGGCCGAGCGGGCCGAGAAGGCTGCAGGTGGGAGCCGGGGCGTGGACCCACAGGAGCATCACTGTCGAGAGGGGGGCACATCCAGAGTTCATCTCGAAGTGAACGTTTCAGTGGCCTTTAGTACATTTGTTGTCGTGCAGACGCCACCTGTCTACCTGCAGAAACTCGACCTGTGTGTGTAATTTAACCTCGGGGCATGCTATCAGCAACTCCATCTGGCCTCTCCTTTGCCGGCCGGTGATGACCCCTGATCCCGCTGGCCCTGGGAGTTTGCTGATTGTGATGATGTAGCTCTTCCTGGTGCCCGGCCTCTATATTCTCTTCTTTCTCGCTATCTCCTTTTTTTTTTTTTTTTTTTTTTTTTTAAAGAGACAGGGTTGGCTAGGCACCATGGCTCACGCCTATAATCCCAGAGTTCCTGACTAGCCTGGGCAACACGGTGAAACCCCATCTCTACTAAACTACAAAAAATTAGCTGGGTGTGGTGGCGTGCACCTATAATCCCAGCTGCTCGGGAGGCTGAGGCAGGGGAATTGGCTTGGACCCGGAAGGCAGAGGTTGCAGCGAGCTGAGATCTCACCACTGTACTCCAGCCTGGGCAACACAGCAAGACTCCATCTCAAAGCACCCCCCGCCAAAAAAAAAAAAAAAGAGAGAGAGAGACCCCGTCTCTCTCTTTCTCACCCAGGCTCTAATTTAATGACAAGATCTTGGCTAACTGCAACTTCCATCTCTCGGGTCCAAGTGACTCTCCTACTTCAGCCTTCCCAAGTAGCTGGGATTACAGGTGTGCACCACCACACCAGGCTAATTTTTGTATTTTTAGTAGAGATGGGATTTCACCATGTTGGCCAGGCTGGTCTCGAACTCCTGACCTCAAGTGATCCCGCCCGCCTTAGACTCAGGAAGTTCTGGGATTACAGGCGTGAGCCGCCGTGCCCAGCCCCAGCTTCTTTTATCTGAACATTCTCTACCAAGAACCCAGCCTCAAGGGGACATTTCTGTTTCCCTGTGCTAGACAGAGATGGTTTGAGGCGGGGGGTGTACCTGATCCACTTGAGACTTTGGCCAGCCCTGTAGAGTTGCCGATAGAGGGATGACAGAAAGCTATGTCCTCACTTTTCCTGCAGGCAACCTGAGGCCTGCACGGTCCAGTGGTTCACCTGGGTCTAAGGGTCCGACCTTCTGTCCTCAGCTTCAGTTTCAGTTACCAGCTGTGGCTTCTGTCTCCGGAAGGGGGTTGATGAAAAGGAGGAAGAATAAAGCTTTCATGAGAAATAGAAAATAGTGCTCTGTTCGGGGGATCCAAAACTTCAGCTTCCTGACTGCCCAAACTCGAGTCATGAGCTGCTTAAGATGGGTCAGCCGGGCACAGTGGCTCACACCTGAAACCCCAGCACTTTGGGAGGCTGACGCAGGCAATCGCTTGAGGTCAGGAGTTCAAGACCAGGCCAACCCAACATGGTGAAACCCCATCTCTACTAATACAAATATTAGCCAGGCGTGGTGATGCGTGGCTGTGGTCCCAGATGCCACAGGGAGGCTGAGGCAGGAGAATCATTTGAACCCGAGAGGCAGAGGTTGCAATGAGCCGAGATTGGGCCAGTGCACTCCAGCCTGGGTGACAGAGCAAGACTCTGTCTCAAAAAATAAATAAATATCCTGAGAGCTAGACTGAAGTGATTGTTAAAGAAAAAAGAAAAATTAAAATAATAAATAAATAAATAATAAGATGGGTCAAAGTGTCCGGGTGCAGTGGGGCACACTGGTCAGTAGTCGTAGCACCTTAGGAGGCCAATGCAGCTCTCTTGAGGACAGGTGTTTGAGACCGGCTGAGGCCACTAGTGAGACCCCATCTCTCCAGAAAAGTTGAAATTTAGTCACGTGTGTCAGCATGTGCCTGTAGCCCCAGCTACTTGGGAGGCTGAGGCAGGAGGATCGCTGGAGCCCAGGAGTTGGAGGTTATGTACGCTATGATCACACCACTGCACTGCGGCCTAGGCAACACAGCAAGACCCTGTCGGTAAAAATCTTAAAAAAAAAAAAAAAAAAAAGGGCGGGGGTTCTCGGTGGCTCGCGCCTGTAATCCCAGCACTTTGGGAGGCCAAGGTGGGCGGATCACCTGAGGTCAGGAGTTCAAGACCAGCCTGGCCAACATGGTGAAACCCTGTCTCTACTAAAAATGCAAAACTTAGCCGGGCACAGTGGCCTGTAGTGCAAGCTACTCAGGAGGCTGAGACAGGAGAATCGTGTGAACTTGGGAGGTGGAGGTTGCAGTGAGCCGAGATCACATCACTGCGTTCCAGCCTGAGTGACAGAGCGAGACTCCGTCTCAAATAAATAAATAAAATGGGTTAAAATGGTTGCGGCCTCTGCAGGAGGCCATCCCCACCACCATCCGCTCTGTGTCCCCAGCAGGTATGAGCAGCCCTGGTGCCCGAAGTCACGCGGAAGAGCTGCCAAGAGGAGCCAGCACCCCTTCGGAAAAACTTTACCGGTGAGCAAGACCCTGATTCGTCCAAACTGAAATGGTTAGGCAGCAGCATTGCTTCAAATAACTCAGGGGTTTCTACGTTCTAAAGCCAGGTTAAGGTTGCTGCGAATATCTGAATCAGTCACTTGAGTGGCCGTTTGAACCAGAAAGACCCAGGACCAAGCAGCACTGGATGGTTCTGCTTTTCTGGACACAGAATAGCAGGCCTCGGTGCGTGATGCGCTTCAGGGAGATGGGAGGGGGCTCAGTTTACAAAGGATCCATTTTATGGCCTAGGGTGGGCACTGGGAGGTGGGGCCCAGGCATTGCTGGTGATACAGAGACGGGCTTGATTGATCGGAGAGTTCCTCCCCCATCCTGCCCAGGACGCCCTGAAAGTAGTTCTGCCAAGTTACTTCATTTACAGACAGAAACATACCCTCCGGTGTTGCGCATGAGATGACACGGGGTCTTCTGTGGACCCTAGCAATGACCACGGGCCCTGCGCGCACCCAAGCATGTGCCAGCACCAGGGCAGAAAAGTGAGCAGGCTAGCCGGACATGATGGTGCACACCTGTAATCCAGCACTTTGGGAGGCCAAGGCAGGCAGATCACCTGAGATCAGGAGTTCAAGACCAGGCTGGCCAACATGGCAAAACCTTGTCTACTGAAAATACAAAAACTAGCCAGGCAGGGTGGCGGGTGCCTGTAATCCCAGCTACTGGAGAGGCTGAGGCAAGAGAATCACTTGAACCCGGGAGGCAGAGGTTTCAATAAGCCGAGATCAGATCACACCACTGTACTCCAGCCTGGCTGACAGAGCGAGACGCTGTCTCAAAAAAAAAAAAAGTTTTTAGAATTGCCTTTTTCACCCAAAATGGGACATAAGAAAGGAGAATGCACTCCTCTGGTTTTTTTTAAACCCCCAAGTTCCCAACAGCTAGAAAGCTTCCATTCCAGTGATATAATCACAGCTCACTGCAGCCTCGACCTCCGGGGCTCAAGCAGTCCTCCCTCCTCAGCCTCCAAGTAGCTGGAACCACAGGCACACGCCACCATGCCTGGCTGGTTTTTTCTTTTATAAAGATGGGGTCTGATTATGTTGCCCAGGCTAGTCTTGAACTCCTGGCCTCAAGCCATCCTCCCACCTCAGCCTCCCAAAGTGATGGAATTACAGGCACGAGCCTCCACACCCAGTCCTCCTTTTTCCTTGCCTCCCTTACCCTAAAGACAAAGTGACTTCTGACCTGCAGTAGCAGAAGCAGCATCCGTCTCCCCAGGGCCTGGCCACAGGGCTGCGGGTCCCACCCCAGGAACATGTTAAGTTTATACAGATTCTCCCTTTCAGCTGCTCAATGCTAGATTTCTCATTTGACGGCTCTGAGGAGTTCGATATTAACGCTTTTGAGGACATCATTGCTTTCTATGAAAGCAAGAAGTAAGTGCAGAAAGGCTTTGATCCCGAGGCCAGCGAGGCACAGAGAGGAGCCATCTTCCCCAGGCGCTCAGTGCTGCATCCAAGGCACAGACAGAGAGGACCTGCCATTCAGGGAATGCCAGGGCCCTCGGGGGACGCTCCCACCAGATTTGCAGATTTAGCCGGGTCGGAGGGCTGGGGATGGGCCAAAGTCAAGGGCCGCGTTCCAAGCCATGGCCGCTGCACTGACCACCCTGGGTGTGGAAGCCACTCGAGTGTAGAGGTGATGGGTGACCCCTCTGTTGCCTTTGCTCTGCCTCCCTGGAAGGCTGGGGAGAGCAGGTAAGTGGGGCCATGCGGGCACTTGGCATGGTGCATGGAGCACAGGGGCTGGGGTTGGGTCCCTCCAGGCCACCTGCCCAGAGCTAAAACATGTGCTTTGAACCACTGTCAGCAGGGCATGGTGCCACGTGCCTGTCATCACAGTGCTTTGGGAGGCCGAGGCGGGAGGATCGTTTGAGGCCAGGAGTTTGAAACCAGCCTGGGCAACATAGCAAGACCCCACCCCTACAAGAAAAAATAAGTAAAATGTCTGGAATAAGAAATTCAAAAAAAACCCAACAACAACAACAACAAAAAAAAAAAAAACAGGAAAAACCAGATCCTCATCTCTAAAAGTTCTCTCAAAAACGTGTCATTTAGACATTCCTCACTATACTCAGTTTGAAAGCATCCAGTTTTCATCTCCAAGACATTCCCATTCACACGTGGTGTCACCTCCAGCGTGCATGCCCAAGCCTAAGCCCACAGCCATTAAACAAAACAAAGGGAGTAAGGTGGAGTGCTTTGAGGGTGACTATCCCCTTAAACTAGGGCTTCTCTAGCCGGGTGCAGTGGCTCACCCCTGTAATCCTAGCACTTTGCAGGAGGCCGACTTGGGCGGATCACTTGAGGTCGGGAGTTCAAGACCAGCCTGGCCAATGGGGCAAAACCCCGTTCTCTACTAAAAATACAGAAATTAGCCAGGCATGGTGATGGGCGCCTGTAATCCCAGCTACTCAGAAGCCTGAGGCAGGAGAATCACTTGAACCTGGGAGGCAGAGGTTGCAGTCAGCCAAGACTGCACCACTATCCTCCAGCCTGGGCAACAGAGCAAAAAACAAAAAAAGAGAAAATGAGGTTTCTCAACCTCAGCACTGTGCCAGGTCCTTCTCTGGGGTGGGCATCTGATCTGTGCACTGTAGGGTGTTGAACAGCCTCCCTGGCCGCCACCCACCAGATGCCAGGAGAGTACCGCTGCCCCCAAGTCGTGACAACTGTGAATGCAGACATTGGCAAATGTCCCCTAATGGGAATGGTACCACCCCATTTGAGAACTACTGTGTTCAACCTGTGGCTCACGTATTCAAATTAATTCCTCCAAAGGCCTTAGTAAAGCCAACAAGGAGATTGACATCTGGCCACAAAATCCTGGAGAGAGACTAATTTGCTCCTCCTGTACAGACCCTAGGTTCTTATTTTCTGAGCAACTCCTAGCTGCCTTTTTTTTTTTTTTTTTTTTTTTTTTTTTTGAGACAGAGTCTTACTCTGTCGCCCAGGCTGGAGTGCAGCACGCAATCTTGGCTCACTGCAACTTCCACCTCTCCGCCTCCCAGGTTCAAGCGATTCTCCTGCCTCAGCCTGCCGAGTGACTGGGACTACAGGCACGTACCACCATGCCCAGCTAATTTTTGTATTTTTAGTAGAGACAGGGCTTCATCATGTTGGCCAGGCTGGTCTTGAACTCCTGACCTCAGGTGCTCCACCCACCTCGGCCTCCCAAAGTGCTGGGATTACAGGCGTGAGCCACCTCGCCCAGCCTGTCATGGAATTTAAAAAATTAATAGGGCAGGTGCAGTGGTGCATGTCTGTAATCCCAGCACTTGGGAGGCTGAGGCAGGAGAATCGCTTGAACCAGGAAAATGGAGGTTGCAGTGAGCTCAGATCGCACCACTGCATTCCAACCTGGCCGACAGAGCAAGACTCTGTCTCAAAAAAATTAAAATAAATTTAAAACTAAATAAATATCCCAAAGGCTCTTAAATAAGAGAACATTTTCAGTGATCCATATGAAAAGAATGGATTGAAGTGGAATGATCCGATGGAAATTATCTTTTTTTTTTCTTGGAGACAGAGTCTTGCTCTGTTGCCTAAGCTGGAGTGTAGTGGTGCGATCTTAGCTCACTGCAGCCTTCGCCTCCCAGGTTGAAGCAATTCTCCGGCCTCAGCCTCCCGCATAGCTAGGATTACAGGCGCCCTCCACCACACCTGGCTAATTTTTTTTGTATTTGTAGCAGAGACGGGGTTTTGCCATGTTGGCCAGGCTGGTCTCGAACTCCTGACCTCAGATGATCCACCCACCTCAGCCTGACAAAGTGCTGGGATTACAGGCGTGAGCCACCGCGCCTGGCCAGAAACAACCTAATAAAAAAGACCAATGATCCGTGTTGCCAGGTCCAGTTTGCCTCAAAGCCCCACCCTGCTCCAGGGATTGGGGAGGCTGGCCCAGTCCCCCTTTTTGGCAAAGGAGAGAGGGGCAGCATGGAGCACAGTGTCTTTCCCCAGCTGCATGTTGTGGCTCCAGTGGCCTGGGGACAGTCCCAATGGCTCTGGGAACCCTGAGGTGGCAGGCCTACAGCTCTAACTCCATCTTCTTTCTGTCACTGCGCCCCCTCGACCCTTCCCCTCAGTGATTTGCATAACCAAATGATCAAGAGCATCAAAGGATTGCCCTGGCAGGGCGAGGACCCCCGTAGGCTTCTCCAGTCCCTCAGTCGGCTCCAGAAACCCCGCGCCTTCATCCTGTGAGTCCCCCCTTTCCAAGGCCCTGCTTACAAGTGCAACAGCCGCCTCCTCCTACTCCCGCGACTGCCTAAGTTGCATCAGCCACTAAAACCACAGTGCTGTCTCATGGCTTACCCCCCGGCCGTCACTAAATGCCAATCAGTAACTCCCCTGGCCGCTGTCTGCACTGTAGCCCAGGCACGGGCGCTTCCCAGCACATGGCGCAGCCTCCCAAGTGCACTCCTTCCCAGAGTCATCTGATTTGCTACCTGCAAACACGCCGTCCTCCGTCTCCTCCGCGTGCCTGTCTGACTTGCAGAGCAAAGCTTGCCCCCGCCTTTGCCACTGTGAGCTTGCAGAGAAGCTGTCTGAAGCAGGGAATGCCATTTCTCCAGGGGACGGCCCTGCGCGCTGCAGATGGCCACGTGAGCCGGTTGGGAGAGCCCCAAAGGTGCATAAACCGGGTTGGGATCCCGACTGTTAGCGCACCGTGGAACCCAAGCGTTCTCTGCTTTTGGCCTCCAAATGCGGTAGTGACTCTCATGCTTCCATTATGCTGACCAGCACCAGGCAGGCAGCAGCCTCAGCTGACAGGACATCCACATGCGGTCACCACATCCCGCCTTTTAGTAGCCATTGGGACATGGGCTGGCTGAGTGTAAGGAACTGCACCTGCATGGGAACCAGTTTATTTATTTATTTATTTTCTTTTTTAAGGGATGGGGGTCTCATTCTGTTGCCCAGGCTAGAGTGTGGCAGTGACGCGATCACCGCTCCCTGCAGCTTCTACCTCTTGGGCTCAAGCAATCCTCCTGCCTCAACCTCCAGAGCAGCTGGAGCTACAGGCGAGCACCACTACACCTGTCTAATTTTATTGTCTGTAGAGGTGGAGTCTTGCTATGTCGTAGCCCGGGCTGCCAGGCTGGTCTCAAACTCCTGGGCTCACGTGATCCTCCTGCCTTGGCCTCCCAAAGCACTGAGATTACAGGCATGAGCCACCACGCCCAGCGGGAGCCTGTTTCAAACTTTTCTTCTTTTTTATTTTTTATTGTTTCGAGGTGGAGTCTCACTCTGTCACGCAGGCTGGAGTGCAGTGGCTCAATCTTAGCTCACTGCAACCTCCACCTCCCGGGTTCAAGTGATTCTCCTGCCTCAGCCTCCCAGGTAGCTGGGATTACAGGCCTACACCACTACACCTGGCTAATGTTTTTGTATTTTTTAGTAGAGATGGGGTTTCACTATGTTGGCCAGGTTGGTCTCAAACTCCTGACCTCAAATGATCCGCCCACCACAGCCTCAGACTTTTGTTCTTGTTATGCCTTATTTTACCCCACAGGGACCCAGGGGAAACTGAATGCAACCTTGAAGGGCTAAGCATCTCACAGACCTGCAAGATACCACCTCCTTAGCCGGCCTTCAGAAGGCACCAGGCCTTTCGAATAAATATTTACTTATGTTATTTTCCCCTTGGTCCCTAAGATTCCATAAGGTGTCTGTGAACACAGGGGCTGTCCCCTCCTTTACCTCAGCCAAAAGAGCAGCTTTGAGTTTTGGGTCTTTTTTGAGACGGTCTTGCTCTGTTGCCCAGCCTGGAGCACGGTGGCATGATCTCGGCTCACTGCAACATCCGCTTACTGAGCTCGGGCGATTCTCCTGCCTCAGCCTCCCAAGTAGCTGGGATTATAGGCACCCGCCACCACGCCCAGCTAATTTTTGTATTTGTAGGAGAGACGGGGTTTCACCATGTTGGCCAGGCTGGTCTTGAACTCCTGAGCTCAGGTGATCTGCCTGCCTTAGCCTCCCAAAGTGCTGGGATTACAGGTGTGAGCCACGGTGCCTGGCCAGCTTTGGTTTTCTTCTTTCCCACCAGCATGAGCCTGAAAGGAGCTCCTACCCAGGCCCCACTTTGGTTCTTTTGCAGGGCAAGTCCCTGCCCTGCTGTGCCCTGCCAGTGGAGAGTTCCAGAAGGGCCTCCGTGTGCCTGCTTGGCATCTGCCAGCACATGGCAAAGACAGCCTGGTCACCTGGTCTCCACCAGGACAGCTCAGCCTCCCTCGGTACCCTGTTCAGGGTATCCTGCCATTATTTGGGGGTTATGTCAGTTCATCCATAGCGAGTCCTGTTCAACGCACGCCCCACCCTGTAGATTACTAGCCAATCCTTCCTACTTCTCAGACATCCAAATGGCCCCCAGACCAAATGTTCTTGTCAGCCTTGGGGCAGCCACCAGCAGAGTCAGGCTGCTGCTTTCCCAGGGAAACTGGTGTCCCAGACAGTGGCGGAGGCACGCCGAGGAATGCGGCGTGGAGAGGCGGCGGCGGCTCTGTTGCACTTGACACCTTCTCACTCTTTGTCCCCTCTCTCTGTCTCTTAGTCTAACCCGCAAGGCGTGGCTTGCTGAACTAACCCAAATCCCGACACTGTGTTCCTTTTGTTCACAAAACCATTTTTAATATTTTGACAGGAAAAGTAAAGGTATCAAACAAAAGCAGATCATTCCAAAGGTAAAAAAAAAGAACACACCCCGCGCGACACATTCCAAGACGTCTCACTTCTCTGCCCATCTTGAGAACTGTCCCTTCTGCCGCTTCTTTTATTTCCTGCTCCTTCCCACTATCTCCCCCTCCCTCCAAGGAAAAAAAATAATGTTCTCGTGTTGAGATGATTTAGAGCTGTCTCTTTCTGGATCTCCCAGAAGCAGGGTCTGAGACGGGGATATTTACACACAGCGGCGTATGGCGGGGGGTTTGCAGGAGAAGGCAGAGAGCAAGGAGGAGGGAGGAAGCCAGAGGTGTGAGCACAGCTGAAGTCTGACCTCAGTCTGGTCCCACGGGGATTTCTGGCGATTCATAGCGCCACAGGGCTCATTCTGCCCCCAGGTAGTGGGACATCTTCAGTCCCTGGCTATGGAGCGGCTTCCAGATGGGACAGGAAGCACCTCCCAGGGGCTCCGTCTAGTTTCCACATGCAAGCGCAGTCATTTAGGAAATTTGCGAAAAGAGTAAGAATAGCCTCGCCGTCTAGTTAGCAGATGGGACGGGGCTAGTTCCTCTTGTCAGCAATAGAGCTGGCTGACACGGGGGGGGGACCTGTCCAGTGATCTCATGCAGAGGACAGAAAGGACCTGGCCCTTCTTGGCTCAAGCAATGTAAATTGTACGAGCTGTGCAGAGGAGAGGGACGGCCAGGTTCGGTAGCACTGGCTTCCTCTCCTAACCCAGAGGAAGAGGAAATGGGGCAGCCACGCAGGCTGTGAGAGAGGCTGTCATCAGCCCTCCCGGAACCAGCGCTGTGTGCAAGGTGCAACCCCAGCTCATTCCACTGGGCCGGCACCAGCAGCGCGGTCCTGAGACCAAACCTAAGAGCTGCCGCCCGGGCGCTTGCTGCGGGGACGCCATTCTGCCCTGGCTGCGGGGACGCCTGTGACGCCTCCCCGTGCCCGTGTGGGCTGCGGGAGGGCAGGCCGGACCCCATGTGTCTGTCCTAGAACCTGCTGGACTCCAAGTCCCTGAAACTCATCATCAGCATGACCCTGCACGACCGCACCACCAAGTCCTTATTGCATCTGCACAAGAAGAAAAAGCCACCGAGCATCAGCGCCCAGTTCCAGGTAGGCAGAGCAGGAGGGGTGGGAGGCGGCAGTCAGCTCAGCCACATGCTTGTGTGGCTTCCCCCAACACCCTGCACAGACAGCTCATCAGTTACTCCAAGGGCTCCCACTGAGGCACCACAAGCAGCTGGGGCCCGATGTTTCTCTTCCACGCACTGCAGGGAGTTGTGTGTGTGTGTGTGTGTGTGTGTGTTTGTTTGAGACGGAGTCTCGCACTGTTGCCCAGGCTGTAGTGCAATGGCACGATCTCGGCTCACTGCAACCCCCGCCTCCTGCGTTCAAGCAATTCTCCTGCCTCAGCCTCCCGAGTAGCTGGGACTACAGGCGGGCACCGCCACGCCCAGCTAATTTTTTTTGTATTTTTAGTAGAGATGGCACTTCACCATGTTGGCCTGGATGGTCCTGATCTCCTGACCTCGTGATCTGCCCGCCTCGGCCTCCCAAAGTGCTGGGATTACAGGCCTGAGCCACCGCGCTCAGCCTGTTGTTTTGTTTTTGAGACACGGACTTGCTCTGTCACCACGCTGGAGTGCAGTGGCGTGATCTCCCAGGTTCAAGCGATTCTCCTGCCTCAGCCTCCCAAGTAGCTAGGTTTATGGGTGTGCACCACGACGCCTGGATAATTTTTTACATTTTTAGTACAGACAGGGTTTTGCCATGTCGGCCATCCTCGACTCAAGTGATCTGCTCACCTTGGCCTCCCAAAGTGCTGGGATTGCAGGCATGAGCCACCATGCCCAGCCCACTCTGGGGTTTTTAGTCTCCCTGGTTGTGACAGCCAACTAGGCCACCATTTGTCCCTGAGGAGCAAAATTATCCCTGGTTGGTTAAGAATTACTGAGTTAAAAGAATCATCAGTTAATGTGGCCACTGAGCTATGTCCTCAGGTCATATTTCCCTTTTTCCCTGGCTGCCAGGAGGCTCAGGGACACATTTTATTTGTTTGTTCATTTGTTTTACTTAGGGCATCCACCAGCTGCCAGCCCTCTTCCTTAGCTTTTTTGTTCTTTTCCTCTTTCCTCAATCTGATTGTTCTGTTCCCACCTCGGCTTTTTTGGTAACCGCCTAATATGGGAGCTCCTTCAAATCCTTTTTGGAAACAGCAGGCCAGGGACAAAAACCATGACATTCGGCCAGGTGAGGTGGCCCACGCCTGTAATCCCAGTGCTTTGGGAGGCTGAGACAGGTGGATCATCTGAGGTCAGGAGTTCGAGACCAGCCAGGCCAACATGGTGAAACCCCATCTCTACTAAAAACACAAAAAATTAGCCGGGCATGATGGTGGGTGCCTGTAATCTCAGCTACTCGGGAGGCTGAGGCAGGAGACTCGCTTGCACCCAGGAGGCGGAGGTTGCGGTGAGCGGAGATCACACCACTGCACTCCAGCCTGGGCAACAAGAGCAAAACTCTGTCTCAAAAAACAAAAAAAAACACCACATCCATTGTCCCTTCGGAGGCTGAGACGTGTTTCAAATCTCCAGAAAGCGTTTGTCTGATCCTGCCCAGCCCAAGCCTTCCACCTGAGACAAAAGCAACCTTTGGTGGCCCTGGGACCATAGGGACCGCATAGCTCCCCCGAGGGCTTTCAGGGATAGCACAGCCTTGGGTCAGAATGTCCAGCAGGAACCTCTCATGTCCCGCTGCCAGGGACGCACATCTGTGCAGACCCCATCCACCCCACACCGATGCTAGAGTGTCCCAGGCCTCCTCCCACGGAACAGAGGCTGCCGGGGTCCGTGATTCAACCCAAATGCTCTCTGTTTCCCTCAACAGACATCCCTTAACAAGCTCCTGGAGGCGCTAGGGAAGGCAGAGCCCTTCTTCATCCGCTGCATCCGTTCCAATGCTGAAAAGGTGAGTGGCTCTCCAGTGTTCCGGAGGAGAAAGCCTATGCTGGACGCTTAGGGGTGTCGGTGTCCCTGCATCCAGCCCCAGCCTCCACGCAGGATGGGGGACGGTGCCGTGGTCCATCCAGAGGCAGCCAGGGATGAGGGGTTATTGGGAGGCAGTGAGGGTGGCCCAGGTAGCCATTCAAGAACAGGGACATCGGCCGGGCACAATTGCTCACACCTGTAATCCCAACACTTTGGGAGGCCAAGGCGGGCGGATAATGAGGTCAAGACATCTAGACCATCCTGGCCAACATGGTGAAACCCCGTCTCTACTAAAAATATAAAAATTAGCTGGGCATGGTGGCACCCGCCTGTAGTCCCAGCTACTCCGGAGGCTGAGGCAGGAGAATTGCTTGAACCCGGGAGGCGGAAGTTGCAATGAGCCGAGATCGTGCCACCGCACTCCAGCCTGGGCCACAGAGCAAGACTCCATCTCAAAAAGAAAAAAAGAGCAGGGACGTCATCTGGAACACGGAGGGGCCCAGAGAAGGTTTGATCAGGGAGCTACAGGTTGGGGGTGCTCTTCAGATACATCCCAAAGAGTAGCCGCTGCAGGGAGTGTTCTGGAAGGCACGGGCTGAGGTTACACAGCAACTGAGTCTCAGACGCACACACAGCCCGCTGCTCACATTGTTAGTTTCTAGAGAGATGCTCAGAGCCCCGGTGGGAGCACCAGTGGGGGCCCCAGCCCAGGCTCAGCACTGGCCCTGGGCTTCTTTTACCCCAGAGGTCTACTCTGTCCCTGGAAGGACAGCTCAGGGACTTTGCCAGGGACTCAGCAGGGATGTGGGCTCCCAGACCAATGTGAGCACACAGCCAGGCAGGAACCTCCTGCCAGCTGTACCCAGGGAGACGCCTCACCGTGCACCTTCGGTCCCGGACCGTGCCAGTGGATTCTTCTCTATGAGGAGGGCCGTTCTGTGCACTGGAGGCTGTCAGCCAGCATCCCTGGCCGCCACATCCACCCCAGTCATCACCACCCTCCCCATTCTCTCCCATTCGTCTTTTTTTTTTGAGACAGAGTCTCCGTTTGTCACCCAGGCTGGAGTTCAGTGTTGTGATTTCAGCTCACTGCAGCCTTGATCTCCCAGGTTCAAGCCATGCTCCCGCCTCAGCCTCCCAAGTAGCTGGGATTACAGGTGCCCACCACGCCCAGCTAATCTTTGTGTTTTTAGTAGACACGGGGTTTCACCATGTTGGCCAGGCTGGTCTTGAACTCCTGATCTCAAGTGATCCACCCATCTCAGCTTCCCAAAGTGCTGGGATTACAGGTGTGAGCCACCTCGCCCAGCACCGTTTGTCTATGACGACACCATGCCTTACCCCTCACTGCCCACCAGGGTGAAGTCCAGACCCCTCAGCTCCTGGCTTAAAGCTCACTGCGGCAGCCGAATTTCCAGCCTCTTCTCTCCTCTGGCAGGAAGCATCTCCCTATGTCCCCATCAACCCCTTGGCTTCCTCCTCCTCTGGGCCTCCACCCAGCTGCTCCCGCCTGTTCCCTCCTCAGGCCTCAGCGCAGCATCTCCCCTCTCCTGGGACACTCCCGTGGGATGCTGGGTTTTGTCCACCCATCACATGTGTGTGGCTTCTGCCCCAGCCTAAGCTCTCCTCTCCACCAAATCCCCAGCACTTACCCTGGTGCCTGGCACAGAGAAAAGCCCAAAACACATTTGCATTTGGGTTCTTTTTCTTTTTCTTTTTTTTGTTACGGAGTTTCACTCTTGTTGCCCAGGCTGGAGTCCAATGGCTTGATCTTGGCTCATCACAACCTCTGCCTCCTGGGTTCAAGCAATTCTCCTACCTCAGACTCCTGAGTACCTGGGACTACAGGCATGCGCCACCACACCCAGCTTCGTTTTTTTTTTTCTTTAATAAATTTAAATGGCTAGAAATGCAGTCTCACTCTGTTGCCCAGGCTGGTCTCGAACTCCTGGCCTCAAGTGATCCTCCCATCTTGGCGTCATTCCAGAAAGAGTATCTGGAACAAGGAAGGACGCCTTGTCCAGGGGCTCCTGACTGCTGTGCCGTAGGACATTCCCAGGTCGGTTAGCCAGCACCCACGTGTGCCCCCTGACCCCATCTGTGTTCAGGATCCCAAGGGGCAGGGGTCGCGTGGGAATCTGCCCTCATCTCTCAGTTCCCAGGCCTGGGCATCCTGTCAGGCCCAGGGCACCTACCTGATCTCTCGCATTCCTGTTTCAGAAAGAGCTGTGCTTTGATGACGAGCTGGTCCTGCAGCAGCTGCGCTACACAGGCATGCTGGAGACCGTGCGCATCCGGAGGTCAGGGTACAGCGCCAAGTACACCTTCAAGGTAGGCCACGCACACACATACCTGGACACACCTGTCTCATGGCCAAGGCGATCACCTGCCAAAGAGAGCTCCTCTCTGGAGTGTAAACCCTGCTGGCTGGGTATCGTGGCTCATGCCTGTAATTCCAGCACTGTGGGAGGCTGAGGTGGGTGGATCATCTGAGGTTGGGAGTTCAAAACCAGCCTGGCAAATATGGTGAAACCCTGCCTTTACTAAAAATACATACACACAAAATTAGCCAGACATGGTGGTGCATGCCTGTAATCCCAACTGCTTGGGAGGCTGAGGCAGGAGAATCGCTTGAACCCAGGAGACAGAGGCTGCAGTAAGCCAAGATCATGCCATTGCATTCCAGCCTGGCCAACAAGAGCGAAACTCTATCTCAAAAAAAATTAATTAGGCCAGGCATGGTAGCTCACGCCTTTAATCTCAGCACTTTAGGAGGCCGAGGCGGGCGGATCACCTGAGGTCAGGAGTTCAAGACCAGCCTGGCCAACATGGTGAAACCCTGTCTTTAAAAAAAAAAAAAAATTAATTAATTAATTAATTAGCTAGTTAAAAAATAAAAATCCACCAGATTATTTTATGCCAGGGTTTTTCCACCGCAGTACTGTTGGCATTTGACTAGATCATTCTCTCCTTGGGGGACAAGTTTGGTCCACAGAGGTGGCTGGCCCCGAGACAAACTTGCAAAGATACAAAATGAGGGTTTTTTTGCTTTGGTTTTGTTTTGGGCCAGGGTCTCACGCTGTCACCCGGGCTGGAGTGCATTGGTCCAATCACGCTGACTGCAGCCTCAACCTCCTCGGACTCAGGTGATCCTCCCACCTCAGCCTCCCAAGTAGCTGGGACTACAGGAGCTGGCTATCGTGCCTGGCAAAATTTTTGTTTTTGTTTTTGTTTTTTTGTAGACATAGGGTCTCACCACGTTGCTCAGGCTAGTCTCAAACTCCTGGGCTCAAATAATCCTCCTGCCCCGACCTCCCAAAGTGCTGGGACTATCACCGTGCCCAACTAACTTATATTTTGTAGAGACAGGGTTTTGCCTTGTTTCCTGGGCTGGTCTCAAACTCCCGACCTCAGGTGATCCGCCCACCTCGGCCTCCCAAAGTACTGGGATTGCAGGTGTGAGCCACCACGCCTGGCCAGGCAGCACTAATGACATTTGGAGTCGGATCGTTGTTCACAGCCGGGGCCGTCCTGGGGGTGGTACAGTGTTGAACGGCATTCCTGGTCTCTGCCTGCCAGATGCCAGTAGCACCCCTGCCCCGACCTATCCCTATTGTGGCAACTCAGGATAGCTACAGACATCCCTGAATATTTCCAGTGGTTCACGTGGCCCAGCTGGAGCCCCTGCCTCAGCCAGGTGCGGTGGCTCATGCCTGAAATACCAGCAGTTTGGAAAGCTGAGGCAGGCAGATCACCTGAGGTCAGGAGTTCAAGACCAGCCTGGCCAGCATGGTGAAACCCCGTCTCTACTAAAAATATAAAAATTAGCCAAGCATGGTGGCAGACACCTGTAATCCCAGCTACTCAGGAGGCTGAGGCAGGACAATCACTCAAGCCTGGGAGGCAGAGGTTGCAATGAGCCAAGATGGCTCCACTGCACTCCAGCCTGTGCGACAGACTACGCCTCTGTCTCAAAAAAAAAAAAAAAAAAGAGGGCCAGGCATGGTGGCTCATGCCTATAATTCCAGCACTTTGGGGGACCAAAGCAGGTGGATCACCTGAGGTCAGGAATTAAAGACCAGCCTGACTGACATGGTGTAACCCTGTCTCTACTAAAAATTAAAAAAAAAAAAATTAGCCAGGCGTGGTAGTGCACGCCTGTAATCTCAGCCACTTGGGAGGCTGAGGCAGGAGAGTCGCTTAAACCCGGGAGATGGAGGTTGCAGTTAGCCAAGATCATGCCACTGCACTCCAGCCTGGCCAACAAGAGGGAAACTCCATCTCAAAAAAAATTAGCCAGGCAAGGTGGTGTGCACCTGTGGTCCCAGCAACTCAGGAGGCTGAGATGGGAGGAGCACTTGAACCCAAGGAGTTTGAGGCTACAGTGGGCTATGACTGAGCCACGGCACTCCAGCCTGGGTGGCAGAGCAAGACCCAGTCTCAGATTTAAAAAAACAAAAAATAGAGGTCTGGTGCAGTGGCTCTCACGCCTGTAATTAACACTCTGGGAGGGCAAGGCAGGCAGATTCCTTAAGCTCAGGAGCTCAAAACCAGTCCGGGCAACATGATTGAACCCCGTTTCCACACCAAAGTACAAAAGCCAGGCATGCTGGCATGCAACATACTTCCAGTCCTTGGGGGACTGAGGCAGGAGGATTCCTTGAGCCTGGGAGGTTGAGGTGCAGTGAGCCATGTTTACACCATGCACTCTAGCCTGGGCAGCAGAGAGACTCTGTCTCAAAAATAAAAGACATGTTCCTCCAGCTGTAATCCAACTCCCTCACAAGTCCTAGACTGTAAGCTCAATCACAAGGGTGGCCCCAGTTCCCAGCCACCTCTACTGTCTAAAAGATCCAGCACCTTTTGTCTGCAGTGGTATTTCTTAAGATTACAGACTATTGGCTGGGTGCGGTGGTTCATGCCTGTAATCCCAGCACTTTGGGAGGCCAAGGTGGGTGGATCACCTGAGGCCAAGAGTTCAAGACTAGTCTGGTCAACATGGTGAAACCCTGTCTCTATTAAAAATACAAAAATTAGCCGGGCGTGGTAATGTGCAACTGTAATCCCAGCTATTCAGGAGGCTGAGGCAGGAGAATCGCTCAAGCCCGGAAGGCAGAGGTGGCAGTGAGCCGAGATGGTGTCACTGCACTCCGGCCTGGGCGACAGAGCAAGACTCCATCTTTAAAAAAAAAAAAA
>NW_022437125.1:31066-37996 GCF_009761245.1 Sapajus apella | reverse complement strand
GTTGACCAGGATGGTCTCGATCTCTTGACCTCATGATCCACCCGCCTCGGCCTCCCAAAGTGCTGGGATTACAGGCGTGAGCCACCGCGCCTGGCCTATTTTTTTTGTTTTTGAGGCAGAGTCTCGCCCCGTCGCGCAGTCTGGTGGCACTATCTCGGCTCACTGCAACCTCCGCCTCTCGGGTTCAAGCCATTTTCCTGCCTCAGCCTCCGAGTAGCCGGGATTACAGGTGCCTGCCACCACACCTGACTAATTTTTGTATTTTTAGTAGAGATGGGGTTTCACTGTGGGCACACACCTATAGTGCCAGCCACTAGGGAGGCTGAGGCAGGAGAATTGCTTGAGCCCGGGAGGCGGAGGTTGCAGTGAGCCGAGATCGCGCCACTGCACTCCAGCCTGGCAACAGAGTGAGACTCTGTCTCAAAAAAAAAAAAAAGCCATGGCCAGGTGTGGTGGCTCATGCCAGCACTTTTGGGAGGCCAAGGCGGGCAGATCACTTGAGACTAGGAGTTCAAGGCCAGCCTGGCCAACATAGTGAAACCCCATCTCTACTAAAAATACAAAAAGCCAGGCCTGGTGATGGGCAACTGTAGTCCCAGCTACTTGGGAGGTTGACGCAGGCGAATCACTTGAACCCAGGAGGCGGAGGTTGCAATGAGCTGAGATCTCACCACTGCACTGCAGCCTGGGTGACAGAGCGAGACTCCATCTCGCAAAAACAATAAATAGGCTGGGTGTGGTAGCTCACACCTGTAATCCCAGCACTTTGGGAGGCCGAAGTGGGTAGATCACCTGAGGTCAGGAATTCAGAACCAGCCTGACCAACATGGTGAAACCCCGTCTCCACTAAAAATACAAAATTAGCTGGGCGTGGTGGCGCACACCTGTAATCCCAGCTACTCGGGAGGCTGAGGCAGGAGAATCGCTCGAACCTGGGTAGTGGAGGTTGCAGTGAGCCAAGATCGTGCCATTGCACTCCAGCCTGGGCAACAAAGCAAGCCTCCGTCTCATAAATTCATAAATAAAGCAAGCCCTGGCCAGTCAGCACACCAGCCTGGGTCTCACTCTGGAGTGGACTATGCGGACCTCCCAGGCGCAGAGGTGGTGTCGGGGGCAGCTCGGCTGATGCCACCTGACTTCGTGCCCACCAGGTCTTCCTGAAGGAGACGGAGAGGCAGGCCCTGCAGGAGACGCTGCACCGGGAGGTGGTGCGGAAAATCCTGCTGCTGCAGAGCTGGTTCCGGATGGTGCTGGAGCGCCGGCACTTCCTGCAGACGAAGCGGGCCGCCATCACCATCCAGGCCTGCTGGCGGTCCTACCGGGTGCGGAGGGCACTGGAGAGGACACAGGCCGCCGTGTACCTCCAGGCCGCGTGGAGGGGCTACCGGCAGCGGAGGCTGTACCGGCGCCGGAGACAGAGCATCATCCACCTGCAGAGCCTCTGCCGGGGGCATCTGCAGCGCAAGAGGTGAGCAGAGCCAGCCCACGCTCCCCAGAATATTCCAGAAGCCAAGAGGGTAACTCACCAAATTGCTGCCCATGATATATCACCTGGCCTGTGGCACTAAGGGGATGTCATTCTGGACACAGGGAGGGGTCGGTGGGAAACCAGATGCCCAGGCACGCATGGGCTGCAGAGAGGCTGGCAGGCAGCACTCAGGGACAAAGCCCTGGTTTGCCGTTGGCTGCACCCATTCTCTGTCCGGGGACTCCCCTGTACCTGGGTCGGTCAGGGAACACCTGGACTCAGGGTTGGAGGGAATGCCTGGACTAGCTCAACACTCACAGGGACAGAACACCCCCCAGGAGGACATCAGCAGCTCCTGCGCCAGCACCCACAGCTCCGAGGCCAGCCCCTCTGACCCGGGCATGCTGTGCACCTCCCCCCTGCCCACACAGACACAGCTCTGCCACAAGTAAGGTCCCAGCTCCCGAAGCAGGCCCTACCCACACATGCAAAAGCCTCCAAGGCCGTGTGCAGTGGCTCACGCCTATAATCCCAACACTTTGGGAGGCCTAGGTGGGAGGACCACTTGAGTCCAAGTGTTTGAGAACAGCCTGGCCAACATAGCAAGATGCCATCCTAACACAAAATTAAAGACTTAACTAGGTGTGGTGGTACACATCTGTGGTCCCAGCTATTCGGGAAGCTGAGGCGGGAGGATCACCTGGGCTTGGGATATTGAGGCTGCAGTGAGCTATGGTCACGCCACTGTACTCCAGTCTGGGTGACAGAGCCAGACCTGTCTCTAAAAACAAAACAAGCTGGGCATAGTGGCTCATACCTGTAAGGCCAGCACTTGGGGGGCCAAGGCAGGCAGATCACATGGGCCAGGAGTTCAAGACCAGCCTGGCCAACATGGCAAAACCCCGTCTCTACTAAAAATACAAAAATTCACCAGGCATGGTGGTGCATGTCTGTAATCTCAATTACTAGGGAAGCTGAGGCACAAGAATCACTTGAACCTGAGAGGCGGAGGTTGCAGCGAGCCAAGATCGTGCCACTGCACTCCAGCCTGGGTGACGGAGCAAGACTACTTCTCAAAAAATAAATAAATAAAATTTAAAACAAAACAGACTGGGCGCAGTGGCTCACACCTTTAATCCCAGCACTTTGGGACGCCGAGGCGGGCAGATCACCTGAGGTCAGGCTGGGGTCCTGCCGGAACTTGGAGGGAGGTGGAGGGAGTGTTTGTTTCTGAACCAGCTCTCTGCTTTTTCCTCACTCCAGCTTCAGCCAGATGATCTCGGAGAAGCAGAAGGCGGAGGAGAAGGAGAGAGAAGCCCGGGAAGCTGCAAGAGCAGGCACTGAGGACGGGCCGGAGCGGGCAGCCGGCAGGCAGGGAGCTGAGCCGGGGCCGGAGCCTACAGAGGATGGCGGGCACCTGGTGTCGGAGCCTGAGGTGTGGCCAGGCGACAGGTCCCCCCCAGAGCACTCCCCACCCGAGAAGGAGGCCCCAAGCCCGGAGAAGACCCTCCCCTCACAGAAAACCGTGGTGGCTGAAAGTCACGAGAAAGTCCCCAGCAGCCGGGAGAAGCGTGAGTCACGTCGGCAAAGAGGGCTGGAGCATGTCAAGTTCCAGAACAAACACGTCCAGTCTTGCAAGGAGGAGAGTGCCCTCAGAGAACCTTCCAAAAGGGTCACCCAGGACCAAGGGTTGAGCCTCCCAGAAGACGAAAAGGAGAGCAGAGAAGATGAAACCCTTCTAGTCGTGGAGACGGAGGCTGAGGACACATCTGAGAAGCAGCCCACGGAACAGCCCCCGGCCATGGCAGTCGGCAGGGTCTCCACAGACACTGAGAAGGCGCCACCGGGTGGGAGCCCCAGGCCTGGCCAGGTGGAGCGGCCGACCAGCCTGGCCTTGGACGGCAGGGTCAGCCCACCGGCCCCCAGCAGCGCCCCTGGGACCCCCGAGGACAGTAGTAAACCATGCGGCAGCCTGAGGGCTCAGGAGAAGCCCGACAGCCCTGGGGGCTCCACACAGATCCAGCGGTACCTGGACGCCGAGCGGCTGGCCAACGCCGTGGAGCTGTGGCGGGGCAAGAAGCTGGTGGCCGCCACCAGCCCCAGCACCATGCTCAGCCAGTCCCTGGACCTCAGCGACAGACACCGGGTCGCGGGAGCCACCCTCACGCCCACAGAGTAAGCCCTACAGCCTCTTTGTCTGAGCACCGGGGTCCAGGCCAGGGGCGGTGCCACACATCCCGGGAGCACAAGTCATCATACCCAGTGGGTATGTGGGAGCCCCAAGGGAGGAGGACGAGCAGGGCATGCAAAAGGCCAAGTGAAGCCAAGGCACCCAGCCAGGGCCCAGGCTGGGACCCGGAGCCTTGAGAGGCCCTGAAGGAGCTGTGCTCATACAGAAAGACCCCGGCCTTGGGGAGGTGGTTCCTCAGGTCAGGCCCTGCTTTCCCACTCCCTAGCAGTCTTGGGCCTTGAGTTCTAATTGATGGACAGGACTAAACTACACTCCTTGGGGTTAATGGAGCAGGGGCTCGGCCGGGCATGGTGGCTGATGCCTGTAATCCCAGCACTTTGGGAGACTGAGGCAGGCGGATCACGAGGTCAGGAGATTGAGGCCATCCTGGCTAACACGGTGAAACCCCGTCTCTACTAAAAATACAAAAAGTGCCGGGCGCGGTGGCTCAAGCCTGTAATCCCAGCACTTTGGGAGGCCGAGGCGGGTGGATCACGAGGTCAAGAGATCGAGACCATCCTGGTCAACATGGTGAAACCCCGTCTCTACTAAAAATACAAAACATTAGCTGGGCATGGTGGTGCGTGCCTATAATCCCAGCTACTCAGGAGGCTGAGGCAGGAGAATTGCCTGAACCCAGGAGGCGGAGGTTGCCGTGAGCCGAGATCGCGCCATTGCACTCCAGCCTGGGTAACATGAGTGAAACTCCGTCTCAAAAAAAAAAAAATACAAAAAGTTAGCCAGGCATGGTGGCTCCCACTTGTAGTCCCAGCTACTTGGGATGCTGGGGCAGGAGAATCTCTTGAACCTGGGGGCGGAGGTTGCAGTGAGCTGAGATCGGGCCATTGCACTCCAGCTTTGGTGACAAGAGTGAAACTCCGTCTCAAAAAAAGATGGGTAGAGATGATAGAGGAAGAGATGGATGGAAGACAGATAAAGAGGATGGATCGGTGGAAGACAGAGACAATGAACAGAGGGATGGACGGATGGACAGACGGATAGACAGGGTCTCTTGTGCTAAGTCAAGGTTTCCTACCCTCCACACTGTCAACATCCGGGGCTGGGTCAGTCTCTGGGGTGGAGACCATTCTCTAGGGTACTGAGGAGCATCCCTGGCCTCCACTCAGCAGATGCCAGAAGTACCCACCCACTCCTTCCCCCCACCTCGGTGGTGACAACCAAAACTCTCTAGACATTGCCAAGTGCCCCTGGGGTGGGGGGGGCAGAACCGCCCAAGTGAGACCCCAAGAACCGCTAAGACAAGAACGGCGCCGACTCACTTGGTCAGTAAAAGCCACATTTCTGATCTCGCAGGGAGAGGCGCATCTCCTTTTCCACGAGCGACGTCTCCAAGCTCCTCCCGTCCCCGGCCAAGGCTCAGGTAACAGCAATGTGGCACAACCCCCGTCTCTACTAAAAATACAAGTTAGCCAGGCGTGGTAGCATGCGCCTGTAATCCCAGCTACTCAGGAGGCTGAGGCAGGAGAATCGCTTGAACCTGGAGGTGGGATGGTGGAGGTTGCGGTGAGCCAAGACCAAGCCACCGCACTCCAGCCTGGGGGACAGAGTGAGACTTGGTCTCAAAAAAAAAAAAATAGGAAGTGACGGTAGGACAGAGGCTTCCCTGGCTCGCACAGGCCTGCCAGCCTTTCCTTAGCAGCCCCTCCTCCACCATCTTGCAGCCTGCATCGGAAACCACGGATGGAGATCAAAACTCGAAGAGGCCGGTTGTCCAGAAGAAGAAGTCAGGCGACGCATCCTCTGGCCCAGATGCAGGGCTGTCCCCAGGCTCCCAGGTCGACTCTAAGTAAGTATGGGGCTTGGGGAAGACTCAGGCCACCAGAGGATGCCCAAGGTCCCTGCCAGAGCCTCGCAGCAGTGTGACCTCCTATACCGGTCACATTGACAAAGCATGCTCAGGAAGGCATTTGCTCAGTAGAAACTGCATGAGGAGGCTGGGCATGGTAGCTCACTTCTGTAATCCCAGCACTTTGGGAGGCCAAGGTGGGTGGATCATGTGAGGTCACGAGTTTGAGACCAGCCTGACCAACATGGCGAAACCCCGTCTGTAATAAAAATAGAAAAATTGCCACATGCGGTGGCTCACACCTGGAATCCCAGCACTTTGGGAGGCCGAGGCACGTGGATCACAAGGTTAGGAGTCTGAGACCAGCCTGGCCTATGTGGCGAATCCCCATCTCAACTAACAATACAAAAATTAGCCAGTCACGGTGGTGCACGCCTGCAGTCACAGCTACTCGGGAGACTGAGGCAGGAGAATTGCTTGAACCCAGGAGGCGGAGGTATTTGCAGTGAGTTGCAATTGTACCACTGCACTCCAGCCTGGGTGACAGAGAGACTCCATCTCAAAAAAAAATAAAATTAGCTGTGCATGATGACACATACCTATAATCCCAGCCACTGAGGAGGCTGCAGGAGAATCACTTGAACTCGGGAGCTGGAGGTAGCAGTGAGCTGAGATCGTGCCACTACACTCCAGCCTGGGTGATGGAGGGAGACTCCATCTCAAAAAAAAAAAAAAAAAAAAAAACGCTTTAGGGCAGGATGTTTCCTGCATCTTCTGGCTTCTGGGGGTTCCAGGTATTCCGTGGCTTGCGGCTGCATCACTCATCACTGCCTCTGTCGGCACTTGGCCTTCCCCTCTGTGTCTGTGTCTTTCTTCTGTCTCTTGCAAGGATGTGGCTGGATGGATGCAGTGGCTCATGCCTGTAATCCCAACACTTTGGGAAGCCAAAGTAGGATGATCACTTGAAGCCAGGAGTTCAAGACCAGCCTGGGCAGCGTGGCAAAACCTTGTCTCTACACAAGAATTTTCAAATATTAGCCAGCCAGGGTGGTGCGTGCCTGTAGTCTCAGCTATTCAGGAGGCTAAAACAGGAGGATCATTTGAAGCCAAGAGTTCCCAGGCTGCAGTGAGCTGTGATCACACCACTGCGCTCCAGCCTGGGCAAGAGAGTGAGACTCTGTCCCTAAAATAACTTTTTTTAATTAAAAAGATAGTGAGCTAGGCGCATGGCTCGTACCTATAGTCCCAACAACTCAGGAGGCTGAGGTGGGAGGATTGCTCTCATGAGGCCAGGAGTTTGAGGCTGTACTGAGCTATGATCACACCACTGCATTCCAGCCTGTGTGACGGAGTGACACCCAACTGTAACAAGAAAAGAAAACGGAGTCCCCCTCTGGCTTGTATTTGGTGTCCTGTTTTCTTCAC
>NW_022437125.1:0-30966 GCF_009761245.1 Sapajus apella | reverse complement strand
TGAGACGGAGTTTCGCTCTTGTTACCCAGGCTGGAGTGCAATGGCACGATCTCGGCTCACCGCAACCTCCGTCTCCTGGGTTCAGGCAATTCTCCTGCCTCAGCCTCCTGAGTAGCTGGGATTACAGGCACGCGCCACCATGCCCAGCTAATGTTTTGTATTTTTAGTAGAGACGGGGTTTCACCATGTTGACCAGGATGGTCTCGATCTCTTGACCTCGTGATCCACCCGCCTCGGCCTCCCAAAGTGCTGGGATTACAGGCTTGAGCCACCGCGCCTGGCCCATGTTCTTTTCAGACTTGAAATAAGTCACGTACTTTCTCCTGCAGATCCACGTTTAAGAGGCTTTTTCTGCATAAAACCAAGGATAAAAAATACAGCCTGGAGGGTGCAGAGGAGCTGGAGAATGCAGTGTCTGGGCACGTGGTGCCGGAAGCCACCACCATGAAGAAGAGCCTGGAAGGTTGGTCACCTGCAGCCTCAGGGACAGAAAGCAGAGCCACCAGTGCCCCTGGGGACATTCAGTGTCCCCAGACCAAGCCGTGAGTTGGCTGTGGGCCAAGCCCTAGGCTCAGAGCCGGGGGTTTCTGGCTCTGGATAAAGGCGTGCCATAAAAGGTCTTCTGCATCCTCCCCCGAACCCGCTCTCACCGGCTGCTTCCTGTCCCCCCACAGTCCCCTCTGGAAACCAGCACCGCCACACTGCAGGTGAGAAGCGCACCAAGGAACCCGGAAGCAAAGGGAAGAAGAACCGAAACGTCAAGATTGGGAAAATCACGGTGTCAGAGAAGTGGCGGGAATCGGTATTCCGCCAGATCACCAATGCCAATGAGCTCAAGTACCTGGACGAGTTCCTACTGAATAAGGTAGGACCGCTAGGCAAGGGCCAGGGGCACGAGGCTGGGCACCCAGGGCAACCATCACAGCCAGCCAGTGTTTTCTGAAACACACCCCAGGGCTTATCAGGTCAAGAATACCAAGTCAGGGCGAGTGCGGTGGCTCACGCCTGTAATCCCAGCACTTTGGGAGGCCAAGGCGGGCGTATCATGACGTCAGGAGATTGAGACCATCCTGGCCAACATGGTGAAACACTGTCTCTACTAAAAATACAAAAAGCTAGCCGGGTGTGGTGGCACGCACCTGTAGTCTCAGCTACTCGGGAGGTTCAGGCAGGAGAATCGCTTGAACCCAGGAGGCAGAGGTTGCAGTGAACTGAGATGGCGCTACTTCATTCCAGCCTGGGTGATAGAGAAGCACTCCATCTCAAACAAAAATTTAAAAAATAAAAAGAATACAAAGTTCAGGCCGGGGACAGTGGTTTATGCCTGTCATCTCAGCACCCTGGGAGGCCAAGGTGGGAGAATCACTTTGGCCCAGAAGTTCAAAACCAGCCTGGGCAACAGAGAGACCCCATCTCTACAAAAGGTTTAAAAATCCACTGGTGTGATGGTGCAAACCTGTAGTCCCAGCTCCTGGGGAGGCTGACGCAGGAGGATCGCTTGAGCCCAGGTCAAGGAACCATGAGCCATGAACGCACCACTGCACTCCAGCCCGGGTGACAGAACAAGACCCTGGCTCAGAAAAATAATAAGGCACATGGTGTCAAAGCAAAGATTGATGAAGCACAGTGTGCAAGAGAAGTGGAGGCGAACAGGCTGTGGCTGCCCTCAGGAGGGTTATACCCTATGGGGGTGGAGGGTGGGCAATCTTGCAACAGATAGAGCTCCATTTGGGAGCTGCACATGGGGCCGATGGGGACACAGAAGGATCAGGAAACCCTCCTAGGAGTAGAGGCATCTTGAAATGACCAGGCCATTCAAGGCCTCCGCGTCCTAGGGTATGGTTGGGTACTGAACCCCTGTGTGGGGCAGCGGAAAGGACCTGAACTGACCTGTAGCTCTCATCTAGGGGGCATTCTGTCCTCCAGGGAACACTGGCAATGTCTGGGGACATTTGGGGTTATTCACCACCTGGGGGGAGGGTGCTGTTGGCATCTGCTGGGCAGAGGCCAGGGATGCTGCTTAACCCGCTGTGGTGCACAGGGCAGACCCCGCTGTGGAGAATAGTCCTGTCCTCAATGTCAGTAGCTTTAACTCTGGGTTGAAACGATGAGACATCAGGCTTGGCCAGAGGAGCTGGATTTTATCCCAAGAGCCAAGGGGATGACTTAGAGAGGACAGAAGTGAAGAAGTGACCCCTGGGAACCTCCTCGGGCACGCAGGTCCCCAGGCCTGAGGCACGCAGAGTCAGCTGCTCTCTCCTTCCAGATAAATGACCTCCGTTCCCAGAAGACGCCCATCGAGAGCTTGTTCATCGAGGCCACCGAGAAGTTCAGGAGCAATATCAAAACCATGTACTCCGTCCCGGTACGTGGTGGCCCGGCCCTCAGCTTTTCCGATGCCCTCCCCCGACCTGTCATTTCTGTCCGCCCCTCGCCCAGGCCCTCAGGGTGATGCCTGGCATTCCCACAGAATGGGAAAATCCACGTGGGCTACAAGGATCTGATGGAGAACTACCAGATCGTCGTCAGCAACCTGGCCACCGAGCGGGGTGAGAAGGACACCAACCTGGTCCTCAACCTCTTCCAGTCGCTGCTAGATGAATTCACCCGCGGCTACACCAAGAATGACTTCGAGACAGTGAAGGTGGGCAGCCCAAGCATGCCACGCCCACCTGTGGCATGCCACGCCCACCATGGCATGCTATTATCACTTTGCCATGCCCACCTGACTGGCCACACCCACCCATGCCTCCCCATGATCTTATGCCACACCCACCTATGACTAGCCACGCCCACCCATGCGTCTCCATGATCTTGTGCCCTGCCTATGACATGCCACGCCCACCATGCCATGCCATTATCATTTTGCCACACCCACCTGACTGGCCACACTCACCCATGCCTCCCCATGATCTTATGCCACACTCACCTATGACATGCCACACCCACCCATGCACTGCCCACACCACACCCACTTGTGCCATGCCATGATCAGATACCCCATGCCCACCTATGACATGCCACACCTATGACATACAACATGCTACACTGACCCGTGTCTTGCCATGAGCACATGCCACACCCACCTATACCATGTCACGCCCATTTGCGCCATCCCTACCTCCTGGTGGGGAGCCCTGCACCCTCCCCACCCCCCCGACACACAGGGACTCATTTCTGGGTCTGGGGTGTCTGAATTGGGGGGCAATAGGGACAATGATGCCACTCCAGGCACGGAAAGGCTAAAGGTACCCAGACGCCTGGGTATGGGGTGCCAGGGGTGGGTTGGGGCTCATCCCAGGGCCTCTTCTCCTCCCTGCTGACCTCCTCCTTGTCCGTCACAGCAGAGCAAAGCTCAGAAGAAGAAGCGGAAGCAGGAGCGCGCTGTGAGTAGGCTGCACGTGGGTGAGAGCTAAGCAGGCGAGCGTTGGCGGGAGCATGCACGTGGGTGTCAGTGTCAGCGTGTACATGGGCCGATGTGCACGTGGATGTGTGTGTGTATACGTGCAAGTGGGTTTTCTCCCCCAGTACACAAGCAGCTGTAGTCTTGAATAGCCGACCCACCCCTGAGATCCCGTGGACCATTATCCACCAGTGGCCAGGGAGGGCTGCTTTCCCCTTCCCCCGCTCAGCACCTTCCTCTGGCCTCACAGGTCCAGGAGCACAACGGGCACGTGTTCGCCAGCTATCAGGTGAGCATCCCGCAGTCGTGCGAGCAGTGCCTCTCCTACATCTGGCTCATGGACAAGGCCCTGCTTTGCAGCGGTGAGTAGCTCCCCCAGGCCCCAAACCCCTCCACGTCCCCCACCACCCCTCACTGCTCAAGAGATCTTCAGGCCCGGGCCCAGTTGCTCATACCTGTAATCCCAGCACTTTGGGAGGCCGAGGTGGGCAGGTCAGTTGAGGTCAGGAGATTGAGACCATCCTGGCCAACATGGTGAAACCCCATCTCTACTAAAAATATAAAAATTAGCTGGGCATGGTGGCAGGCACCTGTAATCCCAGCTACTCAAGAGGCTGAGGCAGGAGAATCACTTGAACCTGGGAGGTGGAGGCTGCAGTGAGCCCCAAGATTGCACCACAGCACTCCAGCGTGGGCAACAGTGAGACTTTGTCTCAAAAATTAAAAAAAAAAAGGAAATCAAAAAGAAGGCAGTCCGGGCCGGGCGTGGTGACTCACGCCTGTAATCCCAGCACTTTGGGAGGCCAAGGCAGGCAGATCACCTGAGGTTGGGAGTTCGAGACCAGCCTGACCAACATGGAGAAACCCTGTCTCTACTGAAAATATAAAATTAGCTGGGCGTGGTGGCGCATGCCTGTAATCCCAGCTACTTGGTAGGCTAAGGCAGGAGAATTGCTTAAACCCGGGAGATGGAGGTTGTGGTGAGCCAAGATCGTGCCATTGCACTCCAGCCTCAGTGACAAGAGCGAAACTCCGTCTCAAAAATAAATAAGAAGGCAGTCTGCGGTCCCCAGCCAGCTGGGTGGGCGGCTCCAGGAACCTGGGGTCCCCAGCACCCTCTGTGACTCCCACCCTGTGACCTCCTAGTGTGTAAAATGACCTGCCACAAGAAGTGCGTGCACAAGATTCAGAGCCACTGCTCCTACACCTACGGGAGGAAGGTGAGTGCTCGAGGCCTGGAACTTTCTAGAATGACACTCCACTCAGGGCCAGGTGCACAGGGACGTGGTGCTTGGTATGAGGGCCAAGCGAGGCATTGGGCAGCCAGCAGGGGTCGGCTGTGGTCTCTGGTTCTGCAGAACACTCCCTTGTCCCTGGTTCTATCCAAACCCCTTGAAGCCCCCAGGCAGGGCCCAGATTTGTGCCTGTGTCTCAGCTCCCCCAGCCCTGCTTATCCTTGCTCCTGAGAGAGCCCTGAGCCACGCAGAAGGAGGCCCCTCAACTCTGTGCATAAGGACAGTGGGGTCCTGAGTGCTAGGGGTGCAGCAAGAGTCAGGCTGCCACACTGGCCTCAGCTGATCTCTGCAGCCCCGTATCCCTGACAGCCATGCAGAAGGGGACAGGGAGGGACAGAACATGCACAGGAAGCCCCGAGGGCCTGGTGTGGGACCAGGAGGGAGGGACCCCCAGAGACGGCCGGAGAGGAAGACAACCAGCCCCAGACCTGACCCCCGGCACCGCAGGGCGAGTCGGGCGCTGAGCCGGGCCACTTCGGCGTGTGCGTGGACAGCCTGACCAGCGACAAGGCCTCGGTGCCCATCGTGCTGGAGAAGCTCCTGGAACACGTGGAGATGCATGGCCTGTACACCGAGGGCCTCTACCGCAAGTCGGGCGCCGCCAACCGCACTCGGGAGCTCAGGCAGGCGCTGCAAACAGGTGGGTGCTGCGGGTAGGTGGGCACAGTGCCAGGCCCCTGGTTCAGCCGTCCCGCCAGCATGCCACTCATCAGTCCCACCCCGCCCACCTCCCAGACCCTGCAGCAGTCAAGCTGGAGAACTTCCCCATCCACGCCATCACGGGGGTGTTGAAGCAGTGGCTGCGGGAGCTGCCGGAGCCCCTCATGACCTTCGCACAGTACGGCGACTTCCTCCGAGCCGTCGGTGAGCCCCACGGTGGTGCGGGCGGCAGCAGGCAGCCCCGGTCAGGGTGCAGCACTCACTGTGGCCAGCCAGGGAGGCGGGACCACCTGGTTCACAAGCTGAGAAACGGAGGCCAGAAGCAGTCAGCCCAGCCAATGCAGGTCCCCAGTGTGGGGTGGGTCCGAGACACCACCATAGCCATCCATTCTTGCCTGGGCACCACACGGTGGGTGGCACCCATGTATCTCAGGTCGTGTGGGTGGGGACCACAGGCACCTTGGGGACCCTTGGGAGCCGACGCCCTCAAACCCCATCCCCGACAGAGCTGCCGGAGAAGCAGGAGCAGCTGGCTGCCATCTACGCTGTCCTGGAGCACCTTCCACAAGCCAATCACAACTCCCTGGAGAGACTCATCTTCCACCTTGTCAAGCAAGTGCCTCCCACCTGCCCTCTGTGGGGTTGGGGTCCGCATTGGGAACCCCCAAGGCAGCATGTCCCAGTAGGACCCGGGCTGGCATTCTGTGGTGGTTTCGAGGACCACTGCCGGGGTTGTGGGAGAGGGCCATGCCCACTGGGCTGCTGGGCCGCCTGGGTCCCTTGAGTCACCTCTCTGTGCTTCAGAAGCATTTCCCAGTGCTGGGCTGCGGCACCGCTGTCCCAATAGCCACCCCAGGGCTCAGAAGTTCAGTCTCAGGGCTCCCTGGGCCCTCCCTCCCTCAGCCACAGCCGTCCCCTAACTGCCAGTGGCTGTGCAGGGTGGCCCTGCTGGAGGAAGTCAACCGCATGTCGCCCGGGGCGCTGGCCATCATCTTCGCACCCTGCCTCCTGCGCTGCCCCGACAGCTCCGACCCGCTGACCAGCATGAAGGATGTCCTCAAGATCACCACGTGAGTGCCCGCCCCGCCCCAGAGGCAAGCTCAGGGCAGCCCCACCGGGGACCCCACGACAGCTCCATACGCTGTGTACATCAATGTGTCAGAAAAGTCCAGAGCCAAGTGCAACGGATCACACCTGTAGTCCCAGCTATTTTGGGACTAAGGCAAGAGGATCACTTGAGGCCAGGAGTTTGAGACCAGCCTGGGCGACGTAGTGAGACCCTGTCTCTACAGAAGACTTAAAAATTAGCCCGGGCGCGGTGGCTCATGCCAGTAATCCCAGCACTTTGGGAGGCCGAGGCGGGTGGATCACGAGGTCAAGAGATCGAGACCATCCTGGTCAACATGGTGAAACCCCGTCTCTGCTAAAAATACAAAACATTAGCTGGGCATGGTGGCGCGTGCCTGTAATCCCAGCTACTCAGGAGGCTGAGGCAGGAGAATTGCCTGAACCCAGGAGGCGGAGGTTGCGGTGAGCCGAGATCGTGCCATTGCACTCCAGCCTGGGTAACAAGAGTGAAACTCCGTCTCAAAAAAAAAAAAAAATTAGCCCGGGCACGGTAGCTCATGCCAGTAATCCCAGCAATTTGGGAGGCTGAGGTGGGTGGATCACTTGAGGTTAAGAGTTCGAGCCTGGCCAACATGGTGAAACCCTGTCTCTATTAAAAATACAAAAATTAGGCCGAGTGCAGTGGCTCATGCCTATAATCCCAACACTTTGGGAGGCCGAGGTGGGCAGATCACCTGAGGTCAGGAGTTCCAACACCAGCCTGACCAACATGGAGTAACTCCATCTCTACTAAAAATACAAAAAATTAGCCAGGCCTGGTGGCACATGCCTGTAATCCCAGCTACTCGGGAGGCTGAGGCAGGAGAATCACTTGAACCCGGGAGGCAGAGGTCACAATGAGCCAAGATCGTGCCATGGCACTCCAGCTTGGGCAACAAGAATGAAACTCCATCTAAAAAAAAAAAAACTTAGCCGGGCATGGTGGCACGTGCCTATAATGTCAGTTCCCTGGGAGGCAGAGGCTGCAGTAAGCTGAGATCGTGCCAGTGCACTCCAGCCTCGGTGACAGAGTGAGACTCCAGCTAAAAAAAAAAATTAAAGTAAGTATATATATGGATATATATATGTGTGTGTGTGTGTGTGCGTGTATATATTATCCAAATGTGGTGACAGGCATCTGTAATCCCAACTATTCAGGAGGCTGAGGCAGGAGAATTGCTTGAACCCAGGGGGCGGAGGTTGCATTGAGCTTAGAGAGGTAGAGTGAGCTGCCGAAGGTCACACAGCCGTGTCCCAGGCACTGCTTGGTCTCTGGGCTTCAGCCACTGCCCCCCAGGTACCAGCTAGCACCTCCCTGGATGTCAAACGTCCTCAGAGCCGTAACTGAGTCACTTCTTCCCGTGGGCCTTCTCTGCAGGTGCGTGGAAATGCTGATCAAGGAGCAGATGAGGAAATACAAGGTGAAGATGGAAGAGATCAGCCAACTGGAGGCTGCAGAGAGTATCGCCTTCCGCAGGCTGTCGCTTCTTCGACAAAATGCTGTGAGTATCGGTGATCGAGGGGGCGGGGCCTCGTTTGGTGAGCAGGGTCTCTGGTGCTGAGCTGGGCTTTGTTGCTGGGAAGGCTGGTGGGCGGGGTCTTGGTGGGAGGGGCCTTGGGTGGGCAGGACCTCCCATGCCGAGGGTGGGACTGGGCAGTGGGTGTGGTCTGGGGCCTCCTTTCCCAGTTCCCCGCCTACTCCCGCCACACGGTTTGCCACAAGCAGCCTGGCCGGGGCCACCTGGCCATGCAGGCCGGGACAGACCTCCTGCCTTGAACAAAGACCATGGTCTTCGCTCAGCCTCATTCCAATCGTGTCCCTCTAGATGGGGCAGGTAGCGGGGCCGGTTGGCCACTTGCTGGTGGTTCAGGTCATTAGTCCAGCCTTGTCCCTTCTGACCTGGGCCCTCCCCACAGGGAAATGTTCTCATAGCAGAAGAATCAGGCCCACAGTGCAGGGGTACGTTAGTGGAGAGCAGGTTCTGGGCTCCTGTGGGAACCAGGGACTCCCCCCCCATCTTGGTGCGGGTCGTTGGATGTGTCCCCAGCTCATGCCTATGTCTGTCTCGGCCCATGTGGTCACCCTGTGTTCATCTCTCTCCCAGCCATGGCCTCTCAAACTGGGGTTTTCATCTCCCTATGAGGGAGTCCTGGTATGTACGCGTGCGGGGGGCCCACGGTGCATGTCTCCCGGTGCAGTGCATGCTGGGGTTCCCTGGGGCCCTGGACTCCTCGTAGGATAGACGGAGCCTGTCCTAACCTTCCAGAAGTGCATGCTAGGGACATCCCTTGCCTGCTGACCTTCTGCGCTGAGGATGACTAATCGGTCACATGACCTATCCCGTGGGATTCCTAGAGAAGTCTCACTAAGAGCCCAGCACGTGCACATCAGAACTAACCTCCTGCAATCTGCGCTCACCTCCAGCACTAACTTTGCCCACCCGGAAGTGTCAGTTGGACCCCCTGCTTCTTTGTTTCAGAACAAGAGTCCCAAGGCCCGGGAGAACCAGGGGGAGGAGCTGGAGGTGCTGCTGGAGGAGGAGGCGGCTGGTGGCGACGAGGACCGGGAGAAGGAGATTCTCATTGAACGCATCCAGTCCATCAAGGAGGAGAAGCAAGTGGCCCTGTCCCCTTCCCTCAATCCTCCATGTTTAGGGCAAGCTGGAGAGCAGGTGCCGTCCCTAGTGGTCCACTTGGCCTCGCTAGGTTTGGTCCTGTCATCCCTAACACTGGGCAAGCATACTTTTTTTTTTTTTGAGACGGAGTTTCGCTCTTGTTACCCAGGCTTGAGTGCAATGGCGCGATCTCGGCTCACCGCAACCTCCGCCTCCTGGGTTCAGGCAGTTCTCCTGCCTCAGCCTCCTGAGTAGCTGGGATTACAGGCACGCACCACCATGCCCAGCTAATGTTTTGTATTTTTAGTAGAGACAGGGTTTCACCGTGTTGACCAGGATGGTCTCGATCTCTCGACCTCGTGATCCACCCGCCTCGGCCTCCCAAAGTGCTGGGATTACAATACTTTTTTTTTTTTTAAGATGGAGTCTCGCTCTATCACCCAGGCTGGAAGTGCAGTGGCGCTATATCGGCTCACGGTATTCTCTGCCTCCTGGCTTCAAGCAATTCTGTGCCTCAGCCTCCAAGTAGCTGGAATTACAGGCACCCGCCATCACACCCTGCTAATTTTGTGTTTTTAGCAGAGACAGGGTTGCACCACGTTGACCAGGCTGATCTTCAACTCCTGATCTCAAGTGATTGACCTGCCTTGGCCTCCCAAAGTGCTGGGATTACAGGCGTGAGCCACCGTGCTTGGCCTCTATTTTTGACACAGGATCATGCTCTGTCACCCAGGCTGGATTGCAGTGGTGGGATCATGGTTCACGGCAGCCACAATCCCCTAGGCTCAAGGGGTCCTCCCACCTCAGCCCCCCCAGTAGCCAGAACCACAGGCGCACACCACCAGGCCTGGCTAATTTTTTTTATTTTTTTGTAGAGACGGGGTCTGCCTATGTTGCCCAAACTGGATTTATTATTATTTTTTTTTGTCTTTTTGTTTTTTTCATTTTTGTGGAGAACGGGGTCTCGCTGTATTGCCCAGACAGGTCTTGAACTCCTGGGCTCAAGCTATCCTCCCGCCTCTGCCTCCCTAAGAGCTGGGATTACAGGCGTGAGCCACAGCGCCTGGCCCAAGCTGGATTTAAACTCCTGGGCTCAAGCAGTCCTCCTGCCTTGGGCTCCCAAAGTGCTGGGATAATAGGGATGAGCCTCCACACCCGGGGACCAGGGCAAACAATACTGCACGGGACGGCAGTGTCCTTGAACTCCACCAAGAATACACCATGCAGGCTCTGCTTAAACACCATGCTTGACCACAGTGGCCCACGGGGGAGAGGAGTGACATGCAATGTCCCAACTTTTTCTTTAAAGTTGATCTTAGCTAGGGTGACTCATCACCCAATCGAGGTGTCAGTGTGAAAGAGGCACCATTAAAAATTAATGCTGGGGCCGGGCTCCGTGGCTCAATCCAGCGCTTTGGGAGGCCAAGGCAGGCAGATCATGAGGTTTGAGACTAGCCTAACCAACATGGAGAAACCCCGTCTCTACAAAAAAAATACAAAATTAGCCGGGTATAGTGGCGCATGCCCGTAATCCCAGCTACTCGGGAGGCTGGGTAGCAGGGAGGGGCCTCCCCAGTTCCCCCACCCACTCCCACCACACCGTTGGCCACAAGCAGCCTGACTGTGGCCACCTGGCCGTGCAGGCAGGGACAGATCACTTGAACCCAGGAGGCAGAGGTTGCAGTGAGCTGAGATCACGGCACTGCACTCCAGCCTGGGCAAAAGAGTGAGACTCCATCTCGAATGAATGAATGAACCCAGCCAGCCAGCCAGCCAGCCTGGGCAACAAGTCCCCCATCACTTAAAAAAAAAAAAGAAAGTTGCCGGGCGCGGTGGCTCACGCCTGTAATCCCAGCACTTTGGGAGGCCGAGGCGGGTGGATCACGAGGTCAAGAGATCGAGACCATCTTGGTCAACATGGTGAAACCCCGTCTCTACTAAAAATACAAAAAATCAGCTGGGCATGGTGGCACGTGCCTGTAATCCCAGCTACTCAGGAGGCTGAGGCAGGAGAATTGCCTGAACCCAGGAGGCGGAAGTTGCAGTGAGCTGAGATCACGCTATTGCACTCCAGCCTGGGCAACAAGGGTGAAACTCCGTCTCAAAAAAAAAATTAATACCAGGAGAACAGGTGTGCCCAGTTTGCTTTGCCGCCTTAGTGTTAGGAACTAGGAACAGGGAGCAGTGCTCCAGGCTGAGCGAACCGAATTTACAGAGTACCCGAGGCAGGAACGTATTGGTGGCTCAGTGTTGGGGGCCGCAGGCCTGACACCCTTGCCTGATGAGTTTCAGGAATCCCGGAGTGTTTCAAGTCAGATGTGCTTGGGGTGTGGGAGGTTGGTGACAGGGAGTCACCTTACGAGCAGGACAGCCTGCTCTGTTCCACACTGGCCTGGCACTTTTGGTGGGGTGGCCTTGGACACCAAGACCCTTTCCCCCCAGGGAGGACATCACCTACCGGTTGCCGGAGCTGGACCCAAGGGGCTCAGATGAGGAGAACCTGGACTCAGAGACATCGGTCAGCACCGAGAGCCTGCTGGAGGAGCGGGCCGGGCGGGGGGCCTCGGAAGGTCAGTATTAAGGTAGCGTCTGCTTTTCTCCTTCCCGTACATCCCAGCAGGCCCCAGGGCAAGGGTCCTCTGGCTGCTGGCCCCAAAGCTGCAGTAACCCTGCCATCTGTCTCTCAAAAGGGCCCCCTGCGCCTGCTCTCCCTTGCCCCGGCGCGCCCGCCCCGAGCCCCCTCCCCACCGTGGCCGCCCCTCCACGTCGAAGGCCGTCGTCCTTCGTAACAGTCAGAGCGAAGACCCCCCGGCGGACCCCCATCATGCCCACGGCCAACATCAAGCTCCCACCAGGCCTGCCCTCCCACCTGCCCATCTGGGCACCGGGTGCCCGGGAGGCGGCTGCCCCAGTGCGGCGCCGGGAGCCACCTGCCCGCCGCCCGGACCAGGTACATTCTGTGTACATCGCACCTGGGGCAGACCTGCCATCACAGGGCGCCCTGGAGCCACTGGACGAGGACGGCCAGCTACCTGGGGCCAAGCGGAGGTACTCGGACCCCCCAATGTACTGCCTGCCCCCCGCCTCGGGCCAAGCCAATGGCTGAGGACCACAGCTGACAGTCCGCATGACCGAGGTGGACCCCTGGGCCGGAGCTGAGCGCCAGAGCTGCAGAGCTCGTGTTTGGCCCTCAGAGAAGGATCCAGAATCAAAAGCTCAAGAGCAATGTGAGGTGGGCATCGGCCCCAAGTGCAGAGTCAAGGCAGGGAGAGGCCGGCTGGAGCCAGACCCCCTCACGCCCGGCCCCCAAATCGCCGACGTGCCCTCGTGGAGTGCCCCATCTCTGCAGGTGGCCTCACAGCTGCCCACTCCCCTTGAGTATGTTTAACTGTTTCTTTGTATGTGGTATACGTAACTTTAAACTGTAACAGCCTTAATGGAAGACCAAATGGTTTTTATATGTGTATGTACAGTTTTCTATTAACGCTGCCCGTCTCCCTTGTAACCTGGAGGTGAGCTGTCAGAGCGGAGGCCACCGGGCCACTGCCCGTCTTGAGGCTCAGACTCCCGCCGTGGTTGGCTTGGGGTAGTCAGCGGGCTGGGACCCTCCATGAGAGTTTTGGACACTTGGGCTACCTGATCTGCACCTGTGTGACACGTGTCTCCAGGGGACAGCCATCTGGCCGATGTGCATTTGAGGACATGCTGGAACCTTCCATGGGGGTCTGGGCTGTTGGCTGGAGCCAGGACATGAGACAGGGGCACCACGGACCTCACGTGCCAGGGAGACTTGAATGTGGTTGTCACTTCCGGACGCCAGGGGCTGGCTGCAGGAGGCTGCTCTTGGCACTACCCACACTGAGTGACAGAACAGGAGCTTGTGACTCAGGACTGCTCACAGGCCAGAAGGGCAAAGCCTGAAGTCAGACCTCCTTACAGGTCAACAGGGACAGCCTGGGTATCTCTGGGGCAGGGCCCTCCTCTCTCAGGCCCGGCCCACCAGACACCTGGACACATGGCCACAAATCTGGGACAAGGAACCCCCTGCACAGCGCGAGAAATAAAAAGTGCCTGAGAAGTGTGTGCGTGGGACACCTGCTCACGTGGGATCGGGGTTGGAAGAGCAGGGCCGGCAGGTGGGGGTCTGGCCTGCGGCCTCAGCCAAGAGGGGTGCAGGATAAGGGTGGAACACTGTCCTCACATCTGCCTTGACCCTCCAGCAAACAGGGAGCTCCCAGCAGATGAGGAGCACCTGCTATCCTGGAAGCCGTCTCTGGCTTCCCTGTTTCAGTGCCCAGCTGAGATCTAAATGTCCGCTACAGCAGCCACTCATCTGGTGGAGGGACCAGTGCCTGGTGGCCCCAGCAGAACAGGGACAGATGGGCTCCCAGGCTGCCATCGGATGGGAGTCGAGGGAACTGGCTGGCTGGTGTTGGTTGGGGGGAACATGAAGAACCCAAGTCCAGACCACACATGCTGGAGGCTGCAGGGCTTGTCCAGGGCCACACAGCTGGGAGGGGCATGGCTAGGATTTAGACTGCCCTGTCAGCCTCTAGAGGCCCCTTTTGTGGACCCTGGGTTTGGTCTCCATAGTTTGTTGTCGTGGGGGTTTTTTTGTTTGTTTTTTGTTTTTTGAGATGGAGTTTCGCTCTTGTTACCCAGGCTGGAGTGCAATGGCGTGATCTCGGCTCACCACAACCTCCGCCTCCTGGGTTCAGGCAATTCTCCTGCCTCAGCCTCCTAAGTAGCTGGGACTACAGGCACGCACCACCATGCCCAGCTAATTTTTTGTATTTTTAGTAGAGACGGGGTTTCACCATGTTGACCAGGATGGTCTCGATCTCTTGACCTCGTGATCCACCCGCCTCGGCCTCCCAAAGTGCTGGGATTACAGGCTTGAGCCACCGCGCCCAGCCTGTTTGTTTTTTTTGAAACACAGTCTCGCTCTGTCACCCAGGCTGGAGTGCAGTGGCACGATCTTGGCTTACTGCAGCCTCCACCTCTTGGGTTCAAGCAATTCTCCCGCCTCTACCTCCAAACAAAGCTGGGGTTACAGGCATGCACCATACCCGGTTAATTTTTGTATGTTTAGGTAGGGACGGGGTTTACCATGTTGGCCAGGCTGGTCTCAAACTCCTGACCTCAAGTGATCCACCTACCTCAGCTTCCCTAAGTGCTGGGATTACAGGCGTGAGCCCCCGTGCCCCACCCTCCATGGCATTTTTCTTTTTTTGAGACGGAGTTTCACTCTTGTTACCCAGGCTGGAGTGCAATGGCACAATCTTGGCTCACCGCAACCTCCGCCTCCTGGGTTCAGGCAATTCTCCTGCCTCAGCCTCCTGAGTAGCTGGGACTACAGGCGTGCGCCACCATGCCCAGCTAATTTTCTTTTGTGCTTTTTAGTAGAGATGGGGTTTCACCATGTTGACCAAGATGGTCTCAATCTCTTGACCTTGTTATCCACCCACCTCGGCCTCCCAAAGTGCTGGGATTACAGGCGTGAGCCACCGCGCCCGGCCCAGCATTTTTCTTTTCTTTTTTTTTGAGAGAGTCTCACCCTGTTGCCCCAGCTGGAGTGCAGTGGCGTGATCTCAGTTCACTGCAACATCCACCTCCCAGGTTCAAGTGATTCTCCTGCCTCAGCCTTCCAAGTAGCTGGGATTACAGGCTCCCATCATCACACCCAGCTAATTTCTGTATTTTTAGTAGACAGGGTTTCACCATGTTGGCCAAGCTGATCTCGAACTCCTGACCTCAGATAATCCACCGGCTTCAGCCTCCCTAAATTCTGGGATTACAGGCGTGAGCCACCTTGCCCATCCACCTTGCCCAGTATTTTCCAAGGACATCAGGCCCACTGGTGTGACAAGGTACAAATGACCTAAGGTGTGGGAAAAGATGAGGGCTGCATGCCAGGCGCTGGTCCCTGTGAAGCCCCCATCCTCACCCTGTCAGTCCAGAAGAGTGACAGTGCAGGCGCAGGGATACTCAGCTTCCCGATACTGAGGTGGGCTCGGAAGTTCTCTCCATGGAGGTTTGGGCGTTAGGAGGGACCCAGCCCCACCTTGCTCACTCTCAGGCAAAGCTGGCTCATGTCCCCCTTGAGGGAGGTACTGACACACTGTCCATTTCCCGGGGAGAAGAAACGGATCCAAAAAAGTTAAACTCACCCAGGGCCAGGGATGGAGTCAGAGCTGGAGCTGCGATCTCGAAACTCATAACAACAATACAGACGAGCCCCTCCGAGGTGGGGGAAGCCTTGGATTCCTAAATCCTAAGCTACAGCCCCTCCTACAAGAGAAATCGGGCCGGGAGCGGTACCTGGCACCTGTAATCCCAGCACTTTGGGAGGCCGACGCAGGTGGATCACGAGGTCAAGAGACTGAGACCATCCTGGCCAACATGGTGAAACCCCGTCTCTACTAAAAATGCAAAAATTAGCTGGGCATGGGGGCAGGCACCTGTAATCCCAGCTACTCGAGAGGCTGAGGGAAGGAGAATCTCTTGAACCTGGGAAGCGGAGGTTGCAGTGAGCCGGGATCGTGCCACTGCACTCCGGCCTGGCAACAAAGCGAGACTCTGTCTCAAAAAAAAAAAAAAGGAACGAAATTGGGAATGGCGCGTGGAGGCGAAACGCCTCCGTCAGAGAAGAATCTAGGCAGGAGTGGGGGTGGGGGAAGGTACTTTGAGCAGGCATATCAGAACAAGAGAGCACACTGCACGCGGGTCTGACACCCGAAGACTCCGGTCCTCCGATCATTCTCGAAGGGTTAACACGCTCTCCAGGAAAACCATGAGTAAGGAAGAATGGGGTAGCGCCTCTCCTGTTTTTTAATAATAGAGGTAGGATAGCACTACGTTGCCCGGACTGGCCTCGAACTCTCGGCCTCAAGCGATCCTTTCTCACCTCCACCTTCCAAAATGCTGGGATTACAGCCCTGAACCACCCCTCCCGGCCCAGAGCCCCGCATCAAAACAAGATACTACTTCCGCCCCAAACAAACATGGGCCAGCGAGCGGGAGCAGGGGAAACACGTCGGCCCAGAAGACCACGTGAAGGCATTTCCGCCCTCCCTTAACATGGCGCCGGCGGAAGGGGCGGGACACGGCCTGGCAATAATGGCGGCGTCAAGGCTGGAGCTGAACCTGGTGCGGCTGCTATCCCGCTGCGAGGCGATGGCAGCGGAGAAGCGAGACCCGGACGAGTGGCGCCTGGAAAAGGTGAGGGGATCTCGCACTGCCGCGTAGAGCTCGACTCACGCAGGGGTGGTTCCTAGGGTCGGAAGCCATCTGGCCCAACTCCCCAGCCCCAAGAGGATCTCTGGCCGCGCCCTTTCCGGTCAGTCCTGCCACGTCCACCTGTAGCTTCCGCCCCCGTCCCTGGGACCCCGCCCCCCCCCCCCCCTGGCCCTGACTCCTTTACGCTTGACCCCTCCCCATTTGTCGGCCCCGCCTCGGTTCTGGCCCCGCCCCCCTCTGACTCCAATGAGCAGGACCTGGGAAGGACCCCCGGGTGAGAATCCACTTTTCCTCCCCAGTACGTGGGAGCCCTGGAGGACATGCTGCAGGCTCTGAAGGTCCACGCGAGGTGAGTGCAGGCAGCCTCAGGGCTTTCATATCAGCACGTGGCTGTTCTGTTGGGACATCCCAGGACCGCAGTCCCAGCTGGGACCCTTCCCTGAGCGGGGGACCGTGGACAGGTGTTTTTCTTCTTCCTGGCTTCTAGCAAACCGGCCTCTGAAGTGATCAATGAATATTCCTGGAAGGTGGATTTTCTGAAGGGGATGCTGCAGGCCGAGAAGCTGGTGAGCAGGGATGTCCCTGCCCGCTCAGACCCCATCACTGCTTACTTTGGTCCCCAGGACCTGCCCCACCAGTGACATCTCTTCCCACATTTCTGCAGACCACCTCCTCAGAGAAAGCACTGGCCAACCAGTTCCTGGCCCCTGGCCGTGTACCAACCACAGCCAGAGAGCGAGTGCCCGCCACAAAGACGGTGCATCTGCAATCACGGGCGCGATACACCAGCGAGATGCGGAGTGAGCTGCTAGGCACGGTAGGGCTCCTTCCCTGGTCCCTGGGAAACCCTTGGCTTGCAGGCAGCCAGACCCACAATACCGTCAGATACCGGGACCCAAGGGGGTCCTGCAAACTCTTCCCTGGGCCATCACACAAGGCTGCCTGACAGAGGGCACTGTGGCTAGGGCTTTGCAAGCTGAATAGGAATTTGGTACAAGGCAAAAATAAATTGTCTGGTTAAGCCCCAGAGTTGGCCCAAGAGCGGGGTTTGGCTCCTAGCTTGCAACTTACAAGACAGAAAAGTTTCTTCAGCTGTTAAAGAGGATGATATGTTCCTTTCTGAGCACTTTATGTGGATCAGTTCAGCCTTTCAAAATATGAGCTGTTGTTGTTACCAGTTTGTAGTTGAGGAAACTGAGGCTCAGAGGTCATGGGATTTCCCCAGGGCCCTAACTGAAGGCGAGGAGGTTAAGATCATAAGGGACAGGTTTGGGAATGAGACAAACAGGGTGACTTCAGGGGTGACTTCATGGCACTTCCTTTTTTTGTTTTTTTTGAGTCGGAGATTCCCTCTTGTCGCTCAGGCTGGAGTACAGTGACATGATCTCAGCTCACTGCAGCCTCCACCTTCCAGGTTCAAGTGATTCTCCTGCCTCAGCCTCCGGAGTTGCTGGGACTACAGGCACCCACTACTACACCTGGCTAATTTTTTGTCTTCTTAGTGGAGACGGGTTTCATCATCTTGACCAGGCTGGTCTCGAACTCCTGACCTCTGGTGATCTGCCCTCCTTGGTCTCCCAAAGTGCTGGGATTAGAGGCGTGAGCCACTGTGCCCGGCCTCATGCCACTTACTTCTTTCCACAGGACTCTGCAGGTGAGTCACCATGGACACAACAGGACTTGAGGGCCAGCTGCCAGGACAAGACATGTATCCTTGCTGCCCTGTGGCCTTCATGCCCAGCCTGACTCCAACAGGGTCTTCCCCTGCCAAGGAGAATGTCACCAAGGGAGCATCACCAAATTACACCTGGAGTAAGAGCCAGGACAGAGGAAGTGGCCCCCAGAGGAAACAAAGCTAGGCACTCCTGCTGGGCACAGGGGCTCATGCCTGTAATCTCAGCACTTTGGGATGCTGAGGCAGGCACATCACCCGAGGTCAGGAGTTCGAGACCAGCCAGGCCAACATGATGAAACCCCATCTCTACTAAAAACACAAAAATTATCTGGGCATAGTGGAGTATGCCTGTAGTCCCAGCTACTCTGGAGGCTGAGGCAGGAGGATTGCTTGAGCCTGGGAGGTGGAGGTTGCAGCGAGTTGAGATCACGCCACTGCACTCCAGCCTGGGTGACAGAGAAACTGGTGTCTCCAAAATAAGCAAATAAATAAATATTTTAAAGTTAGGTACTCCTAGTCTATGGGGCCAAGGCTAGGTTGGAGGCAGGGAGCTGGTGTCTGAGGGAACCAAGACAGGAGTAAGGAGAGCCTCGTAGAAGAGGGGCATTCAGGCATGGTCAGACGTCAGAATAGGACCGGGCAGCAGATGAGATGAGGAAACAGCATTCCAAGCAATAGACCCAGCACAGGCAGTGGGCAGGATGCTGGAAACGGGAAACCAACACTCGCCTTTTTGCTTGGCCTGTTTGTCTTTCAGAGCCTGAGATGGAAGTAAGGAAGAGAACGTGAGTGGCTGCAGCCCTGGGGCAGTGGAGGGGATTGGGCGGTGCAGCGGGGAGGGGCTGGCACAGGCCAATCCCTGGCTCACTGAGGCGCCACCACAGGGATGTAAACCAACCGCTAGCCACTTCTGTGGGTGCTCTTCCCAGAAGTCAAAGCAGGCCGGGCTTAGTGGCTCACACCTATAATACCAGCACTTTGGGAGGCCGAGGTGGGCAGATCACGAGGTCAGGAGATAGAGACCATCCTGGCTAACACGGTGAAACTCCGTCTCTACTAAAAATACAGAAAATTAGCCAGGTGTGGTGGCACGTGCCTGTAGTCCCAGCTACTCGGGAGGCTGAGGCAGGAGAATCTCTTGAACCTGGGAGGCAGAGGTTGCAGTGAGCCGAGTTCGCGCCACTATACTCCAGCCTGGGCGACACAGCAAGACTCCATCTCAAAAAAAAGGGGGCCAGGCACGATGGCTCACACCCATAATCCCAGCACTTTGGGAGGCCGAGGTGGGTGGATTACCTGAAGTCAGGAGCTCGAGACCAGTCTGGCCGTGGTCAAACCCCATATGTACTAAAAACACAAATTTAGCCGGGCGTGGTGGTACGCACCTGTAATCCCAGTTACTTGGGAGGCTGAGGCAGGAAAATCACTTGAACCTGAGACGCAGAGGTTACAGTGAGCCAAGATCATGTCATCACACTCCAGCCTGCGTGACAAGAGCAAAACTCTGCCTCAAAAAAAGAAAAGTCAGAGCAGTGGAGGGAAACTGAGTCCCTGCCAGGGCTGTGGCTGGAACCATGACCTTTGGGTCCCTCAAAAATGTTTTGGTCTTCTCCCCTCCCCCACTCCATCTCTCATGCCCTCCGTCCTCCTGTGTGTGGGATCAGTGGCGTGGCAGAGTCCCAGCCAGTGAATGAGAAGCAGTCGGCAGCCGAGCTAGACCTTGTCCTGCAGCGACATCAGAACCTCCAGGAAAAGCTGGCAGAAGAGATGCTAGGACTGGCCCGGAGCCTCAAGACCAATACGCTGGCTGCCCAGAGTGTCATCAAGAAGGACAACCAGGTGTGGGGACTGGGGGAGTTCTCCAGCCTCTGCCCTGGGGCATCAGAGAAGGCTTCCCAGCACAGGAGCATGGTGGCTGGGGCTTTGAGGGATGAATAGGAGTTTTGTACAAGGCAAAAATGGCATTCCCAGCAGAGGGCACAGCATCAGCAAGTGACAAGAGGGCAGGCCTGCTCTAGGGAAGTAGAGATTGGCCATACTTGGCCGCAGTCCTGTTGACCCCTTTTTACCTCACCCACAGACCCTGTCACACTCACTGAAAATGGCGGACCAGAACCTGGAGAAACTAAAGACGGAGTCAGAGCGGCTGGAGCAGCACACACAGAAGTCAGTCAACTGGCTGCTGTGGGCCATGCTCATTATCGTCTGCTTCATCTTCATTAGCATGATCCTCTTCATTCGAATCATGCCCAAACTCAAATAAAGACCCCACCCACCTTGTCTGTCTTCTGTCTGTCCCCTGCCCCCTCTCCAGCAGTGCTTTTTGGGCAGTGAGATTTGAGGGTCTTTGGAGGTCCCTGAAGAGCCACAGACAGTGCATGAGCAGGGGAAGAAGGTCAGGGCCAGATGTGGTGGCTCATGCCTGGAATCCCTAGGCAGGTGGATCACTTGAGGCCAGGAGTTCGAGACCAGCCAGGCCAACATGGCGAAACCCCGTCTCTGCCAAAAAATACAAAAATTAGCCGGGCGTGGTGGCACACGCCTGTAATCCCAGCTACTCAGGAGGCTGAGGCACTAGAATTGCTTGAACCCGGGAGGCAGAAGTTGCAGTAAGCCAAGATCGTGTTGCTGCACTCCAGCCTGGGTGACAGAGCAAGACTCCGTCTCAAAAAAGAAAAAGTAGATCATAAGAAAGAGACAGCCAGGCATGGTGACATCCACCTGTAATCCCAACTACTGGGGAAGCTGAGGCAGGAGGACCCCTTGAGCCCAGGGATTGGAGGCTACAGTGAATAGTGATCATGTCAATGCACTCCAGCCTGGGTGACAGAGTGAGACCCCCTACTCAAAAAAAAATAAAAGGAAGTTTATGCCTGAGACACAAAGATGATTCCTTATGACTCCTTACGAGGCCACATTGCCCGGGTCACTGTGGCTCACACCTTGTAATGCTAGCACTGTGGGAGGCTGAGGCAGAGGATAACGAGCTAAGGAGTTTGAGACCAGTCGGCAACATGATAAAATCCCGTCTCTACAAAAAATACAAAAATTAGTGGACGTGGTGGTGCAGACTTTCGGTCCCAGCTGCTTGGGATGCTGAAGCAGAGGAATCATTGGAACCTGGGAGGCGGTGGTTGTGGTGAGCTGAGATCACGCCATTGCACTCCAGCCTGGGTGACAGGAAGGAAATTCTGTTTCCAAAAAAGAAAAGAAAACAAAATCACATGCTGAAATGACACTTTGTACTGTTTTGCCTCCATTACTCAGTCTCCTAATTGAAAAAGAAAGAAAATAGATTATTTTCCTCTCTTAAAAATCTCAAGCTGGCTGGGCGCAGTGGCTCACGCCTGTAATCCAGCACTTTGGGAGGCCGAGATAGGTGGATCACAAGGTCAGGAAATCAAGACCATCCTGGCTAACACAGTGAAACCCTGTCTCTTAAAAAAAAAAAAAAGAAAGAAAAAAATCTCAAGCCAAAGGCAGCGTCAACTTTAATTGGCAAATACTCAATATTTCTACCATCACAATGAGGAATGGCCCAGCACGGCTCATGCCACCTGTAATCCCAGGACTTTGGGAGGCCGAGGCAGGCAGATCACTTGAGGTCAGGAGTTTGAGATCAGCCTGGCCAATATGGTGAAACCCCGTCCCTACTAAAAAATACAAAATTAGCCAGGCATGGTGGCACAGGCCGGTAATCCCAGCTACTTGGAAGACTGAGGCAGAAGAATCGCTTGAACATCGGAGGCAGAGGTTGCAGTGAGCCACGATCATACCACTGCACTCCAGCCTGGGCAACAGAGCAAGACTGTGTCTCAAAAAAAAATAATAATAATAATCCAGGTGTGGTGGTGCGCACCTATAGTTCCGATTATTCGGGAGGCTGAGGCAATGATCACTTAAGCCCAGGAGTTCAAGTCTGCAGTCAGCTGTGATGGTGCCACTGCACTCCAGGCTGGGCATATAGTGAGACCCCATCTCTAAAATAAGAAGAAAGAAAGAAATTATACTTTAAAAAATAAGAAAAGAAGGAAAAGAACAATGAGAAATGAGAAGGCAAAATTTGCAGATGATATGACTGTATACATGACAGACCCAAGAAATGCAACTAAAGATATTTCAACAAGAGAATTCCATAAGCTAGAAAGAAACTTACAGATATTTAAAAATTCATTTCTGTGTACTATATATGTATATAGCCGCAAAATGTTTTAAAGCATCCCATTTATAGCAGCCATAAAAAAAGATACACTGCCTGGTTAAACGAATTTTCTTGACATTTGAAGAACTTTTTTTAGAGTCCTGCTCTGTCGCCCAGGCTGGAGTGATGAAGTGGTGCTATCATGCCTCACTGCAACCTCCATCTCCCGGGTTCAAGTGATTCTCCTGCCTCAGCCTCCCAAATAGTTTGGATTACAGGTGCATGCCACCACACCTGGCTAATTTTTGTATTTTTAGTAGAGACAGGGTTTCATCATGTTGGCCAGGCTGGTCTCGAACTCCTGACCTCAAGTGATCCACCCACCTCAGCTTCCCAAAGTGCTGGGATTACAAGTGTAAGGCCATGGCCGGGCGCGGTGGCTCACGCCTGTAATCCCAGCACTTTGGGAGACCGAGGCGGGTGGATCACGAGGTCAAGAGATCGAGACCATCCTGATCAACATGGTGAAACCCCGTCTCTACTAAAAATACAAAAAATCAGCTGGGCATGGTGGCGCCTGCCTGTAATCCCAGCTACTCAGGAGGCTGAGGCAGGAGAATTGCCTGAACCCAGGAGGCGGAGGTTGCGGTGAGCCGAGATCGCGCCATTGCACTCCAGCCTGGGCAACAAGAGCGAAACTCCGTCTCAAAAAAAAAAACAAGTGTAAGGCCACCTAGTCCGGCTGAGATTTGAAGAACTTCTAAGAGTCAACAAGAGCTGGTCACAGTGACTCACGCCTGTAATCCCAGCACTTTGGGAGGCTGAGGCGGGCGGATCGCCTGAGGTTGGGACTTCAAGACCAGCCTGACCAACATGGAGAAACCCTGTCTTTACTAAAAAATACAAAATTAGCCAGACGTAGTGGCGCATGTCTATAATCCCAGCTACTTGGGGGCTGAGGCAGAATTGCTTGAACCCAGGAGATAGAGGTTGCAATGAGCCAAGATCACGCCACTGCACTCCAGCCTGGGCAATAAGAGCAAAACTCCATCTAAAAAAAAAAAAATTGCCGAGCACAATTACAGGATCATGCCACTAATCCCAGCACTGTGGGAGGCTGCAGTGGGTCGATCACTGGAACTCAGGAGTTTGAGATCAGACTGGGCAACATAGCCAGTTCCCATCTCTACAAAAAATACAAAATTTAGGGGGATGTGGTGTCACCTGTGCTTCCAGCTACTTGGGAGGCTGAGGTGGAAGGATCAGTTGAGGCCAGGAAGAAGGTTGAGGCCACAGTGAGCAATGATGATGCCCTCCAGCCTGGGAAACACAGCCAGACCCTGTATCGAAAAAAAAAAAAAAGCCAATTTTGGGTGCACTGTCTATGAGTTAGCCATGCACTGCAAGTAAAAGGCTGCTAGCCAGGTGCTGCGGCTCACGCCTGTAATCCCAGCTCTTAGGGAGGCAGAGGCGGAAGGAAAGCTTGAACCCAGGAGTCCGAGACCTACCTGGACAATACAGTCAGACCCCATTCTCCACAAAAAGGATAAAAACAAAAAGACAAAAAAAAAACAAAACTGCTGTCTAACACCACTTGCTCACCCTTAAAATAAATAAAAGAAAGAAAGGGGCCAGGCGTGGTGGCTCACGCCTGTAATCCCAACACTTTGGGAGGCCGAGGCAGGAGGATCACTAGAGGTCAGGAGTTTGACCAGCCTGGTCAACAGGCGAAACTGTCTCTACTAAAAATAAAAAAAATTAAAAATAAAAAAAATTTAAAATAGCTGGGTGTGGTGGTGGGCGCCTGTAGTTCCCTGTAGTCCCAGCTACTCGGGAGGCTGAGACAGGAGAATCCCTTGAACCTGGGAGGTGGAGACTGCAGCAAGCAAAGATCACGCCACTGCACTCCAGCCTGGGCAAGCGAGACTGTTAAATTTTTTTTTAAATATAATTGCTGAAAAAACAAAGTTTAAATTTGCAAAACCATCCCTTTTTTTCAGACAAATAAACTTGAGGGGCGAGGTCGGAGTCGAACCTCTTTCTCCGGTGTGCGGCCAAGCCCAGCCAGGCCGGCCCCGCCCTCACGCCGTCAGGCCCAGCCCCCTCTTGTCAGACCCCGCCCCGCTGCCCTACGGAGCGACCCCGCCAGTCGGGTCCAGCCTGCAGTTAATGCACAGCCGGGACTCCAGCGCCTCTCCGACAGCGGACCAAGGGTTGGAGCCCCAGACGCTGGGACAGGTGACCCGGGGCGGTAGCGAGCTGGGCGACCTTGCAGGCGGGGCGGAGGTCCCCAGGAGCTCCTCGGGCGCGGTTGTCCGTGGGCTCTTCGTGCCCCAGAGGGCGAGGCTCCGGCAGCGCAGGGGTTAACTGGAGCTGCTCGGCGACGTCAGGGCTCTTTTGCATACCGTTCTTCCGTGTTACGCAGTCGGGGGCGGGGTCTGGAAGTCGTTACGGACCAATCGCGTGCGTCTATGCAAAAACCATAGACGGGGTAAGGGTTGGCAGCTCCCGGACCCGCCTCCCCACACCTCCTTTCTCGGCGTCGCCAGGCGTGTCCTTTCCACGTGTCCACCCGCAGGCCGCCCCCAGACCACCCCCGCCGCGCGCGGGCCACGACGCCCCCCGCAGGATTCGCCCATCAGCCCGGAAACCCCTGAGCTGCGTCTCCCAGAGACCGATGCCCAGCCGGGAGCCCCCCAAGACTCGTGGCTCCCGGGGGCACCTGCTGCAGACCCACCCGCCTGGGCCAGGGCCCCCGGTGAGCCTGACCAGGACGGGGTCCTGAGGCCATGCCTCTAGGCAAAAGATTTAGTCCCCCCAGTTTGAGGGACTCCGGTTTCCCGACACCCCGATTTAACTCCAAACCACGACTCCTGTGGCAGTTGCAGAGACTGACGCCTCGAGGCCTCAAAACCAGCGCCCCCCGCCCTCCGTGCCAGCCCCAGCCGAGACCCCACAAGGCAAGGCCGAAGACGATTGTGTTTGAGGATGAGCTGCTCTCCCAGGCCCTCCTGGACGCCAAGAAGCCTATTGGAGTCATCCCAAAGGGGCATACGCCTAGGCCCCACCCAGTGCCCGACTATGAGCTGTGAGTGTCCCCCAGGTGATTCTTCATGCCTAGGATCAGGAGGGGACACTGAGGCTGGGGCTTTGACAGTTGAATAAGAGTTTACCAAAGAGTAGCTGGACACAGTGGCTCAAACCTGTAATCCCAGCTACTCAGTAGGCTGAGGTAGGAGAATCGCTTGAACCCAGGAGGTGGAGGTTTTGGTGAGCCAAGATCTCGCCATTGCACTCCAGACTGGGCAACAGGAGCAAAACTCTGTCACAAAAAAAAAAAATGAAAGTTTAGCAAAGAGTAAAAAGAGAAAAGAATGTCTTGCTGATCAGTAGTGGGATTACCCCTGTGAATAAGCCGTTGCACTCCAGCCTGGGCAACACAGCAAGATCCAGTCTCTGTAAATTAATTAATGTTAATTAATTTAAAAAAAAACTTTTTTTTTTTTTTTTTAGACAGAGTCTCGCTCTTTCACCAGGCGCCAGACTGGAGTGCAGTGGCGCAATCTCGGCTCACTGCAACCTCCGCCTCCCAGGTTCAAGCAATTCTCCTGCCTCAGCCTCCCGAGTAGCTGGGACTACAGGCGAGAGCCACCATGCCCAGCTAATTTTTGTATTTTTTTTTAGTAGAAACGGGGTTTCACTATGTTGGCCAGGATGGTCTCGATCTCTTGACCTCGTGATCCGCCCGTCTCGGCCTCCCAAAGTGCTGGGATTACAGGTGTGAGCCACCGCGCCCGTGCCTGTAATCCCAGCTACTTTAGGATTTTTGAGACTCCATCTCAAAAAAATAATAATAAATAAAAAGAGGGAGAGAAAAGGGACATTTTTAGTAGGGGACTCAGCATGGACAAAGAAAAGCCAATTACACTGACTGGGAGAGGGTGGGGTTCGTTACACTCACACTCTGACCCCCTTTAACCTACTAGTAAGTACCCACCGGTGAGCAGTGCAAGGGAACGGAGCCGATATGCCGCGGTGTTCCAGGACCAGTACGGAGAGTACTTGGAGCTCCAGAGGGAGGTGGGGTGCGCACAGGCAAAGCTCAGGCAGCTGGAGGCCCGGCTGAGCTCCCTGCCCCCACCCCAAAGCCAGGTCAGCGCTGGGGAGAAAGCCCTGCCCCGCAGCCCTTATGAGTGGCCCGACCTAAGCCTCTGGGATACCCACTGGGTCCAGATCTCCAGGACTTTCTCCTCTAGGCTGGCTGGGTGCCGTGACACATGGCTAAGGTCTGCCCTTGAAGTCCCCACTAGATGGGCATTTAGTCTGTCTGAGCCTCAGTTTCCTTATCCCCCCTTGAGTTCAACTCTCCTTAAACCCCCTCTCTCCTCCTCCTCTTGCAGAAGGAGGCCCAAGTTGCAGCCCGAGTTTGGAGGGAGTTTGAGAAGAAGCAAATGGTGAGTCTTGCATCCCCTGACACTCCCATGCGGCCCAGTTTTTTGTTTTTTGTTTTGTTTTTTTCCGAGACAGAGTCTCGCTCTATCGCCCAGGCTGGAGTGCAGTGGCACAATCTCGGCTCACTGCAACCTTCACCTCCTGGGTTCAAGCGACTCTCCTGCCTCAGCCTCCCGAGTAGGTGAGACTACAGGTACGAACCACCACCTGTAGTGGCTAATTTTTGTATTTAGTAGAGACTGGGTTTCGTCATGTTGGCCAGGATGGTCTTGATCTCCTGACCTCATGATCCGCCTGCCTTGGCCTCCCAAAGTGCTGGGATTACAGACATGAACCACTGCGCCCAGCCAGTTTCTTTTTCAAGACAGAGTCTCGCTCTGTCTGGAGTGCAGTGGCGTGATCTCAGCTCACTGCAACCTCTGCCTCCCAGGTTCAAGTGATTCTTCTGCCTCAGCCTCCTGAGTAGCTGGGATCACAGTCATCCACCACTACACCTGGCTAATTTTTATATTTTTAGTAGAGACAGGGTTTCACCATGTTGGCCAGGCTGGTCTCAAACTCCTGGCCTCAAGGGATCCGCCCACCTTGGCCTCCCAGACTGCTGGGATTACAGGCAAGAACCACCTCACCCGACTCACCTGGCTGCCTGTGCCGTTTCAAGGAGAAACACTGAGGTTCTGAGAATGAAAGGCAGAGGCTTGAGCAGCTGGAGGGCCGCAGGGCAGACTGCTGCAAGGCCTTCGGGTTTTCGCCCTGCCTAGGACCCTGGCTTCCTGGACAAGCAGGCTCGCTGCCACTACCTGAAGGGTAAACTGAGGCATCTCAAGACCCAGATCCAGAAGTTCGATGACCGAGGAGACAGCGAGGGCTCTGTGTACTTCTGAGTGCCCCTGCAGACAGGCAGAGGGACACGTGGGGATGCAGGTCCCTGGCTTTTCTTGGTATCTCTCAGCCATTCCTTTTGCAGTTCCCCCTGCCAGGGGTAGCCTTCTCCAAAACTGCAAATGCCTCTTCATTTTGGACTCAGCTTTGACAGCCCCTCCTCCGGGCAGGCCTCCCAGGACTTCCTCCTCTAGGACCTCTAGCTCTGACCCTACAGGGACTCCAGATCTCAACCTGTTTCCTGAAAGTAGGTCCTGCTCTCCATTTCGGTGAAATAAACACGTATTAGACACCTGCTGAGTATAGTTGCTTACCACTTCTGATTGCACTCATTTGTGACACACAAATTGTTTGTTTATTTATTCATTCTGAGACAGAGTTTCGCTCTTGTCGCCCAGGCTGGAGTGCAGTGGCACAATCTCGGCTCACCGCAACGTCTGCCTCCCAGGTTCAAGTAGTTCTCCTGCCTCAGCCTCCCGAGTAGCTGGGATTACAGGTATGTGCCACCACACCTGGCTAATTTTGTATTTTAATAGAGACGGGTTTCTCCATGTTGGTCAGGCTGGTCTCCTGACATTGTGATCCGCCCACCTCAGCCTCTCAAAGTGCTGGGATTACAGGCGTGAGCCACCACGCCCAGCTGTTTTTTTGTTTGCGACCGTGTCTCACTCTGTCACCCAGGCTGCAGTGCGGTGGCGTGATCATGGCTTGCTGCAGCCTCCACCTCTCAGACTCAAGCAGTCTTCCCACTTCAGCCTCCTGAGTAGCTGGGACCACAGACATGTACCACGACACCCGGTTAATTTTGTTTTTTGTAGAGGTGGGGTCTGTCTCTGGTCTCAAACTCCTGGGCTCAAGCGATCCTCCTGCCTTGCCTCCCCAAGTACTGGGATCACAGGCATGAGCCACTGCGACCAGCCAGATTCCTCCATTCTCCATGTCTCCCTGGCACTTCAGGACAGCAACTGACCCCAGGCACTGTGTGGGCACAGTTCATATGCCTGGCCTGGGGGGAGGGTCTTCCAGTGCTCAACCCATGCCAGGCCCTGAGACAGATTTTTAGTTCCACGTGAGAAAAAAAAAACTGACGTCAGTTTGACTCAGGCATGAAAGGGGGAAGTCTGAGTTCATAGAACTTAAAACACCCAAGGGTTTCAGGTATGGTTTGATCCACGGGCTCCAAAGGCATCTTGGGAAATAGACCATCCATCCTTGGCTCTGCTTTAATTAGATCCTCCCAGTTCCAAATCCTGCTGTAGAATCTCACTGGCTGGTTTGGAATCCCAAGCCCATCATAAACCAATCGCTGTGGCCCAGGGAATGGTGGGCTCTGATTGGCTGGGCTGAGATCATGTGACAGGACTGGCCCCCAGAGGTGTCTCCCAAGGACACTGGAGTCCAAACCATGAGCTGGGGCAGTGGCTCATGCCTATAATCACACTTTGGGAGGCCAAGGCAGGTGGATCATCTGTCAGGAGTTCGAGTCCACCCTGGCCAACATGGCAAAACCCCATCTCTACTGAAAAGTACAAAAATCAGCTGGGCGTGGTGGTGTGCACCTGTAATGCCAACTACTCAGGAGGCTGAGGCAGGAGAATCGCTTGAACCCAGGAGGTAGAGGTTGCAGCGAGCCAAGATTGCACCATTGCATTCCAGCTCAGGTGAAAGAGCAAAACTCCATCTCAAAAAAAAAAAAAGATTAAGTGCTGACCAAAGAAAATAATTGAGGCTAGGCAAGGTGGCTCCCGCCTGTAATCCCTGCACTTTCCGAGGCTGAGGGGGGACGGATCACCTGAGGTTAGGAGTTCAAGACCAACGTGGTCAACATGGTGAAACCTCATCTCTACCAAAAATGCAAAAAAACCTAGCCGGGTGTGGGGGTGGGTGCCTGTAGTTTCAGCTACTGGGGAGGCTGAGGCAGGAGAATTGCTTGAACCTGTGAGGCGAAGGTTGCAGTGAGCCGAAACCACGCCACTGCACTCCAGCCTGGGAGGTGGAGGATGACTCCGTCTCAAAAAAATAAATAAATAAATAAAGATCAGGGAGGCCACACAAGTAGGAAATATCTTTATTCTTGGCTTTGATTGAGTCATCATGTAGTGTCTGACGTAGATTACGCGTCCAGAGGATCTGGCCTAGCACACGCTAGCTACCCCTGCCCGCTGGAGTGGCCCCTCCGGTCCAGATGCCAGGCCTTTGTCCATCACACCAGGGAAGCCGCCCCCACCATCCCGTAAGTTCATGCTCCATCCGGGCCAGGGGTCCTGGGAGGACGAGGCTGAGACCTGGATCACCAGTCTCTTTTTGGTTTCATGATCATTTAAAAAACAGAAAAGACAAACATTTCACAGTCTTTACAAAACAGAAGTCTGAGGAGAGAAGCCAGGGTCCTGGGCCCTGGGAGACCCCTCGAGGCCTCAGTGTTCCCTGTCCCTTGAGGTCTGTCTGCAGGCCTGGCCACGGCGCACGTGGCCCCGTCGTGGTCACTGGCCCGAGCCGTAGGGCCAGTTGAAGGTACTCCCCGACAGCAGCATGTCTCTGATCAGCGTCTCGATGGGCGTCTTCCCCACCAGGCGCATGAAGAACAGCTGGGAGATGAGGGAGGCAGGGACCGCGCGCAGGGCGGGGAGCCGCAGCAGCAGGCGCCCGAAGCGCTGGGGCTGGGACGGGTACTGCGCCCGCACGTACTCGGTGAGGGCCACCTGTGCCTTCTCCTGCAGACTCTCCACGTGGGCCGGGTCCGAGAGGCCACAGGCATCTGGGGAACAAAGGGAAGTCAGACGGGGTGGGAGGCAGCGGGAGAACACAGGGCCCACATGGGTGACTAGGAGACACCAATTGCGACTGTGGGTGAGAACGGGGCCGGGCATGATGGCTCATCACCCACAGTCCAAGCACTTTGGGAAGCCAAGGCAGGAGCATCATCGAAAGCCAGGATTTGAGACCAGTCCAGACGGGCAACATAGTGAGATCCTTTCTCTACAAAAACTAATTAGCTAGGGCCAGGCGCAGTAACTCATGCCTATAATCCCAGCACTTTAGGAGGCTGAGGCAGGTGGATCACTTGAGTTTATAAGTTCAAGATCAGCCTGGCCAACATGATGAAACTCCATCTCTACTAAAAATAAGAGTAGCCAGGCGTGGTGGTGCACACCTGTAATCCCAGCTACTCAGGAGGCTGATGGGAGGATCACTTGAGCCTGGGAGGCAGAGGCTGCAGTTAGCTGGGATCATGGCACTGCACTCCAGCCTGGGCAACAGAGGGAGGCCCTGTCTCAAAATAAATATACAAATAAATATACAAATAAGAAACAGCCAGGTACCCTCATACCTGTCATCCCAGCACTTTGGAAGGCTGAGGTGGGTGGATGGCCTGAGGTTGGGAGTTTGAGACCAGCCTGGCCAGCATGGTGAAACCCCATCTCTACTAAAAAAAAATATAAAACTGCCAGGCGTGGTGGCTCACACCTGTAATCCTAGCACTTTGGGAGGCCGAG
>NW_022437124.1:1330033-1330273 GCF_009761245.1 Sapajus apella | reverse complement strand
GGAGTTCGAGATCAGCCTGAACAACACAGTGAAACCCTGTCTACTAAAAGTACAAAAATTAGCTGGTCGTGGTGGTATGTGCCTGTAATCCCAGGTACTCAGGAGGCTGAGGCAGGAGAATGACTTGAACCCAGGAGGCAGAGGTTGCAGTGAGTTGACACTGTGCCATGGCACTCCAGCCTGGGCAACAGAGCAAGACTCTGTCTAAAAAAAAAAAAAAAAAAAAAAAAAAAAAAAAAA
>NW_022437124.1:1326924-1329933 GCF_009761245.1 Sapajus apella | reverse complement strand
GGGGGGGGGAGTTAATTTAGAAGCTTCTACTTATTTAGCTTTAGGATTCTTCTAGACAAATTCCAATAAGGGCCTGTGGTGGTAAAGTTTCTGCCGTTTGGAGATGGTACTTTGGATTTATACAGAAGCTGTCTGTTGAATAACAGTGCTCTGGAAGCCTAAAGTTAGGGGACACTGGGTGCATGAGGAGACTTTTTTGGGTTAGAAGTGTAAAAGTAACAGGACCTTTAAAAAAAAATGACAGGGACAGACAAGTTTACCCATCCCCCAGCACTATTTGTGCCTTAAAAGAAGCAAAAAACAAAAGTTCTTTTTAATTTAAACTGAATTTCTAAGGCGAAAAAATAATTGTTTTCAGAATATAACTGTAAAACAAAAACTGAATGTTAACTTGAGAAAACCATACAAATTAAAGAAAATGCACATAAGGTTTTAAAGAAAGCCCAACTGTTATATGATGACTATGCATACTCAACATGGCTTTGGAAAACAGTGTTTTTGCACTTGAAGGGGCAAGCATTCCCTTCACTTAGTCCTTTGGTGAACAACTGCTCAGGAAGAGTAAGGGAGTGGGTTTCCTTAGGGGTCAAGGATCAGACTGAAATATGGGCTTCACCAGAAGACGGAAACACTGACGAGCTTCTTCAGGACGCCAGAGGGGTGATTTGTTTGTGCTTTGATACATGGTACTTCAAAACCAAATCGTACATGTATTCAGCAAAAGAAACTGAAGAAATTGCATGGATTGAAAGTGACAAAGATTGTTTGGTTTTTTGTTTTTGAGTGACAGGCAAGTGATTTTTGAAAGCATTGTGCTCAGCAAGACAGTTTTATAAATGAAAGCTGCTCACAGGTGGAAACTAAAGAATGAACAAAACCGCTAAAAGCTACACAAAAGGTTTCTTATTTTCAGCACTATATGATTAATCAGAGCCGTTGTGTGCAAAAGAGAGGAAAATTGCTTCCCTTCGATGCATTTAGCTGTTGGGGAGCTTTTATTAGATATTTATATAGGTATACATTTTGCCACGTGTATGAACGACAACGAAGTTCATTATCTGAGGTCTCACTAATTGGGATTTATGATAAGTCACATAGAGATGGTTTCAAGTTTACCTCTGCTTAGCGAATGAAAAATAAAGGACTGAGAAGGGTGGATTAAAGAGATTAACCTTCTAAAGCACTTTGGAAGCTCAATAAGGAAACAAGAGAGACACTGATTAGAAATCCTTCCTGATATCCTTAAAAGAAGCCTCAGAATTTCTAGAAGGCAAATACTTTGTCACCCTGAGCAGCTGTCCATTTTTCCTTTGTCTATATATTTTAAAGTGAAAAGAGTTTTATGTATACTTTTAAAGAAATCATTTATATGAATTTCAGAAGATGAATTCTGCGGTTTCTTTGAATTTATGACCGTTTACTGTCAAATGAAGATGACGGTGGTCTAAAATGCAAGACCACAACAACTGTAAAGAAGGTGAACGGAGGTGGATCCTGGGGCATGCAGCAGGAATGCCTCTGAAAGGAAGCCGGCAGGAGAGAAGAGGCTGAGGCCTGGAGGAAATAAATAGACTCCAGTGCTCTCCAGCGGAGAGGAGGCTGAGAAGGGGCCACCCTCTCTTGCTCTACAGGCCTGAGGGTCTGTTTGCTGGTTTACTGACATCACGGCCTCACAGGTCCTGACGCAGCAAGGCCAAAAGACCCCACTCAGGCAAACATTCTGGGATCTCCAAGTCTCCTATACGCAGCTCTTCCAATTTCCAGATATTAAAACAAAACAGAGTAAGCTCCTTAAGAACTTGCCTATGCATTGAGTTTTAAAAATAATAATTTGGGTGATTCTGCACAACTGACAAAGTATTTCCACGTGCCTTATCTTCATGCGAACGACAATCGCGTAGGGGTGGATTCGATTGGCCTCGTTTTGCTGACGAGGCGGCCGAAGCACCGAGAAGCCAGCACTAAGCACACGGGCCTGCGGAGCCACCCACCCCGCTGCGGGTTCCCAGGGCGCTGGAGGGTGAAGTACAAACCCATCCCCAGCCTCAGGAAGGAAAGTCCTCTGGCTGACCTCTGCGGGCGGTCGGAGCCCAGGGTCTAATCACAGACGTGTGGCGCAGCGGTGTCCGTTTCTTCCCTCGCAGCGCAGAAGGAAAAGCGTTCGGAGCTCCAGCTCTGTTGGGAAATGGGTCACCGGCCTCGCGGCGCCGGTGCTGCGGCTGGCACGCTCTGAGCGGGCCCCTTGGGGGATGGCAGGGGCGTCTTCTGCTAAGCGTGGGAGCGGCCTGGGGCGCCCTCCCCGGGTGTGAGTCCCCAAATCCCGCAGAGACTTAGGCGCTCGTGTCCCTCCCAGTTCTCCACCTCAGCCCAGCCTCTGAAACGCAGGGGTCCGCAGACACCCCCAGGCTGGGAATCCGACCGAACAGGAGGGAAGAGGCCAGTTCGTGGGCCAGGGCACCACCCCACAGGAACCCCCGGAAACGCGCCCAGGAGCCGAGGGGGCACAGGGGCTGCGGTCGGGCCGCTCAGCCCGCCTGCCTTGCTCGGCTCCGGGAGGAAAGGGGAGTGGGCACTGTCCGCTGGACGTGGGCTGGCTGCCTACGACCCCAGCAGCTCCAAGCCCGAGGGTACTGCGGGTTCAGATTTTGAGTGGTCCCTGCCACCCTCGTCCTGCTTAAAAAAGGATTCAGGGACTCAGGATGGGCATTCCGTAGAGATCTGAACATTCGATTAATCATCCTTCACTGTATTCTCAGATACCTGGACACTCAACACAGCAGGAAGGTACAGTTTCCAATCGCTTTCCAAATACCTCCTTAGCTGCCATTGGACATTGCCAGCCCTTGTTCTGCCTCTAGGAGACTCTCAGAACTGTGCATTTCAACTGGGCCCGTGTTTTGAGACGTGGGGGGAGAATGGTAGGGTGCCTTTTCTGAAGAGACAGTGTGGGCACTGGAGGAAACATAAAATTAGGAGTTGATTGATTTGAGCTTGAACCCTAGCTCCAGC
>NW_022437124.1:1321681-1326824 GCF_009761245.1 Sapajus apella | reverse complement strand
CCTGCCTCAGCCTCCTGAGTAGCTGGGATTACAGGCACGCGCCACCACGCCCAGCTAATTTTTTGTGTGTTTTTAGTAGAGACGGGGTTTCACCATGTTGACCAGGATGGTGTCGATCTCTTTGACCTCGTGATCCACCCGCCTCGGCCTCCCAAAGTGCTGGGATTACAGGCGTGGGCCACCGCGCCCGATCCTTGGCCTGTGATTTTTAATACATCCTTTAACTTCTCTGAGCTTTGGCCTCCTCACTTGCAAAATGGATACTATTACCAACCTCATAGAGCTGGACTGAGGATTGAGTGAAATAGTGCCCAATAGAGGAGCTGGCACAATACCTAAGAACACTGCCCCCCGTAAATGACAGAGGCCCTGTCTTACTCTTTTCTCTCTAAGCTTCAGTTTCCACACAAGAGAAAAATTAGGGGGCAGGGATAGTACAGATCCTTCTAGCTTCCCAGGGTAGTTGTGAGTGTCTGATGAGATCATGTGTGTGAAATCACTCCCACCCCTAAGAATACGAAGTTTTAATCAATTTTATCAGGTCGGCACATTAGGGCCCTTCATCTGGTCCACAGTAGGGTGGGGAAGTATGGGGAGGAGTGGATTTGGTTTGATGTGAGATGAGATAAGGAAAGGCCCTGAGAACCCAGCTCTGTCCAGGACTGAGAGGAAACACCACTGATGAGTGCAACTGCAGGTGGCAGAGTACTGGGAGATGTTGCTCTCAATAAAGTAATGAGGCCGGGCGCGGTGCCTCATCCCTGTAACCCCAGCACTTTGAGGGGCTGAGGTGGGTGGATCACAAGGTCAGGAGTTCGAGACCAGACTGGCCAACATAGTGAAACCCCGTCTCTACTAAAAAACAAAAATTAGCTGGGCATGGTGGCACGTGCCTGTAGTCTCAGCTTCTCAGGAGGCTGAGGCAGGAGAATCGCTTGAACCCAGGAGGTGGAGGTTGCAGTGAGCCAAGATCGCACCACTGCACTGCAGCTTAGTAACAAAGTGAGCCTTCGTCTAAAAGAAAGAAAGAAATGAGAAAAGGGGTGGATAGGAAACCAAGAAAAATCTTCTGGCCTGGACACAAAGGAATGTTCCTGCCTGGGCTGTGCTGAGAGGGTGAGTGCTCTGACTGCTGCCTCCCAGATGAGCAGGGCAAGACCAGGAAACAAGTCCCCTACCCTGAGCTGGACCCCTCCGTGCCCCACACCACCTTCTCAGGCCATACAGAAACAGAGACAGCATTGGGAGCGAGGGTGAAGGAAAAAACACGTAACCTTGCCCTGAAGATTATGCTTCTCATCCTAAAAACCAGACATCTTCATTTTTTAACTGCTGCCGGGAACTAGAAGAAAATTGATTTTTTTTTTCTCCTTTGAGGGAATTATAAGAATGTCTGGACTACTCAGTTGAAAGCTGGGTTAAAAACATGAAGTTAAGCTATACGGTTTTCTTAAGAGATCAAGAAATTCTTTGATTCTTTTCCTGCTGTGTGCGGGATGTTATTGCTTTAGATTGAAAACACAGACTTTTAACTCAAGTTAGGGAAAGAAAATGGAGTGGGAGAAGCAGGAAAGCCAGAAAGCGCTTCCAACCTTGCGGGACTCTGGTTCCTCCACAAGTGGGTCTTGGCTTCACAGAACCATTAGCGCCTTCACTGTAGTGTCTCTCACCTCCTTGTTCTTCTGTGTCAGCCTGTGTCCAGGTCTTAAACTGGGGGAGAGGGCTCTGTTTTGTGTACAGGTTGTGTAATCATATACAGTGTCAAAGAAAAAAAATGTAGGGTTGACAACGGGCCCAGTACATTCTGAATTATAATCATCTACTGCTGACTGAATAAACTATCCCTGCGTAGTTGCCACTGATGATACTCTCAGGGTACAGATGAGGTAGAGGGGGACTCAGAGGGTTCAGAGTCCCTCGTTTGCTCAGACCTTCCCCTGAGAGAGAACGAGAGCTGTGGATAGAATTGGAATGCCCCTGAACTCAGGGCTGTCCGCTCTGATGATCATGTTTACTCATGCTTTTCGGTGATTAGAGATCTTACCACTTGTAGATAATTATACTATATAAGAACACATCCGATAATGGGATACTACTCAGCAAGGAAGAGGAATAAATGTGCATGCAACATGATGCAGGACTCTCAGATGTATCACGTTAAGTGAAAGAAGCAAGACTCAAAAGGCTTCATACTGTAGGATTCCATTTACGATATATTCTGGGTTTTGTTTTTTTTTTTTTTTTTTAAAGAGATGAGACCTTGCTACTGCGCTTACCCATGCTGGAGTTGAGTGGGTATTCACAAGCACGACTGCACTACTGATCAGCACAGGAGTTGTACCTGCTCTGTTTTTGACCTAGGCCAGGTCACCCCTCCTCAGGCTACCTGGTGGTCCCTCACTCCCAGGAGGTCACCACATTGTTGCTAAACTTACTGCAGACACCTGATCAGGAGGGCACACTCGACTCCAGAACTCCTGGGCTCAAGCCATCCTCCTGAGTAACTGGGACTACAGGCATATGCCACTGCACCCGGCTTATGAGATACTCTGGAAAAGCCAAAACGATAAGAACAGAAAACAGATCAGTGGTTGACAAGGGCTGGGGAAAGGGACTGACTCCAAAGGGGCCTGAAGGATTGTCTGGGGCGATGGAACTCTTCTGTGTCTTCTTTGCTGTGGTGGTTACATGACTACAGGTGTGTAGGTGTCAGGACTCATAGGACTGCACACTAAAAAGTCCATTGCACTCTATGTAATTACACCTCACTAAACATGATATTAACAAAGATTGACGATTTATATGTTGGGGTGTTTAAGGTATACAGATGTTTGCGATTTATTTATGAAGTATTAAAAATAAGATTTATCAGAGGATTCATAGATATATGGTGAGGTATGTGATAAATCAAGTACAGTAGATTATTAATGCTAGAATGTAGGTGGTAGTTATATGGATATTCACTGTATGATTATTTCAACTTTATATGAAACGTATTAATAAGAAAATGTTGGTAAACAGTTTAAAATACATCTAATGCATTTTCTTCACCATGTATACCATTTAGAGGGTTGCTTGTAGACCCTCACACTTGCTTTCATATTCTCTGCTGAGTTCAAGAGTATTCTCTCTCTCCCCTTCAAACCATGCTAACAGGAGTAAAGTTTCCGCTTGGTCCAGAGGGGAAGAGCTGTTGGGGTTCTGTGCCGACTCACTTACGTGAATTTACTGTCTTCCCTTTGATACAGTTATCAGCAAGCAAATCCTTTATGGTGTTTTTTTCACTTGCTTGAAAATTGAAGGACTGGATTAATTTCACTCAATTTGTAACGAACCTCAGGGAACAAGCTTTGGGCAGCAGCAATTCAAAGTGTTACCAAGTATCTCAGACTGTATTTCCTGATAGAGCCTGGTTCTTTCTGCAGGCTCAGGCTTTGGTGCCTCTTTTCATCCCACCCTGTAATGGAGATAAGTGCTAAGCCATCTGCTCCCAAGCCTAAGAACCTCTCTGATGCCTCAGAAACCAGGCACCCCTGGAGCCAGCCCTTGAGGGGACTGGAAATGGTCCTGTTTCCAAGTCACCCTCTGTTTGGTGGAGGATGAAAAGATCTCCCCTTCAAAGGGTGTGTGAGGGATAGTTTTTTTGAAAATAGATACGCATACCTTCTCCCGATTACCCTGACCTTTGGAATAGCCCAGTTTCCATCTGGAAACAGAGAGGGCAACACAGCATGGCTGCAGAGTCACAGACGTCGGTCTCCATAAGTAAGTACACGGACAGTTCAGTTCGCACCCAGGACAATCCGCTTTACAATTAGAATCATTTTTAAATATTTAAGTGAATCAGATTAGTTACACCTAAAGTGCCCCAAACTCTACAAGCTTTCATTTGGATTTTGGTATACAGATCCTGTCTGAAGAAATTTATTGCTATTTATGCACATAAAAAGTTACCCAAGTTATGTTGCAAAATGAAACAGTAAGTTGTAGAACATGGTATTATTATGATCCCACTAAAAAATATACTTAGCTCAACACTTTGGGAGGCCAAGATGGGAAAATTGCTTGATCCTACAAGTTCAAGACCAGACTGGGCAACATAGCGAGACTTTGTCTCTACAAAAAATTAAAAATTAGCTGGGCCTGGTGGCACATGCGTGTGGTCCCAGCTACCTGGGAGGCTGAGGTGGGAAGATGACTTGAGCCCAGGGGTTCAAGGCTGCAGTGAGGCTCCACACCCCTGGCTGACGCAATGAGACCCCATGTCAAAAAAAAAAAAAAAGTTTTACGGTTTTAGCTCTTATTTTTAATGTTTAAAATAATTATTTAACTTAATGGGCTATAATCTGTCACCATCATTGCTTATTTGATGCTCACATGGTCCCAGTGTTGCCAGTAGAAGCCCCTCCAAGGCAGCTCCCAAATCCTTTTGACAGATTCCCTTAATTTTTTGAACACTTTTATTTTTTGGCACAAGATGTTTCAGGCTCATCATGTGCTTTAACTGCTCCAGCCCTAGAATCAGCATTTTTCCGGGCAGCCCTCATTTCTTTTGGTGTGAGTGACATTTAAAAATCAAGATCTGGGTACTGGGTTGCTCATTGCTATTGGGCATTACTGCTTCTAGGTCCTTTGAGTGGACAGAGCTAGGAAATAACTGTCTGTCAATCTAGATTATTCTAATTCCACTGCAACAAACAGGATTCTTTTTTGTCTTCGCTCATTTTATATTTGTTACCTGCCTTCTCCCACAGCGAGAACTCTGGCTCCCACTACGTCATTCAGTACTTGTTTGCTTAGTTCTACAATACACAAAATAGTTTTAGGATTGTTATAATTGTGGTCTACAAAAAGCAAATCTGCTAAACGGAGTTTAAGATTATTTTTATTGGCCGGGCGCGGTGGCTCAAGCCTGTAATCCCAGCACTTTGGGAGGCCGAGGCGGGTGGATCACGAGGTCAAGAGATCGAGACCATCCTGGTCAACATGGTGAAACCCCGTCTCTACTAAAAATACAAAACATTAGCTGGGCATGGTGGTGCGTGCCTGTAATCCCAGCTACTCAGGAGGCTGAGGCAGGAGAATTGCCTGAACCCAGGAGGCGGAGGTTGCGGTGAGCCGAGATCGCGCCATTGCACTCTAG
>NW_022437124.1:1296010-1321581 GCF_009761245.1 Sapajus apella | reverse complement strand
TTTTTTTTTTTTTTTTTTTTGCTTTTTAACTGAGAATATTTAGCACAAGTATTGTGTTCAAATGTTACTTGGATTAATTCATTTCTTTTTCTTCCTTGTAGTTGTGCTATTCATTCGAAATACAGTTAATTGGTTTCTGTTTGCGTTCAATTTGCATTTTTTCTCATACCTGTTTATTTAATTTTATTTTTGAATGTGTAGAGAATGGATAATGTTTTAAAACAAAAACTATACAAAAATAGATTTATATGTTATATTTTACAAAAGAAATGGGAGTGCTATGCTGTACAGGGTCAGGGCCGGGAATTCTAGGTGACTTTTTCTCTGTTGTATGTTCCTGTATTGTTTGATTTTTATACAACATGGGCATGTTGGCTTTGTATCAGATGAAAACAAAATCAAGACTTACTTTTTGATGCTACTGCCCAAGCTCAAAGTTTGGACAACTGTAGGAGGAGGGCAGGAGGGGCAAGGTGTGTGCATGTAGTTAACATACTGTTATGCAGCGAAACAATGTCTTGGATCTTGCTATTTCAGAGGAAAACCTGGTGGTCCTATGTGGGTTGAATCTAGGGTAACATCTTTCGAGATGCTTTCCATTCCCTAAGATCCTCCTTACCCCCAACTTCATACACTAGCTTAATGCTTCTGGGAAAATTGGCTTTTCTGGTAATTTTTTGCTACCAACCAGAGACCAAGTTATCATTCTAGTGATTAACTTGAGGGCTCTTTAGATCCCTCACCAAACAAACCACCTGAGAATTACAGACTTCAGAACCCATCGAGGCTTTGAGTTCTCTATTCCCCTGCTGTTTTCATTTTCTTTTTTAGGTTTGTTAGCTGTCTTTATATTTGCTGCGGCTTCCTCTCCTTTCCTTTTCCCTCCACACCCTCTCTTTTGTGCATCTTTGGCTGGAGACAGCTAAGACATCTGTCCAGATCATGTACGTACAAAGAGAGCACTTTCTCAAGCAACGGAATTGAATTATTCAAAGTACCTTCCATTCTCCAGTTTCCCATCGTTTTTCTTCCTTGACAGTATAAACTGGAATTGGACATTTGGCAATTGTACCCATGGATTTAATCATTCAGGCAGGAAGGAGGAGGGTAAGCCTTCTACAGAAGCAATTAGTCTTCTGAATGATGAGAAAATAGGTAACACCATGTTTGAAGGCATGTAAATAACTTTTATGTCAGTATAAACACTAGGGTTCCTAAAACAAAATGCAGTATCGTTCTCTGTAATTGGCAGATCTGTTGGTAAACAAGATTCAGGACTGGGGAGAAGCCCAGGCCTTGTGGGGCCCAGCTGGCTGTTAGTGGGCAAATTTAGCAGGTGTCTAGACTGAAACCCAGGAAAATATGTGACCTATGAATTATACAGAATATTCCAAAAGGCTTCTCTCTGTTTTATACTTAGGGTAACCCCCTCCCTGACCTCCTCTCAAATCTTTAAGCTTATAGCTTAAAGGAAACAGAAACCAAGAGAGGAATTTGCCTGGTACATTCTTCTCTGCTTCAGAGCGCGAAGTCCAGTCTGAAGGCTAAAATTGCAGCACAAAGGACTTGTCAGTCAGTAGCAATTCCGATGGTCAGAACAGCACCAAGAGACCAAATCAATGAGTTGGGAAAGGCAGCAACACAGTTTCTGCTGTGGTCTAGGACATAGTGCTGTGGTCTAGCAACCATAGTGCTTCCCCATGCCCGTACAAAATCCCAGAGGGGAGGAGACCCGGGGAGAAACATGAGTGCTGTCAAGGCCTGACCCTTGCCAGCTAACAGGTAAGCCAGGACAGAAAGCCGATAGGAAGCTGGGCTGCTCTGTAAATTGACGCTGGATCTCTCTGCAGGCCAGGGCCATCTGCAGAGTGGGTGGCCTTATGCAGCTGGAGGACTCTGGGAAAGCTGCCCGCATATTCTTCCTATTCCAGGCCCCTCTGTCTCCCTGAGATCTTGGCCTTAGCTTCTCATTTGAAGACAGAGGTATTTAGAAGAAAATCTACGAGCTTTTCTGTGAATCAGAGTGACTTCCAGAGCTGCACATGCAGTGAGGAGTAGCCAGCTAGGTTCTTACCTGCTTGCGTAGAATTGTCAGCCCAGGATGGCGGCAGACAGGAGAGCTCTCCTTCAAAGTTAAACCCACAGCCCGACACGGTCCAGCGCGTGGTCTGTGGCAGTCAGACTGCTGCCTGACCAGGTCCCCTTGCCCAGTCACAATTAAGAATGCCATCAAACTGAGTCAGGAAAACGGCCAAGGAAGTGAAACAAGACATTTAAGTCCCATTCACACTGGGAGATAGTCACCAGTGGTATCTTTGAGACAGCAGATTCCCTAATCTCAAGTATGTGTCAGCTTTGTCACTGTTGTCTTTTCAGTGGGATAGAGAAATCTCATTTCCATTCCTTTGATTGGAGTCCACAAAAAGTGCTAACCAGCAGCCCCCTCCATCAGAGCTCTACCTAACAGAGTTCAGCTGGTTTTCTTTTTTGAGACAGCATTTGCTTTGTCAACTAAGCTGGAGTGCAGTGGCATGATCACAGATCAGTGTAACCTCCAACTCATGAGCTCAATCAATCCTCCTGCCTCAGCCTCCTGAGTAGCTGGGATTACAGGCACATACCGCCATGCTCATTAATTAAAAAAAAAAAGGTTTATAGAGATGGGATCTTGCTATGTTGCCAGGCTGGTCTCTAATTCCTGGCCTTGGCCTCCCAAAGTGATCCTTCTACCTTGGCCTCCCAAAGCACTGGGATTACAGGCATGAGCCACCACACCAGGCGAGAGTTCAACTTTTTAAAGAGGTGAAACAATAATTCCACATAGGCTCTGCCATCTGGTTGCATCTATTTGTACTGAAAACACCTGGAAGTCCTCTGTGGGGGCAAACACTCTGTTTTCCCAGAAGAACAGGAGTCCCACCCCTAGGGCGTAGATTGGTTTTTTCCTGGGTGCGTCTGTGTTGCCTCCTGTGTGGTGTGGTGCCAGCCAGCTGAGTGTGAGGGTGGGGTGCATGGCTGAGGAAACGGGGATGTCTTCTCCAGCATGATGTTGATCCTGTTATTATGGGAAACGTTCCGGAGGTGGTAATGGTAAGCCCGTCATACTGCCTCAAACGCCACTGTTGCCATTTGCAGGCCCTCAGTTCCCAATAGCTACATTGGCAGGCACCGTGCTAGGCACCTGACATTTCATGTCTCTTAATCCCCTCAGTAACAAAGGTGGTGTCACTGTAATAACCATTTAAGGTTGAGGAGGATACTTGGGGAGGTGGAATAAATCGCGCCCAGGCCAACAGGTTAGAAGCTGTTGAAGTAAGACTTGAAGCCACATCTCCCGGTCGTCAAAGCTTGTGTACTTTCCAGGGTTTCTTTCCTTAAAGCCCCCACCCCCAACTGTGCAGACCGAAGGGGAGGAGGACTCATGGGGCACCCAGTTATCCGTGCCTGCCTCTCCTTCCCATGCCCTGCCCCGGCCCTGCTGTCGTCATGCAGGAGGCCCAGGCACCCACGGAGCTGTTGCTCTGTCTGAACTCCTCTTTACCTGGGCAGGTCACAGGTAAACAGCTTCACAGGTTTCCGGGGCACCAGATAGGCCCTCCTTCCAAATGTCTGCTCAGCATCACAAATGTGTGTCTTTGCAGTAATCTTTGGCCTCTTTTAAAATTCAGATATTCCTAAGAAGGGTAACACAGTACTGTTCTCATACCTTGCTTTGATTATTTGTTTTTATTCTACTGCTATGGACTAGAAAAGAAAATAATCTAAATATTTCATTACAGATTCTGGGGTGAAAGACCGAAGTGAGGAAGGCATAGGGGAGATGGACTTTGAGATGCATTGCTTTAAGTTTAGTTTTGATGGACCCCAAATGGTTATTGAGTAGATGAGGGCCAGGTATTTTGCTAAGGGTGATGAGCATGCAGAGCATATTACAGATTGGTTCTGGGAGATTTGAATATGGTCTGGGTGTTAAATAACATGTGGGGATTATTGTCAATTTTATTAGGCAGTTATGTAGAAAATGTCCTTATTTTTTAGAGAAGCTCTTACTAAAATATTTAGTGTAGAGATGTCATAATGTCCGATTTATCTTTAAATGTTTCAACTGGAATGCAGATGAAGTAAATATGGCAAAATGTTAACAATGGTTCAATTTAGTTGATGGATATATGGGATTCTATATGGGATTCATTATACTATTTTCTCAACTTTACTGAATGAAAATTTTCATAATAAAAAGTAAAACGAAAACAAATGAGCAAACAAACAAAACAACCCCAAAACCCAAAACTTTCCATTAGCTCAAAATCCAAGTTCTATTGCAAAGATGACAATTAGGTTTTGTAGTAAGCAGAATTTGAAGATGGCCACATGATTCTTGTCCCCAGCATACAGGCCCTGTGTAATTTTCTACCCTTAGGTATAAATATGATGAGATTTTACTTCTGTGATTAGATTAGGTTATATGGCAAAGCTGAGAGATTTTGCAAATATAATTAAAGTCCTTGATCAGTCCATTTTTAACTAATCAAAAAAGAGATTATCCTGGATGGGCTGACCTAATCAGGTGAGCCCTTTACATAAGAGCCTATAAGCAGCAAAAGATCCTTGCTGGCCTGGAGGAAGCAAACTGCCATGTTGTGGAGAGGGTCATGTGGCAGGGAACAGTGGGTGGCCTTTAGTTGCTTAAGGCCTTGGGCCTGCAACTGCAAGGAACTAAATTCTGTCCACAACCATTGAGCTTGGAAAAAGACCCTGAGACTCAGATGAGATTGCAGCCTCAGAGGATACCTTGATGGCAGCCTTGGGAGACCCTGAGTAGAGAATCCAGCTAATTCATGCCCATGGAAGTTATAAGATTAAAAAAAAGTATGTTGTTGTAAGACAATAAACTTGTGGTAAGTGTTACAAAGCACTGGAAAGCAAATATAAATTTCAAACAATGAGGCAATTCTAATTGATTAGACATGGCAGCCTAAGGTACTGGATTGGAAAGGATTCCAAGCCAAAGCCTGGTTTCCTTGGGAGAAAAAGAGAGCTGTGGTTAACAATGTCTGCACAGGCGTGGAAATGGAGAGAGGTAGCACATGTCCCTCCTATTGCCATTCAAGGTCCCTCTGTGTATTTAAAGGAAAGGGGTTTACTAACTTATTTTTCTTAATGGCAGAATAACCCCAGTGGGTTATAAAACTTGAGTCCTCAAGCTGAAGGGAATGCTGACCTATGAGAAAAGCTTCAGAGAAAGAAGACAGGAAACATTATCAAAGCAGATTTTAGCAGTTGCAAAATATTGTTGAGGGCCAGCCTTGCAGGCTGTTGTTTGCAGTAATAAGCTTCCTTCCCTTGCAGATGTCTTTGCTCTTTCTTCCTTTCCACTTTCTCTAATTTGCTGCCTGTAAACACGCACAGATCTTTTGTGAGTTGGAAAAAGCACCCCTCCAAAGATGTCACTTGATCCTGTTCCTATTTCTAAGTCACACCGACTCTCATGCAGCAGGGCTCTTGACCAACCTGGAAGAATGTCAGAATTCCTTCCTTAGACACTATGCCAAAGAGGTCAGCACCAGCCTGCTTAATATTGAGCTTACATTCAACATCGATTAAGATATCATTTTGTACGAAAACTGTGCAGAAATCAGTGCAGTATTCAGATGTTAGTCTCAACATTTAAGTAAATCTCTGTGGTAAAGCAGGCTGTTCGCGTATAGTTCTTGTTTTAAGAGTATAGGTCGACTTCTCATCCGTACTAGTGAAACCATGCAGATGTGTAATCCAGCCTTTCTCAGTGACACATTCCACCACGGAGGTATTGTATTAAAAATGTAGGATCACAACTATTTTCATATAGATAGAGAATGAGGTTTCACAAAAACTGTAGTTTCAGGTAGGCACAAGTAAAAGAAACATGCTCAAGAAGGTAAAGGCCCTGAGAAAGTTACTGACAGCTTCTTCAGTTATTTCAAAGAAAAAGAAGTATTCTGCTTAGTGCAGGTTACTTCCTTGTCTTTGAATTGTCATTTGGAATCCAACCAGCCCAGCTTGTCTCCTAAACTAGTAGGCCGTGACTATGTCGGACACATGTTCCTAAACCACTCATTCATCTTAATGTAACTGTCTATACCAGGAGCTTTTAACACATAAGGAGGCGTTGCCAACCTATAACTAGGCATAAAGAACACTGTGTGATGAGCTTCTTTTTTTAATTTTTGAGTTGGAGTTTTGCTCTTGTTGACCAGGCTGGAGTGCAGTGGTGTGATCTCTGCTCACTGCAACCTCTGCCTCCTGGGTTCAAGCGATTCTCCAGCCTCAGCCTCTCAAGTAGCTGGGATTACAGGTGCCCGCCACCACATCCGGCTAATTTTTGTATTTTTAGTAGAGACGGGGCTTTACCATATTCTTCAGCCTGGTCTTGAACTCCTGACCTCGGGTAATCTGTTCACCTCGGCCTCCCAAAGAGCTGGGATTACAGGGGTGAGCCACCGCACCTGGCCTGTGTGATGGACTTCTAATGAGAAGAGCACCCAGCACATAAACCAGGGCTTGTCACATGTTGCCTCAGGACACTGGTATTATACATTTAAAATTCAAAGGATAAACTGCCAGCATGTAAATCTGAGAGCTTTCACATAGAAATCAGTATTTCTTGCTTTTTTTGAAAAATTGGAAAATCTTTCACCCTGTACCCCATTCCTCATGGAAACCTTCTGATGGCATTGATGGCGGGTGCCCCACTGTGACGGGACACATTTGCCCACTTGCTGCACTCTCCACGGCTCCCTATTGCTTCCTCATACCGAGGCCAAATGTCAGCTGTAATTTATCATCATGGTTTCACTATCACTTTTCTTTCTAAAAGGAAGAAAGTGAACCTTCCTTACCCCGTGAAAACAGACCCCTTTCACTCATTCATCTTGGCAGCTCCTACAGCCACTTGAATTTGCAACGTCTGAGATACATAAACATCTCCAGCAACAGACACACACAAGTTTGTTACTTGTTCACAGGAAATGGTCTTGGCATACATTTGGAACTCTTTGTCAGTCTCAGATTACTCCAGCGCTAAAAACTCCCTTTCAGTTAGAGTTCCTGTCTACTCAGCTGTGAGTCTGATAATCTAAGAAGCATATAACTGGGTCCTTTAAAGGAAATATGACTCACTGGTCCTTGACTTTCACCTCATCCAGCTACACGGCTCATAACCTGTTTGATTCAGATGCTCCATTTTTTCCCCACTCTAATAAACAAAAATTCCAATCCACATGACCCCTCAACCCACAGAAATATTTATTTGTGTTTTCCATCCAGATAGAGAAGTAAAGAGGCCCTGTGGCCCTGTCTTGCTCACCACTTGAGACAAAATGGATCTAGTTACGTGTAATTAGGATAGGGCTGGGAGAGAAAGGAGAGAGAGGAGAGAAAATACGAAAGTCCCCTGGGAAAGGGAGCACAGGCAGGGGGAAGACAGAGGGAAGGACAGGGGAAGATCTGCAGGGCGCAAGACACGGGCGCGCAGCGGGCAAGTGTGGAGAACAAAGGCAGAGGGTGGCAACACCCGCCGGGCACTCACGGTTGAGCTGCCGCCTCCGGATCCTGTCCCTCCATGGCCTGTTTCTGATCCAGTGTAATCGCGAAGGTAACACCATGGTCCCCACAGAGCGGCCTAAAACCTGCTCATGGCAAAGGGACAGAAGGGTCTTGCGGCGATCCCGGAAGTTAAGTCCAGACGTATAAAAATGAAAAAGAAAACGTAAACCTCTTTTTTTTTTTTTTTTTTTTTTTTTTTTAAAGTATTTGAGGTTTCCGTTGACTTCTTTTATCTTGTAACTTGCCTTGCCTTTCCTTCCCTTAACTCCCGACTGGCCCGAAAGCAGCTGCTGTGCTGGGCTGCCCTGGCCTCCCGTGCCATGTTTTATGCATGAAGATGATGGGGCGGTAATTTATTCGAGCAGAGACGATCCCCGGGCTCCTGTGTCTGCCCTCACGTCAGAGGAGCCGGGCGATGGCCGGGGGAGGCAGGTGCATCTGAATGCTCGGAGGCATGGCCTGAAATGGGAATCCCTCTCTGCAGGCAGAAATGAAAAGCAGAGCTTTGCTGCCAGAGCTGAATCACAGCAGCACCCCTTACATTTTGGGGTGCATTATTACTGCTGGGCCTCTGGTACCTAGATTAGTGCCTGGCACTTGGTAGGTGAGCAGTAAATATTTGTTGAATGAAAGAATGATTCGGTGATAACTAACACAAGTGATTTCCTGCACATACCTTCCTTTTCACCAGTTAGTCTGCCCAATGCACTGTCTTCAAGTATGTCTATTTGAATTTTCTCACCCATTGTTTTTCTCCACCTATGATCACACTTGCCCCCTGCCTACCTATTCACACTTCAAAACCTTACTTTTCCATGAGGCTTTTCTGAAGCCACAGACATACGGCTGTCCTCCACGTACCTGTCACCTGCGGCTGGCCCATGTCTGCACTGCCTGAATTTGTTAGGCCTTTTGTGTGTTCTATGGTTTCTTTCAAAGCATACATCCAGGCTGGCCGAGGTAGCTCACACCTGTAATGCCAGCACTTTGGGAGGCTGAGGTAGGAGGATCACTTGAGGCCAGGGCAACACAGTGGACCCTATCTCTACCAAAAATTTAAATTAGTTGGTCATGATGTGTGTCTGTAGTCCCAGCTACTCAGGTGGCTGAGGCAGGAGGAACTCCTGAGGCCAGAGTTCAAGGTTGCAGTGAGCTAGCTTGCACTATTGCTCTCCAGCCTGGCCAATAGAGCAAGATCCTGTCTAAAGAGAAAAGAAAAAAAATTTCCCACATTTGAATAGTAAGCTTCTTGGTGGTAAGAACTGTATATTCCTCTTTCTGAGCTGCAACGTACAGGGGTTTACATGGGGAACTGGGACATCAAGGGGTGGTTTGGGGCAGTTTTAGTCAGCCCCCCAAATTTCCGTTAGCTCGTCCTCAAACTTCCCCATGTAAAAATACACTCTAACTAAATACATTATGTTTGCTATAATACAAGCCTTAGGTGCTCCAGCCTCTTCCAAACATGTGGCTGTGCTGAAGCCTCTCTTACGTGGACATTCTAAAGCTGCCCCTGGCAGGGAAAGCTCAGGACATTGATTACTTATTTTGTTTCAGGCTTTTCCTCTGTGCAATGTCAGATTGCTCCAGAGAACAGAAAGTTATTGTTCAAGGCCTCAGGAGTAGTCTTGCCCTGAAGATGACACTGAAAAAAGTGACACCCAAGTTACCAAATTTAGCCCAAGATAACCCATAAACTTGCTGATGACAGAAACTCCATCATCTATCTTTTGCGTCTCTCATGGTGCCGCAAGCAGAGGAACTGGGGGAAACTGCGGAGTGATGGGAGTCGAGGCTCGTAATTGCAGCTGACCAGATGAGTGCTTTAGGCACGTCTCTTCGTCTTGGTGTCTTGTTTGCTTCAGTTAAAATGGTAATGGTCTACAGATTTCAGAGTTTCAAGACTGTATGAAATCAAGTAACCCTTTAGGAATTGGTGGGGTATTGGACTGGCATCCAAGAGCTCAGGCTCCTCTTCTGTCCCTGTGTCTGGTGGTAAAGAGAGTACATTCCAGAGCAGAAATGCCTGGGTGCAAGCTCTTAGCAGCCTATTTAGTGTCTTCATGACATTGACATCCTATGCCTCAGTCTCCTAATCTGTAAAATGGGGATAAGAATGAGGGCTGCTGCCTTAGGGTTACACTGATGACTTCATGAGTAAATACATGCTAAGGACTAAGAACTGTGTTTAGCATAGAAGAATTTCTCAATGTTTTCAGCAGTTATTACTACCTAGCCATGCGACTTCATGACAGTTGGCAAATTCCCTGGGCCTCTGTTTCCTTATCTGCAGTATGAGGGGTTCTGGGACACTTTATATCAGAAGTCCTGTGTATTCGTTTCCTACTGCTGCTATAACAAATTATCACAAATTTAAAGGCTTAGAACAACACAGATTTATTATCTTTTGGTTCTGAAAGTCAGAGTCTGAAATGGATCTTACGGGGTGAAAGCCAGCATATAGGCAGAGCTGCATTCTTTCTGGAGGCTCTGGGCGAGGGTCTGTTCCTTGCCTTTTCCAGCTTGTAAAGGCCTTTATATTCCATAAAATTATTTCCCGAGTGTCTTTGTTCACTTGAGGGACCATTGCTCTGTGCCGTTACATCAACTGGCAATTGCAGGTTATGTGGGGCATTCCCCATAATTGCTATTGGATATAAGCAATTGCTTGTGGATCTTGATCCCTTACAATGTGCCAGCTCCCCAAGACTCATTTTCTGAATTAGGGGGGAAGGTAGAGACCAATATTGAGACAAAATCTACGTAAGGCAGCCAATGAGGTCTTCTTGACTGTTGACACTGAGCACAATTCCCTAGAATGGCAAATGCAGCATGAGAAAACTATATTTGGTAGACTGGACCAAGCAGAAGAAAACAATTCAGAGCTTAAAGATTAGTCTTTTGAACTAACACAATCAGACAAAAATTAAGGAAAAATAATTTTAAAAAATGAATAAGTCTTCAAAAATGATTATATAAAGCAACCAAACTTATGAATTATTGGCATTCCTGGGAGAGAAGAAGAAAAAAATAAACACCCTCGAAAATATGTTTGATGGGAAAATGCAAGAAAATTTTCCTAATCTTGCTAGAGAGGTAGACATCCAGATACAATAAAATCCAGAGAACACCTGTGAGTTACTATACAAAATGAACATCCCTGAGGAATGCAGTCACCAGGCTGTCCAGGGTCAATGCTAAAGAAAAAATGTTGAAGACAGTTAGAGAAAAAGGACAGATGACATATTAAAGGAACACCATTGGGCTAACAATAGATGTTTCAGAAAAAACCTTACAAGACAAGAGAGACTGGGGACCTGTAGTCAGTATTCCAAAAGAAAAATTTCAACCAAGAATTTCGTATCCCACCAAACTAAGCTTCATAAACAAAGAGAAATACAATATTTTCCAGGCAAACAAGTGCTAAGGGATTTTTTTTTTTAATCACTAGAAAAGCTTACAAGAGATCCTTAAGAGAAAATGAAGTGGGACCTAATTAAACTTAAGAGCGTCTGCACAGCAAAAGAAACTATCAACAGAGTGAACGGACAACCTACAAAATAGGAGAAAGTATTTGCAAACTATGTATTTGACAAAGGTCTAATATCCAGAGTCTATAAGGAACTTAAACAATTGAACAAGAAAATAATAACAATAACCGCATTAAAAATTAACCCCATTAAAATATGGGCAAAAGACACGAACAGACATTTCTCAAAAGAAGGCATCCAAGTGTCCAACAAACATGAAAAAATGCTCCACATCACTGATTATCAGAGAAATGCAAATCCAAGTAACAATGAGAAACTATCTTACACCAGTCAGCATGGCTATTATTAAAAAGTCAAAAAACAACAGATGTTGGTGAGGCTGCAGAGAAAAGCAAACACTTATACACTGTTGATGAAAATGTCAATTAGTCCAGCTACTGGAGAAAGAAGTTGGGAGATTTCTCAAAAACTTAGAACTGCCATTCTACCTGGCAATCCCATTACTCTGTATATACTGAGAAGAAAACAACTTGTTCTACCAAAAAGACACACTGACATGTTCATCACAGCACTATTCACAATGGCAAAGATACATGGAGCCAACCTAGATGCTTAACACTGGTGGATTGAATAAAGAAAATGAGGTACATATACACCATGAAATACTAAACAGATGTTAAAAAAATGAAACCATATTCTTTGCAGCAATATGCATGCTGCTGGAGACCATTATCCTAAGGAATTTAATGCACGAACAGAAATCCAAAGACTGCATGTTCTCCCTTGTGAGTGGGAGCTAAACCTTGGGTATTCATGGACTTAACGATGGGAACAATAGGCACTGGGGACTGCTAGAGCAGGGAGGGAGGGGTGAGGGCAAGGTTTGAAAAACTAACTGTTGGGTACTAGACTCAGCACTTGGGTAGCAGGATCATCATACCCCAAACCTCAGCATATCCTGCACATGTACATCCTGAATCTAAAAAAATGTTGGAAGAGAAAAGAAAACTATATTTGGGAGACCTAGAAATGGATATTGTTCTAGCAGTCTCCTCTGTTCTGGGTTTCTACAATTGTTAATTGCAACACTTCTGTTCTGTACGGCACTTAACATAAATCAGATAGCTGCAGAGTAGGCAAATTCCAGATGAGAGCAATCTCAGAGAAGCTGTTGGGGTACTGTGACTATGTTCCCTCCATCACCTTCTTTCATTACACAGCTCTTGAAATTCTGTGCAAGCAATTAACTTGAATGTGATACAAAAAAATCAAGTGCTTTTTTTCCTTTTTTTTGCACTCAGCATCAAACCTTTTTTCCTCCTCATTAAGCCACACATTTCCTAAAGCCTCTGCTGCGTGAGTCACCAATGTTTCTGATGTACATAATTTACAACAGCAGATGAGAGAGAGCAGCAGGCCAGAGAGGGTGGAAAGCACAGTTGGGTCTAAAATGAGAGGCAGTTGCAAAGTTTGCATTGTCTCCACTCTTGTGAATTTAAATACAGATCTTGCCAGTTTCGTTATTATACTCGTAGAAAGTGGGGGGTGGGTGTTCGGAACAAGAAGTGGAGGACTCGCCACCATCGTGTGTTATTCTTCCCGGTCAGGCTGGCAATGCTGGAGATCTGTGGCTCATACACAGGGCTCCATGTTCTGACTCTTCATGCTTTATCTTTTAACAAGTGGGTACTCATTAATGCCTGGAATAAACAGCCTTGTGGGGTGTTATTCTCCCAAGGAACATTTTCATCTGTGCTAAGTGTAGAACATGCATTTTTACTTTCTTGGGCTTGCCTTGCTATTAAATTTTCATAAATCTCAGAATTTCACGGTGGAAGCACATAGAGTCTGCAAGGAGCAATGTGTTGAAGAGAATATGGAGGAAAGGCGTAATTATGCGACCCTTTCTTCATTTTTCCTTCAACTCACTTTCAATAAGTGGAAGCTAGATGTTAGACACGGCAGAAAAAACACCAGCATGTCTGTTTCTACTTTAAAACCATCCTGGGGAGAAACAGACCTTCAATTACTCAGTGGAGAACGGCAGCTGCTGAGCTGAAGTACGCTGTATGACTTTTATGGAAAGTCAGCGAGGAAAGCTTGGTATTATTTTAAAATAAAAGCTTATTAAGCACCAGGAAGAAAATGATAGCACAGCACCTGAATTATTTCTCTTCTGTGGCAGATACACACAAAAAGAACATGAGGTCTCAGTTTGCTCTTTGGAAATGGAAATGGGAGTGGGAGTTGGGTTCTCGTTGTGGGTATCTGGCTGTCTACACGCATTTAGTGAGCACCTAGGGAGAGATAGACTGTGCGTTGTAGGCTTTTAACAGATGTGGTTGTATTTTATTTCTCCTGCATTCTTATTCATGAGGAGTTATTAGCAATCCTACTTTACATATAAAAAAGTAAAGGTTAAAGAATACTCTAAACAATAATCAAACACATAGAGTACTTCACATGTGTTAATTCATACGATTGTCATATAATAATCCCATGACCATTTTGCAGATAGGGAAACAGGTGCAGAGAAGTTTAGTAACTTGCCGTGGTCACACACCCAGCAAGTGGCTGAAATGAGATTTGAATTCAGGTAATCTGGCTCTAGAGCCCATACCCACAGCCTGTACTAACTCTTCAGATTAGGTAGATAAACATTGCAGTGTAACCATTCATTCATAACATTTTATTTTTAAAACCAAAGTACCATGTAGCTTTGACAAAGGCAATTATTGAATAATAAGGAGTTAGAAAATTGGACAGCTGTCAGAGAATTACCCTAGACAACGTCATATCCAAGTATCTCATTTTACAGAAAGTGAAACTGACCCTCAGATTAGCAGACGCCTCCAAGCTGGGACAGCAGGCCGGCAGACCAAGACCAAGGGGTACGCTCCTCCCCAAACCTCAACGCAATGCCCTTTCCACGGCTGCTCCAATCAGAGTTCAGGGGATTCTTAAGGCTTAGGACATTTTTGGAAGACAGTTTTTGTGGAATCGAGGCAGACAATTTTGGAGTATGAAAGCAGCAGCTATGAGGCTAGAGAAAGGACAGTGTCTGCATCTTATCTGCCCTCTTCTAGTCAGACACAGCCCGTGACTGCGCTCTCTCTCTCCTTCTCTCCCTCCCTCCCGGCTGGCCTCACCAGCGTCTCCTGTTGCGCTGACGTCCTACCCAGCTGCTCAGGACAGTGCCCTGGGTGTGACTCCGTGCTTCCTAGCTCTTACGTCCCACATTCCAACCAACAACTGACCCACCTGATTCTGCCCCCTAGTTGTTGATGAAAAGGATTAAATGCTGTAAAATATTCTCAGAGATTTATTCCGAGACAAACATAAGTGACCATAACGTATGACATAGCCCTCAGGAGATCCTGAGAACATGTGACCCAGGTGGTCGAAGCACAGCTTGGTTTTATACATTTTAGGGAGAAATGAGACATCAATTAATACATTTAAGCTGTACATTGATTCAGTCCAGATAGGCCAACTCAAAGTTGGCGTGGTGGGGAGGAGGGCCTGCGACCTCTGAAGCCCCAGAAGGAGTGCTGCAGTGCCCCTTTAGCTTTGCCACCTGCAGACGGCTTAAGGGTTAATAGCTCAGTGGACGGTCAGTGTGATAGCCTTTGCACCCACAGTCGCGGCACCCAAGTTCTTGTCCGGCGTCCAGGAGGAATGAGATTAAACTAACGAGTTGAAGATGGGGCTTTATTGCCAGTGAAAGTGGCTGTCAGCAGGAAGGGGAGGAAAAAAGGGGATGGAGCAGGAAGGTAATCCTCCCCTGAAGTCTGGTATCCCCCACCAGACTCCGCTCTGAAGTTATGCCATCAAGCTGTCCCTCTGAAGGCAAGCTGCTGCTCTCCAGCTTCCATCCATAGGCTTTCATGTCCAGCTGCTTCTCCTCTCTCTGCTGGATGAGCTTGGCGTTTTTATGGGCACAGGATGAGGGGCAGGGTGGGCCTTGGGTGATTTTGGAAAAGGCAATATTTGAGCAGGAAAACAGGGATTAAGTTCTCACTTTGGGCTGCAGTATCAGGATTTTCAGCTTGCGGGTGGGGACCTCCCCAGGGGCCTGACCTCTTCTGCCCAGAATTTCCCTGCCTCTTGTTCCTATCGAGAGTAACTAGGTGTGAACTTATTAATTTAGCCACCCAGTGGCTGTCCCAAGAGCCCTCTAGATCTGCAATCACTGGGAGGCCTCACTGAAAAGTCTTCCTTTCTTCTGTGATTAAGGGGCCAATATTTTAGCTTTTAGAATAACTTACTATGCAAATAGTGACCGATTGACGTCAGTGGAGCACAGGTACCTTTATGAGTCAGAGTAGAGACGAGAGAAGTCAGTTTTCTCTCTTGATTAAATCAGCCCCAATGGAACAGCCTCGGTTTAAACAGAGGAACATTTTTAAAGTAGTGATCTGCTTAACTTTTGTGGTGAGCTCCCTCTGGAGAAATATCTAGATGTAGAAGAGAAATATTTTCTTATTATACTTAGTTTTAAAAGAGTTGCCTTTTCTTTGACCTTAATGCCATGAGATGTGGATCCTTTTCAGCCTTAGCAGAAGAGAAGGGGGTGAAAGCCTCCACCATCGGAAGGCAGCTTCTCTTCTTTTTACCTATAAGTAAACCATGAAATCAGAATCTCTCAGAACTTCAGAGCCAAGGAGACCTCAGACGTCACTGCCCCATACTTTCATTTTATGGTAGAGGGAACAGAGCCTCAGGAGGATAAAAGTCTTGACAACAGCCACAAAACTAGTTGGTTCTGAAGGCATTATTAATAGTTGTTGTGACTCATAGCTCAGGGCTCTTTCTTATTCGCAACCCATTGCAAACCTGACGGTCCAGTTATAAAAGATGTGTTTTTCAGCAATGTTTTAAACATTGTATTTTATGTGTGAGCAACCAGCATAACAAAGGCCATCTTTTAAAATGTATGCTGTGAAACCAGAGATTCTCAAAAGTTTCATGCAGTTTGTTCCCAAAGGGACGTCTGATTAGAGGAGCATGTATTCTTATACGTGTCTAGGATGGTGGAGGAAGCAATTGGAGGGAGATAAAGGAACAATAAGGGGCCTTTTCTCCTTGACATCTCTGCCAAGCCTCCTTGACTCATGAAAATTGTCCCAGTAGCCCCAAAGGTTTCTTCCTTATGAGGTTAATTCAATTCATGTTTTAAAAATGTGGGAGGCACTGGGTGTGCAAAGATGAATGATACCCTTTATTCCAGGAGCTTAAAATCCAGTTGAGAAAGTAGACAGGTACGCAGTACGGGCAGCCCTCTGCATCTGTGAGTTCTGCATCCCAGGATTCAACCAACCTCAGTCAAAAATGTTTGCAAAAATAAAAAATACAAAGACTGTAATAAAATAATACAAATAAAACAATACGGTATAAGGACATTTACACAGCGTTTGTATGTTATTAGGTATTAGCAGTCAAGAGATGATTTGAAGTATATGGTAGGATGTTCACAGGTTACATGCAAATAGGATGCTAGTTTATATCAGGGACTTGAACATCGGAGGAATTTGGTGTCCTCAGGGGTCTGGAACTGATTCCCCACAGATATGGAGGGATGACTTGTCACTATATTACCAGATCCAACGTGACTGGCGTCAGAACAGCAGCAGTAAATCATTTAGGCCCCATGAAGAAGAAGAACCAATTCTGACAGGGTAGGAGAGCCAGCACAGGTTTGGGGAGGAGGTGGCGTTTCTGCGACACTTGGAAAGATGGGGGATGAATCCAGGAGTGAAGAGAAGGGCATTCTTAGCCGAAGACTCACAAGAGCCAAGGCTGGGAGTAAAGACGACAGGTACGTTATGAATGGGGCGAAAGAAGGAGGGAAGGTTGGGAACAGAGCGGGCAGCCTGTTCCCAACCCAAAGGCTGGGCTGGCAGGAGGCCGCTGCTGGAGGAAGCACAGCCTTTCTAGTTGCAGCAAAGAAAGCGAAGCTTGCCCTGGAATCGGAGGCCTCCCTCACAGCCCGGGTGCCTTTCCTCCTCAGGGGGCCACAGCCCTCATGCTTCCTCCCTTCACACAGCCGGCTTTAGCAGGGAGTGTGGCAGAGACTCCTTCAGAACACGGGGTGTTGCCATGGAAATGGATCAAAGTAGGGGGATATCCGGAGAGAACAGCAGCTGCCACTTGGAGCCTCGGAGAGAGGAGAAAGCCTTAATGGAGACTTCACGCTCTAAGGTGTGGTGTTGAGGTCCAGAGTGTGCCTATGACCCAAGGCACGAAGACAAGAACTGTCACCGGGAACTACCTGGCACTAAGCAGAATCTCAACAGAGCCAGGTACGCCCACATCCAAAAGAAAATCTGCTGCTGTATATAAAAAGTACCAAGAAAAAGGAAATATTTTAGTTAACTGGTCAATGTATTTTTAAATGAAACAAACTTTAAAAAATTATTTTTACATATTTTATTATACGTTAAGTTCTGAGGTGCATGTGCAGATCGTGCAGGTTTGTTACACTGACTTTTGGATGGGGTTGTTTGTTTTTTTCTTGTAAATTTAAGTTCTCCATAGATTTCGGTTATTTGCCCTTTGTTAGATGGGTAGATTGCAAAAAAATTTTCCCATTATGTTGGTTGCCAGTTCACTCTATTGATAGCTTCTTTTGCTGTGCAGAAGCTCTTAAGTTTAATTAGATCCCATTTGTCTATTTTGGCTTTTTTGCCATTGCTTTTGGTGTTTTAGTCATGAAGTCTTTGCCCATGCCTATGTCCTGAATGGTATTGCCTAAGTTTTCTTCTAGAGTTCTTATGGTGTTAGGCGTCATGTTTAAATCTTTAATCCATCTAGAGTTAATTTTTGTATAAGGTGTAAGGAAGGGATCCAGTTTCAGCTTTCTGCATATGGCTAGCCAGTTTTCCCAGCACCATTCATTAAATAGGGAATCCTTTTCCCATTGCTAGTTTTTGCAGGTTTGTCAAAGATCAGATGGTTGTAGATGTGTGGTGTTCTTTCTGAGGCCTCTGTTTTGTTCCATTGGTCTATATATCTGTTTTGGTACCAGTACCATGCTGTTTTGATTACTGTAGCCTTGTAGCATAGTTTGAAGTCAGGTAGTGTGATGCCTTCAGCTTGGTGTTTTTTTTTTTTTTTTTGCTTAGGATTTTCTTGGCTCTATGGCCTCTTTTTCAGTTCCATATGAAGTTTAAGGTGCTTTTTTCCAATTCTGTGAAGAAAGTCAATTGTAGGTTGATGGGGATAGCATTGAATGTATAAATTACTTTGGGCAGTATGGCCATTTTCATGATATTGATTCTTCCTAACCATGAGCATGGGATGTTTTTACATTGTTTGTGTCTTCTCTTATTTTCTTGAGCAGTGATTTGTAGTTCTCCTTGAAGAGGTCCTTTACATCTCTTGTTGGTTGTGTTCCTAGGTATTTTATTCTCTTTGTAGCAATTGTGAAAGGGAGTTCACTCATAATTTGGCTCTCTATTATTGGTGTATAGGAATGCTTGCGATTTTTGCACATTGATTTTGTATCCTGAGACTTTGCTGAAGTTTCTTATCACCTTAAGGAGATTTTGGGCTGAGACAATGGGGTTTTCTTTTTTTTTTTTCCCATTTATTTTATTGCATTTTAGGTTTTGGGGTACATGTGAAGAACATGCAAGATTGTTGCATAGGTACACATGTGGCAGTGCAATTTGCTGTCTTCCTGCCCATCACCTACATCTGGCATCTCTCCCCTTGCTATCTCTCCCCAACTCCCCACCCTACACCGTCCCTCCCCTCTTTCCCCCCAACTGACCCCAGTGCGTAGTGCTCCCCTCCCTGTGTCCATGTGTTCTCATTGTTAAACACCCGCCTATCAGTGAGAACATGCGGTGTTTGATCTTCTGCTTTTCTGTCAGTTTGCTGAGAATGATGGTTTCCAGGTTCATCCATGTCCCTACAAAGGACATGAACTCATCGTTTTTGATGGCTGCATAATATACCATGGTGTATATGTGCCACATTTTCCCTGTCCAGTCTATCATTGACGGGCATTTGGGTTGGTTCCAGGTCTTTGCTAGACAATGGGGTTTTCTAAATATACAATCAGGTCATCTCCAAACAGGGACAATTTGATATCCTCTCTTCTTGTATGAATACACTTTATTCCTTTCTCCTGCCTGATGGCCTTAGCTAGAACTTCCAATAATATGTTGAATAGGAGTGGTGAGAGAGGGCATCCTTGTCTTGTGCTGGTTTTCAAAGGGAATGCTTCCAGTTTTTGCCCATTCAGTATGATATTGGCTGTGAGCCTGTCATAAATAGCTCTTATTATTTTGAGATATGATCCATTGATGCCTAGTTTATTGAGTATTTAGCATAAGGGGCTGTTGAATTTTGTCAAAGGCCTTCTCTGCATCTGTTGAGATATTCATGTGGCTTTTGTCTTTGGTTCTGTTTATGTGATGGATTACATTAATAGATTTGCATATGTTGAACCAGGCTTGCATTCCCTGGGATGACACCGACTTGATCATGATGGATAAACTTTTTGATGTGCTGTTGGATTCAGTTTGCCAGTATTTTATGGAAGATTTTTATATCAATATTCATCATGGACATTGGCTTAAAATTTAATTTTTCAGTTGTGTCTCCCAGGTTTTGATATCAGGATGATGTTGGTCTTATAAAATGAGTTAGGGAGGATCCCTCTTTTTGTATTGTTTGGAATAGTTTCAGGAGGAATGGTACCAGCTCCTCTTTGTACCTCTGGTAGAATTCAGCTGTGAACCCATCTGGTCCTGGACTTTTTTTTGGTTGGTAGGCTATTCACTGCTGTCCCAACTTTAAACCTTTCAAGGAAAGATCTAAAATCGACACCCTAATATCACAATTAAAAGAACTAGAGGAACAAGATCAAACAAATTCAAAAGCTAGCAGAAGACAAGAAATAACTAAGATCAGAGCAGAAATGAAGGAGATAGAGACATGAAAAACCCTTCAAAACATCAATAAATCCAGGAGCTCATTTCTTTGAAAAGAACAACGAAATAGATAGACCACTAGCCAGACTAATAAAAAGAAAAGAGAGAAGATTCAAATAGATGCAATAAAAAATGGTAAAGGGGATGTCACCACCAATCCCACAGAAATACAGAATACCATCAGAGATTGCTACTAACACCCTCTATGCAGATAAACCAGTAAATCTAGAAGAAAGGGATAAATTCCTGGGCATGTATACCTTCCCAAGACAGACTTTTAAAAATACAAAAATACAAGCATTTATTGAGTAATTACCATACACCAGACTTTGTGCTAAAGGTTTTTGAGGCATTCTCTCCCACCTGGAAAGCCAAATCATAAACCAAAATTTGCTTGGTGAGAGTGGAATCTGAATCATATCATCTAGTTGTTGGATGCTGATGGTTCATGCCATTGAGTTAGGATAACCAATTTGTCCTGGTTTGCCCAAGACTTTCTTAGTCATTCAGGAAATCCCTCAGTCTTACGCAAACTGGGACCATTGATTACTCTATGTCAAGTTATAATGACCCAAAGCTTCTCTCTCCCCTTTTAAGGGTTCACTGTGGAGAGGACTACACGTCTGTCTCATTGGGGCACCTTCTCTCCTGGACAGCATTTGACGAACGTTGCCAAATTCCAATGTTTATATCTTACAGTCCTTTCCAATTACTCCATGCTTTTTTCCTTTATCTAATGGCATAGATTCATTTCAAGATGGTGTAGCAGAACTAGAGATGACTGACTCGCCCAATTCCATTCCCTCTTCTCATGCGTCTTCCTGCCGTGTAGTAAAAGAAAGTCCCTTCTCCAGACTCACTTGCAGCTTGAGCTCCTCATGTGACTTAGCATCTGCCAAGCGGATGCACTGATGTGAGTCTGGAAAGGAGCCAGTGGGCAAAGCCAGCGTTGGCCTTGTGCAGGGAGAGAGGGGACCTTCTGGCAGGCATAGTGGCAGCAGCCAGCAGGGGCAGGGCAGCATGTGTATATTACATTCACATAATATTGTGAACAAAGCTGCTATGGACCCAGCCGCTTCCTGATCATGGCAGAGGCAGGGTTTCTGGGGCCCTGCTGGCAACAGCTCCCTTAGCAGGCCAATTCTTTCGAGGGGTTCAGTCTAGATCGTGTGCCTTCAGCCGTCCCGATGATTTTATGGAGCTGTTAGCAGCCATTTCTCACTCTCCTTTTGCATAAACTAGTCAGAGGACTCTGTAATTTACAACATAAAAGTACAGCCTGACACAGGTGGCATACAGGATGCCATCATCAACAGCCTAATAATGACTTCCTGGAATGCTGCATTGAAAAGAATTCCGAGACCTCATCCAGGCTTAGTGAGAAAGACTGCTCTGATGCGTTAGGACCTCTTATAGTCCCCAAGAGAAGAGTTGTATTTGCATCAGACTTTTGCCATCTGTGGTTGAGACTATTGACACAATCGTGTCTTTTTTTTTTTTTTCTTTTACATTCATACTGTCATTTTAAGATGTGGTCTGCTAAAGTGTTGATAACTCTGGAAATCAGCAATTTTAGACATATTTCTTTAACCTTAGTTTTAGAAATATAAACTACAATTGTCTTTGATATGAAGGACTGAATAATTGCTGATGTAATTTTTGAAGAATGTAAATGCTCTTGTTGAAAATTTCTTGCTTAGTAAAAATAAAGATTAAAAGATATTTTGTATTCTAGTGACTATTACATATTCACTATTATATGTCTATGCATTACAGCATGTGTACATTACATTCAAAGAGTATTGTGAACAAAGTAGGCAGAAGGAAAGAAGATCTTACTCAAGTTTAAATCTATACGTCCTATTTCTTATAATCATGATTACAACTTCCCTTTAATATTTAATAGTTTGAGAATGAAATTTGCTTAGTCCTCTATAAAAACTGTAACAGGAAAGTATGTTTGTTCAGTTGGCCGTGGAATATGAGCATTACAGGAAACTAAATCTCAAACTCCAGATGAGTTTGTGATCAGCCTTTTGGTATTTTCCACTCTACACATTGTTCATGTTCTCTTGTTAGAGAACACTTTGGCTGGCCCATTTTGTTTTTAAAGGTATAACTTTTTTTTTTAAATTGTACTTTAGGTTCTGGGGTACATGTGCAGATCATGCAGGATTGTTGCGAAGGTACATACATGGCAAGGTGGCTTGCTGCCTTCCTCCCCTCATCACCTACATCTAGTATTTTTTCCCATGTTTTCCCTCCCCACCCTCTCCACCCCACAGTCCCTCCCCTAGAACCCCCCAACTGACTGCAGTATGTGATGCTCCCTTCCCTGTGTCCATGTGTTCTAATTGTTCAACACCTGCCTACAAGTGATTCCATGCTGTGTTGGCTTTTTTGTTCTTGTGTCGGTTTGCTGAGAATGATGGTTTCCAGATTCATCCATGTCCCTATGAAGGACACGAACTCATCGTTTTTTTATGGCTGCATAGTATTCCATGGTGTATATGTGCCACATTTTCTTTATCCAGTCTGTTGTTGATGGACATTTGGGTCGGTTCCAGGTCTTTGCGATTGTAAACAGTGTCGCAGTAGAAAGAAAATAAAGCTACCTTGACATAATTTAAACACAACACAAAGCATGATTTCTTGAACAATTCTTAGAATTTGTGGTTCCTCGTTGTACCACCCACACCTAAAAAGGCTTGTCTCTCTTGAAGGAATTTTCTCTGTTGAAGAGATTTTGACTTTCACTTTCACAGGGCAAAAAGGCGAGGCTGTCTGTAGCAGAGATGTGATGAGCTGTCCAGCTGCTGGTATCACAGGGCCCAGCTTTGCTTGTTCTGACCCTAGAGCCTAATCAGGGTGAAACCCCTGTGCATCAGACCTGGGATGTGGGAGTAGAAAAGGAAACTTAGGAAGTTGGAAAGAACTGAAAAGAAATTTCCATTTATTTTTCATTTCCTCAAGAATGGTGTCCTCACTAAGGGTCTTTTAGTTGCAAGTGAAAAAAAATCCACTACAACTATAAAGTGATTTTTTTTTAGGCGGGGGGATGAAAAGGAAACAAAAGGTAAACAGATTAGGGAGAAATGCTATTGCCTTTATTTGCACATAATGTGATTGTCTATGTAGAAAATCCAAAACAATTAACCAAGAAAACTGCTGGAACTAATAAGCAGTTACAGCAGGGACACAGGGCACGAGATTATTACACAGAAGTCAACCACTTCCTTATGTACCAGAAGTGAGCAAGTAGAAACTGACATTTACAAAAACGATCAGCTCACGCCTGCAACCCCAACACTTTGAGAGGCCGAAGCAGGAGGATCACTTGAGGCCAGGAGTTCAGGGCCAGCCTGGGCAACATATTAAGACCCTGTCTCTACAAAACATTTTTAAAAATAAGAGCCAGGCATGGTGGCCTATGCCTGTAGTCTCAGATACTTGGGAAGCTGAGGTTGAAGGATGGCTCGAGCCCAGGAGTTCAAGGCTGCAGTGAGCTGGGATATGCTACTCCACTCCAGCCTTGGCAACAGAGTGAGACTGTCTCTAAAATCAAACAAAAAAACAAAACCCCACGTTATCATTTGCGGGAAAAAAAAAAAAGGCTAGGCGTGTTACAACAAGGCCAGTGCATAGAAGGCTATCTGAGGATGAGGATGGCCACTGGGAACCCAGGCAGCACTCCGCCCAACTTTGCCAGGCCTTCTCCTGCTCTCAGGACCCACGAAGGCTATTCTGGGTTCCTGAGCACTCAGCTGTCTTCCTGGCCTTTCGGGCAGCACACAGCTCTGGAGTTAAATCAGAGGACTAACTCCTGAGCCCACGCTTTAAAGCTGTGTGACCTTAGATAATCTGCTAAACCACCATAGGACTGAGTGTCCTGTACCGTGGATAAGAGCAACTGTAGTTCTGGCTGGGTGCAGTAGCTCACGTCTGTCATCCCAGAACTCTGGGAGGCCGAGGCAGGTGGATCACGAGGTCAAGAGTTCAAGACAAGCCTGACCAAAACGGTGAAACTCTGTCTCTACTAAAAATACAAAAATGAGTCGGATGTGGTGTTCCACACCTGTAATCCCAGCTACTCAGGAGGCTGAGGCAGGAGAATTGCTTGAACCCGGGAAGTGGAGGTTGCAGTGAACTGAGATTGCAACACTGCACTCCAGCCTGGGTGACAGCAAGACTGCGTCTCAAAATAAATAAATAAAAAATAAGCTGCCGCATAGCCAGCACTGAATACTCATTAGCTGTTGATTTGGTTGTAGGCCCTTTTTGCTCTCTGGGGCTTGGTTTCCTCTGTTTCACTGGGTCTCTGTAGAAGCTTGGCTGGACAGTGGTGACCTCAGTTTCTACGTCCACACCACCCCAGTCCAAGCCAGCGGCCAGATGGAATTTGATTTTCCTCATCTCCAAAGCAAATTCTTAGGAGGAGGAATCTCCTAGGCTCCACTGTGGTCAGGGAGGCAAATGAACTCAGCTGTGGAGGGTTGAATTGTGCGCGTGTGTGTGTGTGTGTGTGTGTGTGTGTGTGTGGAATCGGGGTCAAAAGTTATCAGGTGGAGGCGATGTCATAGTCCTCAAAGAGAGAAAGGATGTCTTTATGAGCTGATTAATTATCCCCAAATAGGTGAGCCCAGCAACCCTGGATTTTGTAGTCTTGTATGATGTGTCTTTGGTAAGCATTTGTGATGATAAATTTTAAGCCTAACCTGACTGGGCTCAGGGATGCCCAGATAGCCGGGAAACATCATTTCTGGGTGTGTCTGTGAGGATGTTTTTGTTATTCGCGTCCAATAGTACTGAATATTAAATGAATTTCATAAAGAGATCTTCCAGACAGGCTTTGTGTGGGCAACAGGGCTGTTTTATTTCTCCCTTGGGTGCACGTGGGCCGAATCCGAGAAAGGACAGGTGAAGGGGTAAGGTGGGAATTGACTTTAGAGGTTGGGGTAGTTTTTTGGGGGGCAGGGGTGTTGCAGAGTAAGATCAGTTACATTGGGGGGGTAGGGGTATACATGGCCACAAGTTCAGTTACGATGGTGGGTGGGGGTGAGGCAGAAGAGCAGTTAAGATAGCAGGATGGGTGAGAGGTATTCACATTATCATAAGAACAGTTAAGATGGCAGGGAGGGTGGGGTGAGGGGCTTGTTGGGGAAGCTCTGCTGGATGTCCAGGGACAATGGTGAATGCAGGTGGGGGTGGGACATGATCAGGGGGCAAGCAGGACTTCAGACTTTCAGGCTCCAGGCTTGCATATGGGGGCCTGGCAGTTTTCAGAAGAGATCAGCATTTACATCAATACACTGAGTATAGAAGATAGCCCTCACCAATGTTGCTGGATGTCATCTAATCCGTTAACAGCCTGAATAAAACAAACAGGGCTAGGGGATGTAGCTCAGTGGTAGAGCGCATGCTGTGCATGTATGAGACCCCGGGTTCAATCCCTGGCATCTCCACTCTTTTGGGGCTGGGCACGGTGGCTCACGCCTGTAATCCCATCTACTCAGGAGGCTGGGGCAGGAGAATCGCTTGAACCCGGGAGGCGAAG
>NW_022437124.1:1290235-1295910 GCF_009761245.1 Sapajus apella | reverse complement strand
AAAAAAAAAAAAAAAAAAAAAAGCAGGTGGAGGAAGAGTGAATGCTTCCTCTGTGTGACTGGGGACATCAACCTTCTGCTCTGAGACATTGAAGCTCCTGGTTCTCGGGCCTTCAGACTCAAACTGGACGACATCACTGGCTTTCCTGTGCCTCCAGCTTGCAGGTGGCCAATTATGGGACTCCCTAACTGCATGAGTTAGTTCTTTGTAATATATAACTATCCATCCATCCATCCTATTGCTTGTGTTTCTCTGGAGACCCGTGGCCAATGCAGCCCTCCTGGTGTTCAGCCCAGGTGTCTTCCGTCCTTCTGGTGCCATATCTGTGTCCTGCTTCCCCTTCTCCTACCCTGTGCACTTTTACTTGGCCCTCAGTCTCTCCAATCATTTTGCTCACAAGTGTGGAGAGCCAGAAGGATCCGGGGGTTTGCGTGTTCCCTTCCTCTAGGGCAGCCCTTCACCGGAGACTGCCAGCCGCCGTGCAGACATCTGAAAGCCCAGCTCCCCTGCCCCCTTGAGTGGGGACAGCTCGGAGGCATACTTTGCCCTCAGAGCTGCCCTCCAGGATCCAGTGAGGGGCACTTTGCCTGGGGCGGCACTCCACTTGCGTTCTTTCCCCTCTATCTGGCTTCACCTGGAAGTATTTTTAAGTAAGTCACTTACACTGGAATCCTGGTCTCAGGGGCTGTTTCTCGAGCTCAACTGAAAACACTCCTACAGATGAAAACATGAGGCTGAACTCATGCGTGAACCATTAATGAATGTAACTAAGGTCCACGTGAAAAGGATTCTTTCATTCCTCTGAGATTCGGTTTTGTTTCTCATCCTTGTCTTCTTCGGTGGGTCCCACCCACAGAGAGAGGCTGTTGGAGAGCCTGGATTTCTCCGCCTTCAGAAGATGATCTTCTTTCAAAGAAAACAAGGAGGACAGCTGCTCTGAAGAAACAAACAAGAAGAGAGAGGTTAGTCTGCTATGTGACCGGATCTTCGCTGCTCCCACAGCCACCACCAAGCCCCCAATCCCACTGCCCCTTGTCAGCGGGAAGAGCCCCTTCTCTTTTGTACTGGTATGTTTGTTCCCAGACTTTGTCTATTCATGTACAGATAGAAATAGAGACTTAGATGTTTAAACAGAGGTAATTACTCTACATATATTACTCTGCAAACTGCTTTTTTAACCACACATCAAAAACAATGTACTTATTTCTTTTTCGTGTTCAGCTTTATTGAGGTGTAGTTGACAACACTATAAATGTAAGGTGTGCAATGTGACATTTAATGTACCTAGATGTTGTGAAATGATCAAGTTAGCTAACACATGGTTCCCATCTGTGTGTATGTGCCTGTGTGTGCGTGCATGTGTGTGTGTGTGCGAGCATATGTGTGCATGACAGCATTTAGAATCTACTCTCTGAGCAAAATTTCAGTATTCAAGTCCGTATTGTTAACTAGAGTCACCTTGCTGTGCATTAGACCCTCTAGGCTTATTTAACTTACAGCCGAAGAGCCCTTTTAGCTTTCAGAAAAAGAGACTTTTCCGGCTGAGTCCAACTGCCTGACTGAAACCTAAACTTGGATAGGCTAGCACACGGAGGCAGGATGAGATGTGACATTTCTAGGATGAGCTGCCATCATAGCTGATTCTCACTTAGTGACAACTCTTCACTCTTACTCCAGAGCTTACACCTGCTGGTGTTAAGGAGAAGTGCTTTGAATGGATCTCAGGAACATTCTCTCACGGAGGCATCACACAGGGCTGGCTGCCTTTCAGGCCTGAAGCCACCCAAGCAGCTCCTTTGGGCCAACAGGGTCAGTCCTTTGAGCTGGGCAAGTCTTGGTGCTTAGCAGATGGGCCAGTCATCGGTAGACAGGGCAGGGTGTGAGTGTCCCTCATTCTTGCCCCCACTTCAAAATATTCTGGCCGCCTCAGCTTAACAGGAATGACTAAAATTCTACTACACAAATTCATCTATTTGGACTGAAGACCTGTCTAACGCTGAAATGTAAACCTTTTGAGAAGGATCACGGATTTTCTTGTGGCACTAGCCAGCCTCTTTCAGTTAAGCGGAATGGAATTGCCTCAATCATTATCATAGATGGCTTGAAGCTCAGGTAGAGCAGGTGTCAAAACAGCGTCATCAGCAATCCGTTTTTCCAGCTCTGGTTTTCTCTGTTGGCTTCATTGTCTGGGGACAAGGATGGCCTCTGGTAACTTCTTACTCACTTAGCAAACCAAAGGAAGGAGGGGCTCTTTCCCTGTCATCCCAGCCCGGATCTCAAGACTGTCCCTTTGACTGAAATGGAGCCATGTGGTCTTTCAAAAACCAATCACTGTGACATGATGGATGAGGGAAGGAGGGCCAACCCCATCCAAACCACATACAGCGAGAGAGCAAGGGGCTGTTACCTCCTAATAAGATAGTACCTTCCTAATACCTCCTCTAACTGTAAGGGTACCTGAAGCAAGGAAAACTTCAGGTGCCCTTATGGTTAGAGGCGATATTAGGAAGGTAATGCCAACACCTGTCCTCCACACTGATCAGTCACGCCACAAAGGTAATCGCTAGGAGAGCGCAGTGACCTACTAGATGAGGCGTAGGAGAGACGGTAACAAGTCCAGAGCTTGGGCCACCTTGTCAGGAAGGCAGGTTGGGGGATACTGCATTAGGGCTCCTTGAAGAGCGAAGGGGAACTTGGGCTCTGAGATTTAACAGTGCATACTCAGAAGCTAAGAAAAACTCTCAGGCCATGAGAGAGTAGCAGGAGAATCATAGGTAGCTTGCCAAGTGTCAGGCAGAGGACCAGCAATGCCACTCACAGTTCATACCCACAGGCTTTCCCCGATTTGCGTGGTTAAGTTCAGCCTCCCTCCTGCTTTAACAGGAGGGAAATCGTGTGTTCATGCTTTTCTGCATCATCACCGAGGATCCTTAGCCGTGCTCATGTGAATTGGTGCCCAACAGGCACAACTGCATCGGACTATTCTGTGATCTCTTTTTTGTTGTTCTCACAAAGTGATAATAGTATGACTAATCAGCAGCTGACATTTTCCAAGCACAATATTATTAGAACCCCTTGAGACCCAGCCTGTTCTTCTGCTCTGTATTTACAAACACTTGGGCTTGGGGAAAGATGAAGTGATTTGCCAGCCTGTCAGGGGTGGGGCCAGGCTACGGACTCCAGCCAACATCTTTAAACTCCATACCATAGCCAAGTGTCTGAAGCCAGGAAAAATTGAGAAAGCATGGAGGGGAGAATTTCAAGAAGAAAAGGTTGAGGTTTAAAGCAATGAGCCATGAGGGGCGGGGAGAAAGCCCCAGTATACCAGACGTGTCTCTTGACCGTCTGTGAACAGAAGCAAGGAGGCAGCAGATGAGAACATGCTGCTCTTTGTTCACTAAAGGTAATTCCAAAACTGGCTGGGCGCGGTGGCTCATGCCAGTGTAATCCCAACACTTTGGGAGGCAGATGGGGTGGATCATGAGGTCAGGAGTGTGAGACCAGCCTGGCCAACATGGCGAAACCCCATCTTTACTAAAAACACAAAAATTAGCCAGGCATGGTGGCAGGCATCTGTAATCCCAGCTACTCAGGAGGCTGAGGCAGGAGAATCCCTTGAACCCGGGAGGTGGAGGTTGCAGTGAGCCATGATCCTGCCATTGCACTCTAGCCTGGGCAACAAGAGCAAAAAGGATACCACTGTGGGTAGAGTGGCCATATAATCGTTGGTCCAAACCAAGGCCTTTTGAGAGTGAGAGGGCACTGTTAATAATTGTACCGGAAGACGGCAATAAACCGAGATTGGTTTGGGCACACCAGAGCACAGGGTCACTCTAACTGGGGCTACTAACAGTACAGTTGGGATTGTTTTCTGGTATTAGTGATGGACATGCCCCTCCATCCATCATCCTTTTGGGGTTGCAGGATGGCTGGTGATGAATACAGTAGCTAGCCTTGGTCTTGGAGCCCCGTGCTCTAACCAACAGAACTTATCTCCAGAGACAGTAGAGTCAGGGGACAAAAGATACCATTTCAATAATTAATTAATTGAAATAAGTTTATTTCAATAAAATTACTTAATAAGTTAGCAGAGTGGGTTAACAGTTTAGTTTCAGTATAACAGTGGTTAGTGAATTTCACTTTGAGGTTTAGATCTCAGCGATGTGATTCTGGGCATGATATTTAATTTCTATGGGTCTCAGGCTCCTGATGTGTAAAATAGTGACAAGAGCAAACACTATCTGAGCTTTCACTTTGTTTCAGGCACTGGACTAAGCGCTTTATGTGGATTATTCACTTTCATCATCAGCGTCAAAACCTTAGGAAGCATATACTGTCATCTCCATTTGCAGACCGGGGAACTGAGGCTCAGTGGGACTGAGTGACTTGCTTGAGGTCATACTATCAATATATACCAATTCTACAGGAGCTGTTTTTGGTGATTAAATGAGACAGTGCTTATATTCCCCCTGATTAAATTGATTAATTTTTTTATTATACTTTCAGTTCTGGGGTACATGTGCAGAATGTGCAGGTTTGTTACATAGGTACACACGTGCCATGGTGGTTAGCTGCATCCATCACCCCATCATCGACATTAGTTATTTCTCCTAATGCTATCCCTCCCCTACCCCCTGACCCCCTGACCGGTCCTGGTGTGTGGTATTCTCTTCCCTGTGTCTATTTGTTCTCATTGTTCAACTCTCACATACAAGTGAGTGCATGTGGTGTTTGATTTTCTGTTCTTGTTAGTTTGCTGAGAATGATGGTTTCCAGCTTCATCCATGTGCCTGCAAAGGACGTGAACTCATCCTTTTTATGGCTGCATAGTATTCCATGGTGTATATGTGCCACATTTTCTTTATCCAGTCTATTACTGATGGACATTTGGGATGGTTCCAAGTCTTTTCTCTTGTAAACAGTGCTGCAGTGAACCTATGTGTGCATGTGTCCTTATAATAGAACGATTTATAATCCTTAGGATATATACCCAGTAATGGGATTGCTGGGTCAAATGAAATTTCTATTTCTAAATCCTTCAGGAATCGCCACACTGTCTTCCACAATGGTTGAACTAATTTACACTCCCACCAACAGTGTAAAAATGTTCCTATTTCTCCACAGCCTCTCCAGCATCTGTTCTCTCATGATTTTTTAATGATTGCCATTCTAACTGGAGTGAGATAGTAACTCATTGTGGTTATGATTTGCATTTCTCTAATGATCAGTGATGATGAGCTTTCTTCATATGTTTGTTGTCTACATAAATGACTCCTTTTGAGAAGTGTCTGTTCATATCCTTCACCCACTTTTTGATTTTTTTTTTTTGTAAATTTAATTTCTTTGTAGATTATGGATATTGGCCCTGGCAGGTAGACTGCAAAAAATTTTCCCATTCTTTAGGTTCTCTATTCACTCTAACGATAGTTTCTTTTGCTGTGCAAAAGTTATTTAGTTTAATTAGATCCCATTTATCTATTTTGGCTTTTGTTGCCATTGCTTTTGGTGTTTTAGTTAGGAAGTCCTTGCCCATGCCTATGTCCTGAATGGTACTGTCTCGGTTTTCTTCTTGGGTTTTTATGGTTTTTGGTCTTACATTTAAATGTTTAATCCATCTTGAGTTAAGTTTTGTATCAGATGTGAGCAGGGGGTCTCATTTCAGCTTTTTGCATATG
>NW_022437124.1:1271639-1290135 GCF_009761245.1 Sapajus apella | reverse complement strand
GGATAGCACTGAATTTATAAATGAGTTTGGGCAGTATGCCCATTTTCATGATATTGTTTCTTCCTAACCATGAGCATAAAATGTTTTTCCATCTGTTTGTGTCCTCTCTTATTTCCTTGAGCAGTGTTCTGTAGTTCTTCTTGAAGAGATCCTTCACATCCATTGTTAGTTGTAATCCCAGGTATTTAATTCTTTTTGTAGCCATTTTGAATGGGAGTTTACTCATGATTTGGCTCTTTTTTTCTGTTATTCGTGTATAGGAATATTTGTGATTTTTGCACACTGATTTTGTATTCTGAGACTTTGCTAAAGTTGCTTATCAGATTAAGGAGATTTTGGCCTGAGACTATGGGGTCTTTTAAATATACAATCATGTCATCTGCAAATAGAAACAATTTGACTTCCTCTTTTCCTAATTAAAAACCCTTTATTTCTTTTTCTTGCCTGATTGCCCTGGCCAAAACTTCCACTACTGTGTGAATAGAAGTGGTGAGAGAGGGCATCCTTGTCTTGTGCTAGTTTTCAAAGGGAATGCTTCCAGTTTTTGCCCATTCACTATGATATTGGCTGTGGGTTTGTCATAAATAACTCCTATTACTTGAAGATATGTTCCATCAATACCTAGTTTATTGAGAGTTTTAGCATGAAGAGCTGTTGAATTTTGTTGAAGGGCTTCTCTGCATCTATTGAGATAATCGTGGTTTTTGTCTTGGTTCTGTTTATGTGATGGATTATGTTTACAGATTTGCATATGTTGAACCAGCCTTGCATCCCAGGATGAAGCTGACTCGATTGCAGTGGATAAGCTTTTTGATGTGCTGTTGGATTTGGTTTGCCAGTGTTTTATTGAAGATTTTCACACCAATGTTCATCAGGGATACTGGCCTGACAGTGTCTTTTTCAGTTGTGTCTCTGCCAGGTTTTCATATCAGGATGATGTTAGCCTCATAAAATAAGTTAGGGAGGATTTCTTCTTTTTCTATTGTGTGGAGTAGTTTCAGAAGGAATGGTACCAGCTCCTCTTTGTACTTCTGGTAGAATTTGGCTATGAAACTGTCTGGTCCTGGACTTTTTTTGGTTGGTAGGCTACTAATTGCTGCCTCAACTTCAAACATTGTTACTGGTCTGTTGAGGGATTCGACTTCTTCTTGGTTTAGTCTTGGGAGGGTGTAGGTGTCCATGAATTTGTCCATTTCTTCTAGATTTTCTGTTTATTTTGCATAGAGGTGTTTAGAGTATTCTCTGATGGTAGTTTGTATTTCTGTGGGATCAGTGGTGAAACCCCCTTTACGATTTTTTATTGCATCTATTTGATTTTTGTGTCTTTTCTTCTTTATTAGTCTGGCTAGCAGTCTATCTATTTTGTTGATCTTTTCAAAAAACCAGCTTCTGAATTTGTTGATTTTTTTTTTTTTTTGAAGGGTTTTTCATGTCTCTATATCTTTGGTTCTGCTCTGAGCTTAGTTATTTCTTGTTTTCTGCTAGCTTTTGAATTTGTTTTTGTTTCTCTAGTTCTTTTAATTGTGACATTAAGATTTTGATTTTAGATCTTTCCCTGTTCCTCTAGTGGGCATTTAGTGCCATAAATTTCCCTCTACATGCTGCCGTAAATGTGTCCCAGAGATTTTGGTATGTTGTGTCTTTGTTCTCATTGGTTTCAAAGAACATCTTTATTTCTGCCTTCATTTAGTTATTTATCCAGTAGTCATTCAGGAGCAGGCTGTTCAGTTTCTATGTAGTTGTGTGGTTTTGACTGAGTTTCTTAATCCTGAGTTCTAATTTGATTGCACTGTGGTCTGAGAGACTGTTATGATTTCCACTCTTTTGCATTTGCTGAGGAGTGTTTTACTTCCAATTATGCGGTCAATTTTAGAGTAAGTGCGATGTGGTGCTGAGAATAATGTATATTCCGTGGATCTGGGGTGGAGAGTTCTGTAGATGTCTCTTAGGTCTGCTTGGTCCAGAGGTGAGTTCTAGTCCTGGATATCCTTGTTAATTTTCTGTCTCATTGATCTGTCTAGTATTGACAGTGGGATGCTAAAGTCTCCCATTACTATTGTGTGGAAGTCTAAGTCTCTTTGTAGGTCTCTAAGAACTTGCTTTATGAATCTGGGTGCTCCTGCATTGGGTGCATATATATTTAGGATAATTAGCTCTTCTTGTGGCATTGATCCCATTAGCATTACATAATTCTCTTCTTTGTCTCTTTTGATCTTTATTGGTTTAAAGTCTGTTTTATCAGAGACTAGGCTTGCAACCTCTGCTTTTTTTGCTTTCCATTTGCTTGGTAAATCTTCTTCCATCCCTTTGTTTTGAGCCTCTGTGTGTCTTTGCACATGAGATGGGTCTCTGGAATACAGCACACCAATGGATCTTGGCTCTTCATCCAATTTGCCAGTCTGTGTCTTTTAATTGGGGCAGTTCATTTACATTTAAGGGTAATATTGTTATGTGCAGATTTGATCCTGCCATTATGCTAACTGGGTGTTTTGTTTTTGCAGTGGGTGGTACTGGTTCTTGCCATGTTTAGTGCTTCCTTCAGGAGCTCTTGTAAGGCAGGCCTGGTGGTGATGAAATCTCTCAGCAGTTGCTTGTCCGTAAAGGATTTTATTTCGCCTCTGCTTATGAAGCTTAGTTTGGTTGGATACGAAATTCTGTGTTGAAAATTCTTTTAAGAATGTTGAATATTTGCCCCCACTGTCTTCTGGCTTGTAGGGTCTCTGCAGAGAGAGCTGCTGTTATTCTGAGGGGCTTCCCTTTGTGTGTAACCCGACCTTTCTCTCTGGCTGCCCTTAGCATTTTTTCCTTCATTTCAACCCTGGTGAATCTGATGATTATGTGTCTTGGGGTTACTCTTTTTGAGGAGTATCTTTGTGGTGTTTTCTGTATTTCCTGAATTTGAATGTTGGCCTGCCTTGCTAGGCTGGGAAAGTTCTCCTGGATGATATCCTGAAGAGTGTTTTCCAACTTGGTTTCATTCTCTCAGTCACTTTCACATACACGGATTAAACGTAATCCCATATTTCTTGGAGGCTTTGTTCATTTCTTTTCACTCTTTTTTTCCTAATCTTCTTGCTTTATTTCATTGGGTTGATCTTCCTTTCTTTATTCTTATTAAACATCCTTCCTTGGAAAAAAAAAAAGAGTATATTATTGTGACTTATACATATTGTCCAAAAATGAAATGAGTTGGCTGGGTGTGGTGGCTCATGCCTGTAATGCCAGCACTTTGGGAGGCTTAGGTGGGTGGATCACCTGAGGTTGGGAGTTCAAGACTAGCCTGATCAACATGGAAAAGCCTGTTCTCTACTAAAAATACACAATTAGCTGGGTGTGGTAGTGTGTGCCTGTAATCCCAGCTACTCGGGATGCTGAGGCAAGAGAGGTGCTTGAACCCAGGAGGTGGAGGTGGCAGTGAGCTGAGATCACAGCATTGCACTTCAACCTGGGCAACAAGAGCAAAACTCCGTCTCAATATAAATAAGTAAATAAATAAAATGAGTCATACATCTGAAGTCTGATTGCCCTGGGGGAAGCCTGCAACATTCAAGGGTTTTCTGATCCCCGTACTCTTGTGTCTTCTGCTGAGAACAGAGATATGTAGACATTCATAGTAGCATGAGAAAGTAGGTTTAAGCCATGTTTAGTGATTTAGATGAATGTTCATATAGAGGTTGGCTAGCAGCCACAATGCTGCGTGGGTAGAAAACAGCGAAGTACTTAGTATTTGATCAAATGACTTCAGATCCCAGTTCTGGGCCCACCACTGTCGTGACGCAGAGCATGTTACTGAGCCTCCTTGAGCCTTCGTCTGTAAGATGGGTTGAATAAAACATATCTTTGAGAGTTGCCGTGAGGACTGGAGATAACATATGCAGAATGGTCGTGTAACGGACACTCAGCAAACACCAGTCATTATCACTGTTAAAAAGCTTAGCGTGTTGACTGAAAGTCAATAGAAAGCCCACATGTAAGTCCTTAATAATAATTTAACATTCAGTAGTATTGTTTTCTTAGGCTTGTAATTTGGATACTTTGGGTCATATTTCTAACCCACCATATGTCAGGAGAAGGCTCTGAATGAAAACCTTTAATACTCTTTGATATCCTAAGAGAGGACAGCATTGTTGACATGACCCGTCTCTGGAAGTCCCAAGAATCTGAAACATCCAGGCTGTTCTTGCCGCAGCTGGGAAAATAAAATAGCCACGTACATGCGTCAGCCCAGACGGTTTTACTTTTTAGAAAAGTACCCTAAGTGGAGAAAAGGCAGCAGATACAGGATGGGAAGGGAGACAGTTGTCCAGTGGCCTGTCCTAATTCCTCCTAAATCAATGCTTGTGTTCTGGGAGCTCGTTTCCAGGCCTCCTGAGCCCTTCCCCTCCCAACTAACCCTCTCCTATCTCCAGAAATGCCTTTAGCATTGCAAAGCACAGGTGTTATGGGCACACCGGGAGTACTCTACCAACAATCAAAGGTCCTGGGGCCAGGCAAAATCACTGGAACTGCTTTCCCCTACACGCGGGCAGAGGGCACGGGAGAAACCTCCCTCACGTGGAAGAAGTGAGTGGATGCATATGGGTAGTGTGACGTTGGGCAGGTTAGTTAACTAGCTCTTTGAGCCGTAGTTTTTTCATTGAAGAAACAGAACAAAATCTTTGTATTTTAAAAGAAACAATGTATGTTATATGCTTAACAGAGCACTGGACACATCATAAAGATTGATGCATGCTAGCTGTTACTGCTAAGGATTCACTGAAAATGCCACTGTGTTAGAATATCAGTGCAGTCCCTGACTTCTGTGCTTGCGGAGGAGTCAACAGGAAGTCACCTTAAATGGCCAGCCATCAACTACAGGCTCAGCTGTGTGGTGTGCTGGGGCTTTGGAGAAGGAGGGTGCAGGCTGCAGATGCCACAGAGGCAAGCGTTGAGGACGGTGGGGGTCTTCCAAGGTGCAAAGAAGGAAAAACCTGAGTGCGAGCTGTAACTGGCCCAGAGGAGAGGAGTGCTGTGGAAATGGGGTGTGTGGCACCCCGGAAGGAATGGGAGCTGCTGCTCACCTTCCCTGATCCGCTCCATCCGAGACCCAGGGTCTTGCCTCCGTGGTGAGGCAGAGTCCCCTAAAGGAGTCACCACCCAGGGGTTCTTCAAATCCTGAGCCTACAAACACCAGCACAGGAGGTGAAATCAAATCCACACTTTGCAGTGAGAATCAGTTGTAGGTTTGCTTACAGGTACTTCGAACATTACACATGACAAACTGTAAATGACACCATGAGTTTTTAGTATGAATAGTTCATTCATTGCCAATATAAATCGATGAAAACCCTTCTCTGAGTGTGGTGATAAGAAAGAACTCCGCTGTGTTCTGATTTGTGTGTCTATTTGTGTGTCCGTTTGTGTTTCTGTCTCTGGCAGTCCAGTTCTGTAGCCAGCTTCTGTATCTACATATTGTCTATCTATAGCCTGTTTCTACGTCTCTGGTGTCTATCCAGCTCATACCTCCTCTGTGTCCAAAGTTACTCTTATTCTACAGGGGGCTAAACTCAAATAAATGTGAAAACTAATCATGCATCAAAAAAAATCTTCATTTTGGTGTAGCATTATAAGTTCAGTGTTTTTGCAGTTACATTCGTAAAGAGCTTTTACTTTCTGTAATAAGCTTTACAAAATAAAAGCGCAGGATGAATTTTTATCCCGGGAAGGATTTGCCCCTTTATTTGCCCAGTTGTGTAGCACTGCTCTTTCTGCTCAGTCTGGACACTCTTTTTCTCCAGTTGCCTCATTTCTGCCCCAAGTCACTAGTGAGAAGCAAGAGTCAAGTTTGGTATTTTGTCCTCTTAATGGGAAAAGTCAACTCCAGACGAGACCCAACCAAGCTCAAAATAGTTCTCTTCTGTGCAGGAACACAAATGCTACATTTCCTGGGTAATGTTATTGAAGCATGTCTGGCTTCATAAATACTTTGTAAAAAAAAAAAAAAAGTATACAAGGATAACATAATAATAATTGTTATTAGGCAGGTCCCATTTTCAGAATTCACTAAGTTCTGCAGAGATGCACCAGAGCTGTGGGTGCTTTAGCTGGTGGCATCCAGGCAGCTGGGACTCACTGTTGCAATGGTCATGAATGTCCTAATCACTGGGTCCCAATAGTTGAACTTAATGCCCCATAACATCTGTCTACCCAGAGGGCAGCAGAACATTTCCTTCTGGCTTGTGAGGCCAATGATATTTTAATTTTTTTCCACAGACGTATTAGCCTGAGGCCCCTGGAAACATTGCTTCATTGCTTGGTCTTATAAGAATTTACTTGACCTGGCCGGACGCGGTGGCTCACGCCTGTAATCCCAGCACTTTGGGAGGCCGAGGCGGGTGGATCACGAGGTCAAGAGATCGAGACCATCCTGGTCAACATGGTGAAACCCCGTCTCTACTAAAAATACAAAACATTAGCTGGGCATGGTGGTGCGTGCCTGTAATCCCAGCTACTCAGGAGGCTGAGGCAGGAGAATTGCCTGAACCCAGGAGGCGGAGGTTGCGGTGAGCGGAGAACTCCAGCCTGGGCAACAAGAGCGAAACTCCGTCTCAAAAAAAAAAAAAAAAAAAAGAATTTACTTGACCTATTTTGTGGAAGCAAATTTACCCTGGTCCTAGAGGCTTTTCATGCAAAAGGGATGAATGCAAAATTTGTACCACTAAGTTTCATTCACCTGAGCCAATCACAGCTCCTGAAATGACTGGGTTGGCAAATGCTGTTTTAATGGAAACAGGCTCTCCTCAGGTCCAGATCTGGGTAGGTCCATGCCTCAAAAATGAGTAATTCTCTTCTTAGTTCCTATAGCTGGATTATTGGGCAGAGCTACCATTTTGTGATTATCAGATAATTATTAATACATGGGGCTCTCTCTTTGAGACCACACCCTTCAATGGTGTGATATCTGTGGTTACACAGAGCAATCCAGTCCTACCATCTTGGTTTTTAAATTATGTAAATGAAAGAACAAAACTACCCAACTCTCATCTGCTCACAGACTGAGGCTGAGGACAGCCCTAAGAACCTACCCCTTATAAGATGGCACCTCACAGTTAAGGGAGTCTAGCTTTTGTGTACGGAAGGGATGTTCACTAAGAAATAAATGTCTTGGACGTGGGCCCCTTTCTTATTCCTGGTTGGCCTAAAAATGAGTAATTTGAAAAAAAGAAAAGCGGGGCTGGGGGGGTTGGGGAGGAGTGACTTCAAAACAGAAGAAGTAATATTGCTTTGCCTAATCAAGTGAAGCTCGGACTCCTCTGCTCGGCAAGGTAGGAAAACATCTGCTGCTTCCTAAAAATGGAGACAACTTTCTGAGAAAAACATTTATTGCTCAGAGGTCTGTGGGTTCGAGTCCATCTTTCCTTGCCTGTCTAGCCATGGGCGGGTCTCTAAGGCAGCCATACTAAGATGTGCCCGCCTGTGCCGGACAGCGGGGGGCCTTGAGGGCCAAGCCAGCAGGGCACTCCCTCTCAGCCATGGACCTGCGGTCTTGCGGTGATACGGGTGGTGGCTGATTGTACCTACAAAGTAAATGGGGAATTATTAGTGTAAATATGTGATTTGGAAATGCACTGCCTGGGAACAGGCATGGTCCCTGGATGAGATCCCATGAGTCGAAGGGTCTCCTGTATCTTGGGTGAAGGATACCTGGCTGAGACAGGAAGGAGAGAGAACATTTTTTCCCTCCCACTACAAAGAGGCCTGGATTTGAGGGCAGAAAAGAAAGGTTAGGAGTTGTGTGCATCCCAAGGCGCCCTCCTGTGAAGGGTGCCTTAAGATGGGTGGGGTGGGCATGCTTGTGGTCCCAGCTATTGGGCAGGCTGAGGTAGGAAGACTTGAGGCCAGCCTGGGAGCCACAGTGAGATCTTCCATCTCATTCAGAAAGGAGGAGAAGGAAGTGAGGAAGGGGGAGGGAGGGAGGGAGGGAGGGAGGCTGGAGACATAGCGAGATCTTCCATCTCATTCAGAAAGTAAAGAAGGGAAGGAAGGGAAGGAGGGAGGGAAGGAAGGAAGGAAGGGAGAAGGTTGTCTTTTCTACCAAAATGGAGGAAGTCATACTTAGCGTAAAACTTTACTTTTTAACTTTCTGCTCCATAGTGTCCTTAATTACCCCCAAGGTGTCAGGGAAGCATGCCACACATCAGCCTGCAAGGCAGTGGGGTGAACAGGAGGCTACAGGGCAGAGAGGGTATCTGTGTGAAGACCCAAGGGAGAGCTTCCAAGGGACCACTGGGACCCCAAAGGAAGCCATCTCTTCTTAGATACATCAGAGGAGGCAGATTCTTGAAAAGGTGAAAGGCAGCCGCTCTGGTAACTTTAAGGTCCTCATGGACTCCACAGCTGCAGCTCTCAGAGGGGCAAAAAAGAAACCAGGGCGCCAGCCGCAGGGGTTTGATGTGGTCCTCTTCCGCCACCTATCGACGACATAGGCTCATTGCAGTTTCCAAATGCACCTGCTTTCAACTCAAGGTCGCGTTTTCTCCATTCAAATTAAAATTGAGTCCACGGGGAAAATACTTATTGTTACCAATCTAGTTTTATTATTTTGAGGTTCAATCAACCTTGATTTTTAACTGTTAAAATAATAATATGGCCATAACAAGGAGACAAAGTTCTGGTATCTTTTTTCTTACAATTGTTTAATGCTTTAGAATATTTAGAGGTACTGCCTATTTTTAAGGTTTTTGTTGTTTCTCAGAAAACATTATCACTCTAAAGGTGTTGAAGGCGTTTTTGGAAAAGAAAGAGTGTACGAGTAACATCTGCAAACAGCAGAGGGGTAGTTTCTGCAGAATTAATACTGTGGAGCACCGGAAACCAGCATGTTTAGGTAGAGCACATGAGCTTGTCCATGTGCTACATGGACCTGCACGTTCACCGGAAGACTGAGAGGCAACAGAACAATTGTTCATATCCTTTGATTCCATAATCCAATTTTAAGAATTTTCTTGCACAAAAAGAATTTAGGGCTGGGAGCGGTGGCTCACACCTGTCATCCCAGAACTTTGGGAGGCCGAGGCGGGGGGATCACCTGAGGTCCTGAGTTTGAGACCAGCCTGACCACAGATAAACCCAGTCTCCACTAAAAATATAAATGTTCATTAAGAAATAAATGTCTTAGACATAGGCCCCTTTCTTATTCCTGGTTGGCCTAAAGATGCATAATTTGAAAACTAAAAAATAGTGGGGCTGGGGGAAGTTGGGGAGGAGTGACTTCAAAACACAAGAAGTAACATTGCTTTGCTTGATAAAAAATGAGCCAGGCGTGGTGGTGCATACCTGTAATCCCAGTTACTCGGGAGGCCGAGGCAGGAGAATCGTTTGAACCCGAGAGGCGGAGGTTGTGGTGAGATGAGATCATCCCACTGAACTCCAACAGCCTGGCAACAAGAGTGAAGCCCACCTCAAAAAAAAAAAAAAAGATTTAGAAAACATGAAAAATGTAATATGGATGATATTCTTCATAAGATTATTTAGTAGTTAACAATTGAAAAAAGTTGAAGCCATGGCTTATTCAGAATATGAACTATTAGACAAAAACTATTTGAACATATAGTAATATGGAAAAATGATGCCTAAGAAGATATAAAATATCTAAGTAAAAATAGAAATATTTAATAAAGCTGGAAAAGAATACTAAAAATATTATAACTGAGTTAGAGTGGTAGAGTTAGGAGTCTACAATGTCATATATACTAATATTTTTGTTTTTCTAATTCCACAATGAATATAAAAATGCTTTGTAGTAATACATTTAAATAATACAGAAGCATACAGAGAAAGAGGTGGAAGATCCCATTACTGTCCTGCCTTTGTTCTCCCTATTAATAGACTGGTATAAGTCTTGATGTCTTTGTCCTTGGAGTTTTACACATGCACACATGCACACACGCACACACACATGCACACACGCACACACGCACATATACATTATATATGATTTACAGGCATACCTCAGAGTTATTGTGGATTTGATTCCAGACTCCCACAAGAAGACAAGTATCTCAATAAAATGAGTCACACAAATTTTTTGATTTCTCAGTGTATATATGTTAGGTTTATGCTATACTGTAGTCCATCAAGTATGCAAGAGCATTGTATCTAAAAATCCAGTTATATAAATTAATGTTTAAAATGGTCGATTGGTTAAAAAATGTGAATCATCTGAGTCTTCAGCGGGTCATAATCTTCTCGCGTGCTGAGGGCCTTGCCTCAATGGTGGTAGTTGCAGAAGGGTGAGGTGGCTGGGCAATTTCTTAAAATGAGACAGCAATGCCACATCAATTGGCTCTTCCTTTCACAAAAGATTTCTCTGTAGCGTGTGATATTGTTTGATAGCCTTTTTAAGAATTTTATTTTGTGTGTGTGACTGAGTGTATCAACAGTTGGATAGTTTTTTTTGTACTTTAAGTTCTGGGGTACATGTGCAGAACATACGGGTTTGTTACATAGGTGTACACGTGCCATGGTGGTTTGTTTCATATACCAACCCGTCATCTACATTAGGTATTTCTCCTAATACCATCCCTCCCCTAACCCCCAACCCCCTGCTATCCCTCCCCTAGTCCCCCACACCCGACAGGCCCCAGTGTGTGATGTTTCCCTCCCTGTGTCCATGTGATTTCATTGTTCAACACCCACTTATGAGTGAGAACATGTGGTGTTTGGCTTTCTGTTCTTGTGTCAGTTTTCTGAGAATGATGGTTTCCAGCTTCATCCATGTCCCTGCAAAGGACATGAACTCATCCTTTTTAATGGCTGCATAGTATTCCATAGTGTATATGTGCCACATTTTCTTTATCCAGTCTATATTAATGAATATATGGGTAGGTTCCAAGACATGGCTGTTGTGAACAGTACTGCAGTAAACATACATGTGCATGTGTCTTTATAATAGAATGACTTATAATCCTTTGGGTATATACCCAGTAATGGGATTGCTGGGTCAAATGGTATTTCTAGTTCTGGATCCTTGAGGAATCACCACACTGTCTTCCATAATGGTGGAACTAATTTACACTCCCAGCAACAGTGTAAAAGTGTTCCTATTTCTCCACATTCTCTCCAGAATCTGTTGTCTCCTGATTTATTTAATGATCATCATTAAAAAAAAATTTTTTTTAATTATACTTTAAGTCCTGGGGTACATGTGCAGATCATGCAGGTTTGTTATGCAGATACACATGTGCCATGGTGTTTTCCTTCATCCATCACCCCATCATCTACATTAGCTATTTCTTCTACTAATGCTATCCCTCCCCAATCCCCCCCCCCCCCGCTATCTCTCCCCTAGCCCCCCCCCCTCCCCTGACTGGCCCCAGTGTGTGATGTTCCTATCCCTGTGTCCATGTGTTCTCATTGTTCAACATACATTTATGAGTGAGAACGTGGTGTTTGGCTTTCTGTTCTTGTGTCAGTTTGCTGAGAATGATGGTTTCCAGCTTCATTTATGTCCCTGCAAAGGACATGAACTCATCTTTTTTATGGCTGCATAGTATTCCATGGTGTATGTGTGGCACATTTTTTTTTATGCAGTCTATCATCGATGAGTATTTGGGTTGGTTCCAAGTCTTTGCTATTGTTAACAGTGCTGCAATAAACAGATGTGTGCATGTGTCATTATAACAGAATGTTTTATAATCCTTTGGGTATATACCCAGTAATGGGATTGCTGGGTCAAATGGTATTTCTACTTCTAGATTCTTGAGGAATCGCCAAACTGCCTTCCACAATGGTTGAACTAATTTATACTCCCAGCAACAGTGTAAAAGTGTTCCTATTTCTCCACATCCTCATCAGCATCTGTTGTCTCCTGATTTTTTAATGAACACCATTCTAACTGGCATGAGGTGGTATCTCATTGTGGTTTTGATTTGCATTTCTCTAATGACCAATGATGATGAGCTTTTTTCATATGTTTATTGGCTGCATAAAAGTCTTCTTTTCAAAAAGAAGACTTTTCTTTCATTCATATCCTTTGCCCGCTTTTTGATGGGGATTTTTTTTCTTGTAAATTTGTTTAAGTTCTTTGTAGATTCTGGATATTAACCCTTTTGCAGATGGGTAGATTGCAAAAATTTTTTCCCATTGTGTTGGTTGCCAGCTCACTCCATTGATAGTTTCTTTTGCTGTGCAGAAGCACTTTAGTTTAATTAGTTCCCATTTGTCTACTTTGGCTTTTGTTGCTATTACTTTTGTTACCATTGCTGAGAATGATGGTTTCCAGCTTCATTTACGTCTCTGCAAAGGATATGAACTGATCTTTTTTAGGGCTGCATAGTATTCCATGGTGTATATCATGAAGTCCTTGCCTATGCCTATGTCCTGAATGGTATTGCCTAGGTTTTCTTCTAGGGTTTTTATGGTGTTAGGTCTCATGTTTAAATCTTTAATCCATCTGGAGTTAATTTCTGTATAAAGTGTAAGGAAGGGATCCAGTTTCAGCCTTCTGCATATGACTAGCCAGTTTTCCCAACACCATTTATTAAACAGAGAGTCCTTTTCCCATTGCTTGTTTTTGTCAGGTTTGTCAAAGATTAGATGGTCGTAGATGTGTGGTGTTACTTCTGAGGCTTCTGTTGTGTTCCATTGGTCTGTGTCTCTGTTTTGGTACCAGTACCATGCTGCTTTGATTACTGTAGGCTTTTAGTATAGTTTGAAGTCAGGTAGTGCAATGCTTCCAACTTTGTTTATTTTGCTTGTGTGTGCTTAGAATTGTCTTGGCTACGTGGGCTCTCTTTAGGTTCCATGTGAAGTTTAAGTTGTTTTTTTCCAATACTGTGAAGAAAGTCAATGGTAGCTTGATGGGGATAGCATTAAATCTATAAATTACTTTGGGCAGTATGGCCATTTTCACAATATTGATTCTTCCTAACCATGAGCATGGAATGTTTTTCCATTTGTTTGTGTGCTCTCTTATTTCCTTGATCAGTGGTTTGTAGTTCTCCTTGAAGAGGTCCTTCACATCCCTTGTTAGTTGTATTCCTAGGTATTTAATTCTCTTTGGAGCAATCATGAATGGGAATTCATTCATGATTTGGCTCTCTGTTTGTCTGTTACTGTTGAATAGGAATGCTCATGATTTTTGCACATTGATTTTGTATCCGGAGACTTTGCTAAAGTTGCTTAGCAGCTTAAGAAGATTTTGGGCTGAGATGATGGGGTCTTCTAAATATGCAATTATGTTGTTTGCAAATAGAAACAATTTGACTTCCTCTTTTCCTAACTGAATACTCTATTTCTTTTTCTTGTCTGATTGCCCTGGCCAGAAGTTGCAATACTACATTGAACAGGAGTGGTGAGAGAGGGCATCCTTGTCTTGTGCCGATTTTCAAAGGGATGCTTCCAGTTTTTGTTCATTCAGTATAATACTGGCTGTGGGTTTGTCATAAAAAGCTTTTATTATTTTGAGAAACATTTCATTAATACCTAGTTTATTAAGAATTGTTAGCATAAAGAGCTGTTGAATTTTGTTAAAGGCCTTCTCTGCAATAATTGAGATAATGATGTGATTTTGTCTTTCGTTCTGTTTATGTGATGGATTACGTTTATAGATTTGTATGTGTTGAAACAGCGTTGCAACCCAGGGATGAAGCTGACTAGATTGTGATGGATAAGCTTTTTGACATGTTGTTGGATTTGGTTTGCCAGTATTTTTTGAGGATTTTTTGCATCAATGTTCACCGTGGATATTGGTGTGAAATTTTCTATTTTAGTTGTGTTTCTGCCAGGTTTTGGCATCAGGATGATGGTCTCATAAAATGAATTAGGGAGGATTCTGTCTTTTTCTATTATTTGAAATAGTTTCAGAAGAAATGGTGCCAGCTCCTCTTTGTACCTCTGGTAGAATTTGGCTGTGAACCCGTCTGGTCCTGCACTTGTTTTGGTTGGTAGGCTATTAATTGCTGCCTCAACTTCAGACTTTGTCATTGGTCAGCTTCTTTTTGGTTTAGTCTTGGGAGGGCATGTGTGTCCAGGAATTTATCCATTTCTTCTAGATTTACTGATTTATTTGCATAGAGCTGTTTGTGGTAATTTCTGATGATAGTGTGTATTTGTGTGGAATCAGTGGTTATATCCCCTTTATCATTTTTTTATTGCATCTATTCAATTCTTCTCTCTTCTTTTTTATTAGGCTGGCTAGCCATCTATTTTGTAGATATTTTCAAAAAACCAGCTCTTGGGTTTATTGATTTTTTGAAGGTTTTCTTGTGTCTCTATCTCCTTCAGTTCTGCTCTGATCTTAGTCCTTTCTTATCTTCTGCTGGCATTTGAATTTGTTTGATCTTGCACCTCTAATTCTTTTAATTGTGATGTTAGGGTGTTGATTTTAGATCTTTCCTCAGTTCTCACGTGGGCATTTASTGCTATAAATTTGCTTTACACACTGCTTTAAATGTGTCCCAGAGATTCTGGTTGTGTCTTTGTTCTCATCGGTTTCAAAGAACATCTTTATTTTGCCTTCATTTCATTATTTAACCATTAGCCATTCAGGTGTAGGTTGTTCAGTTTTCATGCAGTTGTGAGGTTTTGAGTGTTTCTTAATCCTGAGTTCTAATTTGATTGCACTGTGGTCTGAGAGACTGTTTGTTATGATTTCCATTCTTTTGCATTTGCTGAGGAGTGATTTATTTTGAATTATGTGGTCGATTTTAGAATAAGTGCGATGTGGTGCTGAGAAGAATGTATATTCTGTGAATTTTGGTTGGAGAGTTCTGTAGATGTCTATTAGGTCCGCTTGGTCCAGATCTGAGTTCAAGTCCTGGATATCCTTGTTAATTATCTGTCTCATTGATCTGTCTAATATTGACAGTGGAGTGTTAAAGTATCCCACTATTATTGTGTGGTTGTCGAAGTCTCTTTGTAGGTCTCTAAGAACTTGCTTTATGAATCTGGGTGCTCCTGTGTTGGGTGCTTACATATTTAGGATAGTTAGCTCTTCTTGTTGCATAGATCCCTTTAGCATTATGTAATTCCCTTCTTTGTCTCTTTTGATCTTTGTTGGTGTAAAGTCTGTTTTATCAGAGATGAATATTGCAACCCCTGGTTATTTTTGTTCTCCATTTGCTTGGTAATCTTCCTCCATCCCTTTATTTGGAGCCTTAATGTGTCTTTGCACATCAGATGGGTCTCCTGAATACAGTGCACCAATGGGTCTTGACTCTTTAGCCAATTCGCCAGTCTGTGTCTTCTGATACGGGCATTTAGTCCATTGGTTTAATATTGTTATGTTTGAATTTGATTCTGCCATTTTGATTCTAGCTGGTTATTTTGCCCATTAGTTAATGCAATTTTTTCATAATGTCATTGGTCTTTACAATTTGATATGTTTTTGCAGTGGCTGGTACCGATTCTTCCTTTCCCTGTTTAGTGCTTCCTTCAGGAGCTCTTGGAAGGCAGGCCTGGTGGTGATGAAATCTCTCAGCAGTTGCTTGTCTGTAAAGGATTTTATTTCTCCTTCGCTTATGAAATTTAGTTTGACTGGATATGAAATTCTGGGTTGAAAATTCTTTTCTTTAAGAATGTTGAATATTGGTCCCCACTCTCTTCTGGCTTGTCGGGTTTTTGCCGAGAGATGTGCTGTGAGCCTGATGGGCTTCCCTTGGTGGGTAACCCAACCTTTCTCTCTGGCTTCCCTTAGCATTTTTTTTCCTTCATTTCAACCCTGGTGAATCTAATGATTATGTGTCTTGGGGTTACTCTTTTCGAGGAGTATCTTTGTGGTATTCTCGATGTTTCCTGAATTTGAATGTTGGCCTGCCTTGCTAGGTTGGGGAACTTCTGGATAATATCCTGTAGAGTGTTTTCCAGCTTGGTTTCATTCTCGCCGTCACTTTCATGTATACTGATCAAATGTAGATGGTCTTCTCATGTAGTCCCATATTTCTTGGAGGCTTTGTTCATTTCTTTTCACTCTTTTTTCTCTAATCTTGCTTTCTTGCTTTATTCCATTGAGCTGATCTTCAATCTCTGATATCCTTTCTTATACTTGATTGATTTAGTTATTGAAACTTGTATATGCTTCACGAAATTCTCATGCTGTGTTTTTCAGCTCCATCAAATCATTTATGTTCTTCTTTACTCTGGTTATTCTAGTTAGCATTTTGTCTAACCTTTTTTTAAGGTTCTTAGTTTTCTTGCATTGCATTAGAATATGCTCCTTTAGCTCAGAGAGGTTTGTTATTACGCACCTTCTGAAGCCTGCTTCTGTCAGTTCGTCAAACTCACTCTCCATCCACTTTTGTTCCCTTGCTGGTGAGGAGTTGTGATCCCTTGGAGGAGAAGACGCATTCTGGTTTTGGCAATTTCAGCCCTTTTGTGCTGGTTTCTTCCCATCTTCGTGGATTTATCTACCTTTGATCTTTGAAGTTGGTGACTTTGGGATTAGGTCTCTGAGTGGACATCTTTTCTGTTGATGTTGAAGCTGTTTCTTTCTGTTTTTTAGTTTTCCTTCTAACAGGCCGATCTGCTGCAGGTCTGCTGGAGGTCCACTCTAGACCCTGCTTGCTTCGGTGTCACCTGCAGGGGCCTGCAGAACAGCATGGGTTGCTGCCTGTTCCTTCCTCTGGTAGCTTCATCCCAGAACACTACCCGCCAGATGTCAGCCAGAGCTCTCCCGTATGAGGTGTCTCTTAGTCAGGATAAATGGAGGTCAGGGAGCCACTTGGGCAGGCAGTCTGTCCCTTTTCAGAGCTCAAGTGCTGTGCTGGGAGATCTGTTGTTCCCCTCAGAGCTGCCGGGCAGGGACGTTTAAGTCTGCTGAAGCAAAACCCACAACCACCCCTTTTTTCAGGTGCTCTGACCCAAGAAGTTGGGGGCTTTATTTATAAGTCCCTGATGGGCTGCTGCCTTTCCTCAGAGGTGCTCTGCCCAGCAACAAGGGAGTCTAGTCACACTCTGCCTGCAGAGGCCTTGCTGAGCTGCCGTGAGCTCTGCCCAGTTGCTGTGTAAAGTTCCCTTGACTTTGTTTACACAGGCAAGTTTAGAATTGCCTACCCGAGCCTCAGTAATGACAGACGCCTCTCCCCCCACCAAGCTCGTATGTGCCAGGTTGAGCTCTGACTTCTCTGCATGAATTTCAAGCCCGTGGATCTTAGCTTGCTGGTATTCTTGGGGGTGGGACCTGCCAAGCCAGATCACTTGGCTCCCTGGCTTCAGGCCCCTTTTTTTCAGGGGAATGAGCAGTTTTGTCTTGCTGGTGTTCCAGGTACCACTGGGGTATGAGGAAAAAAAAAAAAAAAAAAACTGCTGCAGCTAAAACGGCTGCCCAGTTTTGTGCTGGAAACCTGGGGTGCTGGTGTTGTAGGTACTGGAGGGAATCTCCTGGTCTGCGGGTTGCGAAGACTGTGGGAAAGTGCAGTATCTGAACCAGAATGCCAGAGTGTCCAGAGAAGTTCCTAATGGCTTCTGTTGGCTAGAAGAGGGAGTTCTCTGGCCCCTTGAACTTCCTGGGTGAGGCAGTGCCCCACTCTGCTTCAGTTTGCCCACGTTGGCCTACACCCACTGTCTAACCAGTCCCAATGAGATAAACCTGGTACCTTGGTGGGAAATGTGGAGATCACTTGCCTTCTAGCTCACTCTTGCTGAGACCTGTGGACCGGAGCTCTTCCTATTCTACCATCTTGGCAGAAGTCAACAAATGGATCTAATGATCACCATTCTAACTGGCATGAGATGGTATCTCAATGTGGTTTTGATTTGTATTTGTCTAATGACTAGTGAAGAGATCTAGTTTCAGCTTTCTGCATATGGCTAGCCAGTTTTCCCAACACCATTTGTTAATGAGGGATCCTTTCGCCATTGCTTGTTTTTGTCAGGTTTGTCAAAGAACAGATGGTTGTAGATGTATGGTGTTCTTTCTGAGGCGTCTGTTCGGTTCCACTGGTCTATATATCTATTTTGGTAACACATCATGCTGTTTTGGTTACTGTAGCCTTGTATAGTTTGAAGTCGGGTAGCATGATGCCGCCAGCTTTTTTTTTTTTCGCTTAGGATTGTCTTGGCTACATGGACTGTTTTTCATTTCCATATGAAATTTAAGGTGGTTTTTTCCAATTCTGTGAAAAAAGTCAATGGTAGCTTGATGGGGATAGCACTGAATCTATTAATTACTTTGGGCAGTATGGCCATTTTCACTATATTGCTTCTTCCTAACAGGAGCATGGAATGTTTTTCCATCTGTTTGTGTCCTCTCTTATTTCCTTGAGTAGTGGTTTGTAGTTCTTCTTGAGAGGTCCTTCACCTCCCTTGTTAGTTGTATTCTTAGGTATTTTATTCTCTTTGTAGCAGTTGTGGAATGGGAGTTTCCTCATGATTTAGCTCTCTGTCTGTTATTGGTGTGTGGGAATGCTTTCAATTTTTGCACACTGATTTGATATCCTGAGACTTTGCTGAAGTTGCTTATCAGGTTAAGGAGATTTTGGTCTTAGATGGTATAGATATACAATCATGTCATCTGCAA
>NW_022437124.1:1210791-1271239 GCF_009761245.1 Sapajus apella | reverse complement strand
AGACTTTGTCATTGGTCAGCTTCTTTTTGGTTTAGTCTTGGGAGGGCGTGTGTGTCCAGGAATTTATCCATTTCTTCTAGATTTACTGATTTATTTGCATAGAGCTGTTTGTGGTAATTTCCGATGATAGTGTGTATTTGTGTGAAATCAGTGGTTATATCCCCTTTATCATTTTTTTATTGCATCTATTCAATTCTTCTCTTTTCTTTTTTATTAGGCTGGCTAGCCATCTATTTTGTAGATATTTTCAAAAAACCAGCTCTTGGGTTTATTGATTTTTTGAAGGTTTTCTTGTGTCTCTATCTCCTTCAGTTCTGCTCTGATCTTAGTCCTTTCTTATCTTCTGCTGGCATTTGAATTTGTTTGATCTTGCACCTCTAATTCTTTTAATTGTGATGTTAGGGTGTTGATTTTAGATCTTTCCTCAGTTCTCACGTGGGCATTTACTGCTATAAATTTGCTTTACACACTGCTTTAAATGTGTCCCAGAGATTCTGGTTGTGTCTTTGTTCTCATCGGTTTCAAAGAACATCTTTATTTTGCCTTCATTTCATTATTTAACCATTAGCCATTCAGGCGTAGGTTGTTCAGTTTTCATGCAGTTGTGAGGTTTTGAGTGTTTCTTAATCCTGAGTTCTAATTTGATTGCACTGTGGTCTGAGAGACTGTTATGATTTCCATTCTTTTGCATTTGCTGAGGAGTGATTTATTTTGAATTATGTGGTCGATTTTAGAATAAGTGCGATGTGGTGTGAGAAGAATGTATATTCTGTGAATTTTGGGTGGAGAGTTCTGTAGATGTCTATTAGGTCCGCTTGGTCCAGATCTGAGTTCAAGTCCTGGATATCCTTGTTAATTATCTGTCTCATTGATCTGTCTAATATTGACAGTGGAGTGTTAAAGTATCCCACTATTATTGTGTGGTTGTCGAAGTCTCTTTGTAGGTCTCTAAGAACTTGCTTTATGAATCTGGGTGCTCCTGTGTTGGGTGCTTACATATTTAGGATAGTTAGCTCTTCTTGTTGCATAGATCCCTTTAGCATTATGTAATTCCCTTCTTTGTCTCTTTTGATCTTTTTTGGTCTGTTTTATCAGAGATGAATATTGCAACCCCTGGTTATTTTTGTTCTCCATTTGCTTGGTAATCTTCCTCCATCCCTTTATTTGGAGCCTTAATGTGTCTTTGCACATCAGATGGGTCTCCTGAATACAGTGCACCAATGGGTCTTGACTCTTTAGCCAATTCGCCAGTCTGTGTCTTCTGATACGGGCATTTAGTCCATTGGTTTAATATTGTTATGTTTGAATTTGATTCTGCCATTTTGATTCTAGCTGGTTATTTTGCCCATTAGTTAACGCAATTTTTTCATAATGTCATTGGTCTTTACAATTTGATATGTTTTTGCAGTGGCTGGTACCGATTGTTCCTTTCCCTGTTTAGTGCTTCCTTCAGGAGCTCTTGGAAGGCAGGCCTGGTGGTGATGAAATCTCTCAGCAGTTGCTTGTCTGTAAAGGATTTTATTTCTCCTTCGCTTATGAAATTTAGTTTGACTGGATATGAAATTCTGGGTTGAAAATTCTTTTCTTTAAGAATGTTGAATATTGGTCCCCACTCTCTTCTGGCTTGTCGGGTTTTTGCCGAGAGATGTGCTGTGAGCCTGATGGGCTTCCCTTGGTGGGTAACCCAACCTTTCTCTCTGGCTTCCCTTAGCATTTTTTTTCCTTCATTTCAACCCTGGTGAATCTAATGATTATGTGTCTTGGGGTTACTCTTTTCGAGGAGTATCTTTGTGGTATTCTCGATGTTTCCTGAATTTGAATGTTGGCCTGCCTTGCTAGGTTGGGGAACTTCTGGATAATATCCTGTAGAGTGTTTTCCAGCTTGGTTTCATTCTCGCCGTCACTTTCATGTATACTGATCAAATGTAGATGGTCTTCTCATGTAGTCCCATATTTCTTGGAGGCTTTGTTCATTTCTTTTCACTCTTTTTTCTCTAATCTTGCTTTCTTGCTTTATTCCATTGAGCTGATCTTCAATCTCTGATATCCTTTCTTATACTTGATTGATTTAGTCATTGAAACTTGTATATGCTTCACGAAATTCTCATGCTGTGTTTTTCAGCTCCATCAAATCATTTATGTTCTTCTTTACTCTGGTTATTCTAGTTAGCATTTTGTCTAACCTTTTTTTAAGGTTCTTAGTTTTCTTGCATTGCATTAGAATATGCTCCTTTAGCTCAGAGAGGTTTGTTATTACGCACCTTCTGAAGCCTGCTTCTGTCAGTTCGTCAAACTCACTCTCCATCCACTTTTGTTCCCTTGCTGGTGAGGAGTTGTGATCCCTTGGAGGAGAAGACGCATTCTGGTTTTGGCAATTTCAGCCCTTTTGTGCTGGTTTCTTCCCATCTTCGTGGATTTATCTACCTTTGATCTTTGAAGTTGGTGACTTTGGGATTAGGTCTCTGAGTGGACATCTTTTCTGTTGATGTTGAAGCTGTTTCTTTCTGTTTTTTAGTTTTCCTTCTAACAGGCCGATCTGCTGCAGGTCTGCTGGAGGTCCACTCTAGACCCTGCTTGCTTCGGTGTCACCTGCAGGGGCCTGTAGAACAGCATGGGTTGCTGCCTGTTCCTTCCTCTGGTAGCTTCATCCCGGAACACTACCCACCAGATGTCAGCCAGAGCTCTCCCGTATGAGGTGTCTCTTAGTCAGGATAAATGGAGGTCAGGGAGCCACTTGGGCAGGCAGTCTGTCCCTTTTCAGAGCTCAAGTGCTGTGCTGGGAGATCTGTTGTTCCCCTCAGAGCTGCCGGGCAGGGACGTTTAAGTCTGCTGAAGCAAAACGCACAACCACCCCTTTTTTCAGGTGCTCTGACCCAAGAAGTTGGGGGCTTTATTTATAAGTCCCTGATGGGCTGCTGCCTTTCCTCAGAGGTGCTCTGCCCAGCAACAAGGGAGTCTAGTCACACTCTGCCTGCAGAGGCCTTGCTGAGCTGCCGTGAGCTCTGCCCAGTTGCTGTGTAAAGTTCCCTTGACTTTGTTTACACAGGCAAGTTTAGAATTGCCTACCCGAGCCTCAGTAATGACAGACGCCTCTCCCCCCACCAAGCTCGTATGTGCCAGGTTGAGCTCTGACTTCTCTGCATGAATTTCAAGCCCGTGGATCTTAGCTTGCTGGTATTCTTGGGGGTGGGACCTGCCAAGCCACATCACTTGGCTCCCTGGCTTCAGGCCCCTTTTTTTCAGGGGAATGAGCAGTTTTGTCTTGCTGGTGTTCCAGGTACCACTGGGGTATGAGGAAAAAAAAAAAAAAAAAAACTGCTGCAGCTAAAACGGCTGCCCAGTTTTGTGCTGGAAACCTGGGGTGCTGGTGTTGTAGGTACTGGAGGGAATCTCCTGGTCTGCGGGTTGCGAAGACTGTGGGAAAGTGCAGTATCTGAACCAGAATGCCAGAGTGTCCAGAGAAGTTCCTAATGGCTTCTGTTGGCTAGAAGAGGGAGTTCTCTGGCCCCTTGAACTTCCTGGGTGAGGCAGTGCCCCACTCTGCTTCAGTTTGCCCACGTTGGCCTACACCCACTGTCTAACCAGTCCCAATGAGATAAACCTGGTACCTTGGTGGGAAATGTGGAGATCACTTGCCTTCTAGCTCACTCTTGCTGAGACCTGTGGACCGGAGCTCTTCCTATTCTACCATCTTGGCAGAAGTCAACAAATGGATCTAATGATCACCATTCTAACTGGCATGAGATGGTATCTCAATGTGGTTTTGATTTGTATTTGTCTAATGACTAGTGAAGAGATCTAGTTTCAGCTTTCTGCATATGGCTAGCCAGTTTTCCCAACACCATTTGTTAATGAGGGATCCTTTCGCCATTGCTTGTTTTTGTCAGGTTTGTCAAAGAACAGATGGTTGTAGATGTATGGTGTTCTTTCTGAGGCGTCTGTTCGGTTCTACTGGTCTATATCTCTATTTTGGTAGCACATCATGCTGTTTTGGTTACTGTAGCCTTGTATAGTTTGAAGTCAGGTAGCATGATGCCGCCAGCTTTTTTTTTTTTCGCTTAGGATTGTCTTGGCTACATGGACTGTTTTTCATTTCCATATGAAATTTAAGGTGGTTTTTTCCAATTCTGTGAAAAAAGTCAATGGTAGCTTGATGGGGATAGCACTGAATCTATTAATTACTTTGGGCAGTATGGCCATTTTCACTATATTGCTTCTTCCTAACAGGAGCATGGAATGTTTTTCCATCTGTTTGTGTCCTCTCTTATTTCCTTGAGTAGTGGTTTGTAGTTCTTCTTGAGAGGTCCTTCACCTCCCTTGTTAGTTGTATTCTTAGGTATTTTATTCTCTTTGTAGCAGTTGTGGAATGGGAGTTTCCTCATGATTTAGCTCTCTGTCTGTTATTGGTGTGTGGGAATGCTTTCAATTTTTGCACACTGATTTGATATCCTGAGACTTTGCTGAAGTTGCTTATCAGGTTAAGGAGATTTTGGTCTTAGATGGTATAGATATACAATCATGTCATCTGCAAATAGAGAGAATTTGACTTCCTCTTTTCCTAATTGAATACTCTTTATTTCTTTCTCTTGCCTGATTGCCCTGGCCAGAACTTCCAATACTATGTTGAATAGGAGTGGTGAGAGAGGGCCTTCTTTTCTTGTGCCAGTTTTCAAAGGGAATGCCTCCTTTTTTTTTTTTTTTTTGAGACGGAGTTTCCCTCTTGTTACCCAGGCTGGAGTGCAATGGCGCGATCTCGGCTCACCGCAACCTCCGCCTCCTGGGTTCAGGCAATTCTCCTGCCTCAGCCTCCTGAGTTGCTGGGATTACAGGCACGCGCCACCATGCCCAGCTAATTTTTTGTATTTTTAGTAGAGACGGGGTTTCACCATGTTGACCAGGATGGTCTCGATCTCTTGACCTCGTGATCCACCCGCCTCGGCCTCCCACAGTGCTGGGATTACAGGCTTGAGCCACCGCGCCCGGCCTTTTTTTTTTTTTTTTTGCCCATTCAGTATGATATTGGCTGTGGGTTTGTCATAAATAGCTTTTATTATTTTGAGATACAGTCCATCAGTACCTAGTTTATTGAGAGTTTTTAGCATAAATGCTGTTGAATTTTGTCGAAGTCCTTCTCTGCCTCTGTTGAGATAATCGTGTGGTTTTTATCTTTGGTTCTTTTTATGTGATGGATTATATTTATTGATCTGTATATGTTGAACCAGCCTTGCATCCCAGGGATGAAGCCATCTTGATTGTGTTGGATATTGAATTCAGTTTGCCAGTATTCTATTGAGGTTTTTTGCATCAATGTTCATCATGGATATTGGCATGAAATTTTCTTTTTTAGTTGTGTCTCTGCCCGGTTTTGGTATCAGGATGATGTTGGTCTCATAAAATGAGTTACGGAGGATTTCCTCTTTTTGTATTGTTTGGAATAGTTTCAGAAGGAATGGCACCAGCTCCTCTTTGTACCTCTGGTAGAATTTGGCTGTGAATCCGTCTGGTCCTGGGTTTTTTTTTTTTGGTGTTTTTTTTTTTTTTTTTTTGGTTGCTAGGCTGTTAATTGCTGCCTCGTTCAGTTTTTGTTATTGGTCTATTCAGGGATTCGACTTCTTCCTGGTTTAGTCTTGGGAGGATGTATGTGTCCAGGAATTTATCCCTTTCTTCTAACTTTACTGGTTTATTTGCAATGAGGTGTTTATAGTATTCTCTGATGGTAGTTTGTATTTCTATGGAATCAGTGGTCATATCCCCTTTATCATTTTTTATTGCATCCATTCGATTCTTATGTCTTTTCTTCTTTATTAGTCTGGCTAGTGGTCTATATATTTCGTTGACCTTTTCAAAAAACCAGCTCCTGGACTCATTGATTTTTTTTTAAGGACTTTTTGTGTGTCTGTATCCTTCAGTTTTGCTCTGATGTTAGTTATTTCTTGTTTTCTGCTAGCGTTTGAATTTATTTGACCTTGCTCCTGTAGTTCTTTTAATTGTGATGTTAGGGTGTCAGTTTTAGATCTTTCCTGCATTCTCTTTTGGGCATTTAATGCTAAAATTTTCCTCTACAGGCTTCTTAAATGTGTCTCAAAGATTCTGGTAGGTTGCGTCTTTATTCTCACTGGTTTCAAAGAACATCTTTATTTCTGCCTTTATTTAATTATTTATCCAATAGTCATTCAGGAGCAGATTTTTCAGTTTCCATGTAGTTGTGCGGTTTTGAGTGAGTTTCATAATCCTGAGTTCTAATTTGATTGCACTGTGGTCTGAGAGACTGTTATGATTTCCATTCTTTTGCATTTGCTGAGGAGTGTTTTACTTCCAGTTATGTGTTTAATTTTGGAGTAGGTGTGTTGCGGTGCTGAGAAGAATGTATACTCTGGGAATTTGGGGTGGAGAGTTCTGTAGATGTCTATTAGTCCACTTGGTCCAGATCTTGTTTTAGGACATGGATATCCTCATTAATTTTCTGTCTTGTTGATCTAATATTGACAGTGGGATGTTAAAGTCTCCACTGTTATTGTTTGGGAGTCTAAGTCTCTTTGTAGGTCAGTAGGAACTTGATTTATGTATCTGGGTGCTCCTGTATTGGGTGCATATATATTTAGGATAGTCACTTCTTCTTGTTGCATTGATCCCTTTACCATTATGTAATGCCCTTCTTTGTCCCTTTGATCTTTGATGGTTTAATGTCTGTTTTATCAGAGACTAGGATTGCAACCCTGGCTTCTTTTTGCTTTCCATTTGCTTGGTAAATATTCTTTCATCCCTTTATTTTGAGCCTTTGTGTGTCGTTGCACTGAGATGTGTCTCCTGAATACAGCACAGCAATGGGTCTTGACTGTTTATCCAGCTTGCCAGTCTGTGTTTTTTAATTGAGGCATTTAGCCCATTTACATTTAAGGATAATATTGTTATATGTGAATTTGAGCCTGCCATTTTGATGCTAGCTAGTTATTTTGCCTATGAGTTGATGCAGTTTTTTCATAGCATTGATGGTCTTTAAGGTTTGGTAAGTTTTTGCAGTGGGTGGTACTGCTGGTTCCATTTCATGTTTGGTGCGTTCTTCACCAGCTCTTGTAAGGGACTCCTGGTGGTGAAAAAAATCCCTCAGCAGTTGCTTGTCCCTAAAGGATTGTATTTTTCCTTCACTTATGAAGCTAAGTTTGACTGGATATGAAATTCTGCATTGAAAATTCTTTTCTTTAAGGATGTTAAATATTGGCCCCACTTTTGTAAGGTTTCTCCCAAGAGATTCACCGTGAGTCTGACGGGCTTCCCTTCGTGAGTAATACAACCTTTGTCTCTGGCTGCTCTTAGCGTTTTTTTCCTTCATTTCAACCCTGGTGAGTCTGATGATTATGTGTTTTGGGGTTGCTCTTCTTGAGGAATATCTTTGCAGTGTTCTCTGTATTTCAAAATAATCTATTAAGCTAATAAACTATCCATAAGCAATTATTAACATGTTCACTCAGAATGGTATTAAGAGAATAAAAAGAGAAGCCGCAAAATGGCTTTTACAAATTAAAAAGACCAATAATAGAGTAATAGAAAATTTTGAACTAGTCACAAGAGCAGCTTCAGAAAGATACTCAAATTAATTACTCATTGGGGAAAGGCAAACTAAAACTCCACTGAGCTGCCACTATCCATCTACCAGAATGGCTAACATGAAAAAGGCAACTTCAAGTGTCACTGAGGATGTGGAGCCATAGGAAGTCTTATACTCTGCTGGTGACAGTATAAGTTAGTACCATCCCTTTGGTTAATCATTAGGCAACACTAAAGTGAGCATACGTATAATCTCTGACTCCACTATTCCCATTCATCAGTATATACCCAGTGAAAATGTACACATGTATTCACAAAACCCCTGTTATCTGTAAGAATGTTCATAGCAACCCATTTTCTTTCTTTCTTTTTTTTTTTTTTTTTTTTTTGAGACGGAGTTTCGCTCTTGTTACCCAGGCTGGAGTGCAATGGTGCGATCTCGGCTCACCGCAACCTCCGCCTCCCGGGTTCAGGCAATTCTCCTGCCTCAACTTCCTGAGTAGCTGGGATTACAGGCGCGCGCCACCATGCCCAGCTAATGTTTTGTATTTTTAGTAGAGACGGGGTTTCACCATGAGCAACCCTTTTTCTAATACAAACTGGAAGCACCCCTAGATAGCCATCAGAGAAGATTACATTGTGGTATATTCATACCATGGAATTCTTCACTGAAGCAATTTTTTTTTTTTTGAGATGGAGTCTCACTCTGTTGCCCAGGCTGGAGTGCAGTGCAGGTGCCTCTCAATTTTCATGAAATAAATACCTGTTGAAAGGCTTAAAACTTGTTGGGTAAAATTGACATTGAAAAATGTTGAGTCTTCCAGTTAATCTGCATGACATGTCCCTCTATTAGGTCTTTGATATTTAGGGTTTTATCTCAATATTGTTTTGTAGCTTTTTAGAGATAGTGCACATACTTTATTCAATTTATTCCTAGGTATTTGATATTTTGATGCTGTTACAAATGGTATCTTTTTAAAATTTTATTTTCTGTTGATCACTGATAAATGACTATTAGTTTTTTCTGTACATTGATCTTTTATCAGAAACCTTGCTAAACATTATTTCTAAACACTTACCAGAATATTTTGAATTTTCCGTGTTCACAAGAATATTACCTGCAACTAATCTATTTATTCTAATAATTATACTTTGTATTTCTTGCGTTTTTGCATTGACTAGAATTTTCAGTATATTGCAAAGAAGTGTTGATGGCTGGTCTCCTTGCAATACTTCCAATCTCAGAGGGAAGATTTAAACATCTCACTGCAAGTAAAATATTTGCTGTTGTGTTTCTTTTGGTGAAAGATCTTTTCTATTCCTAGTTACCCTGAGTTTCTTTATTAAGTTCCCAAATGACTGTTAAAGCATTTATCAAATTTTTTTGTACATATGTTGAGATAATCTTTACTATTTATTTATAGTCAGAGTGTCAGTCTGTTGCCCAGGCTGAGTGCAGTGGCACGATCGCCACTCACTGAAGCCTTCGCCTCCTGGGCTCCAGTGATCTTCCTGGCTCAGGCTTCTGAGTAGCTGAGACTACAGGTGCATGCCATCATGCACAACTAATTTAAAAAAATGTTTGTAGAGTCTCACTATGTTGCCCAGGCTGGTCTCAAACTCCTGCACTCAAGCGATCCTCCCACCTCTTTCTTCCAAAATGCTGGGATTATAGGCATGAGCCACCATGCCTGGCCCCAAATTTCTCCTTTATTCAGTTAATGGGGAGAAATACATTGATTGATTTTCACATGTGAAACTGACTTTGCATTGAGACTAAAGCCAACTGAGTTGTAATAACAACATTTTTATAAATAGCTGGATTTGATTTGTTGACACTTTGTTTGGAATTTTGCATCTATGGTCATTTCTGAAATTGTCCTAAAATTTTTGTGTCTCCACATCTCTTGTCATGTGTGGTGTCAATATTATTTTTGCTTCAAAAAACAAGTTGGGGGCCAGGTGTGGTGGCAATGCCTAAGAGCTAGCAGCTTCCATGACACTCTTTAGGGTGACTTCACACTAGGATTGTGTAGACCACGAGACATCTCCCAGTAAATGGCTTTGAGTAAATTTTGAGGCATTCAGTGTCTCGGTCTCTTCTGGAATTGGCAAACGTCTGTGGAGGAAAATCAGTTCTGAATGCGAAGATTGTTGTACTTTGATGGGTTTCTTTTGTCTTCTCATCTTGGTAGTGGTGGAGGTGGTAGAAATTGTTCAGACCCTGGGTATATTCTGAAGGTGGAGGTGACAATTTGTTGACAGAGTAGATGTGAGAGCCAAGTGGAAAGGATGATTTCATGTTTTTTAATTTAAGTAATAGAAGTGAGACATGAGATACTAGAGAAGGGGAGAGAGCAGATGTGGGGTGTACACAGGTTAGAAGAGTTCAAAGGGAAGTGAGGACAGAAAGGGCTGATGTCACTTCAATGAATTGCTGGTCCTGGTTATGTCTAGGAACTGGTGGAATCAGGATATCAGAAGGAGCGAACTGGAGAGAGAGCGTGGGAATAAAGATAGACTTAGTATGAGAAAACAAATTAATATTTTAAAATTTTTTATTTGCTCACCATAGGCATTCTGACCTACATTATGTTGATATACATTACATTTATTTTCAGTGAAAATTGAATAATTTACCACATAGTATAAATCACAAAACATAATTCGTGAATTTCAAGCATTACTGTTAGGCATAACGTGTGAGGTTAACCAGAAAAATCGAACATTATTGATGTGAAACTAATTGAGAAGTTGATAATAAACACTTCAGTTACTAAATACGAATCCAGAAATTTCAGGATTCCACCACTGAATTCTTGTTTCTTCAGAATCAGAGGTAGCATATATAATCAGAAAATAAATTTTGATGTTTAAATCAGTGGTGTGTGTTATAAACACAGACAGGTAAAACAGAAACCTAGTTGACAATCACATTTTCCTAGGAAGACTTTGTGTCTTCAACAGTTGTATAAATATTATGAAAACAGACCATTTCCTATTCTCATGTAGTCTTGGAAGTATTTCCTCTTCCTGTTTCTCCTCTGATTGGATTCATATCTGCTAGTCTTATGCCTGGTTTTTCATGGAGAATTTGTTCCTATTCGCTTCATTGGCTCTTTTTGTAGAGAACTATGGATGGAATAGGTAAAATATTTTTGAATCTCGCTATGTAGTGATCCACAGATGTACGCGATATAAGCGAATGACAAAGGCAACGTGGAATTGTCCATTGCTGATGTCATAAAGCGTAGTCTCTTCGCTATAAGCTTCCTGTGTTCAAGATGTAATACATTCTTATTTTTTCACTGATCAGTGGATTCTTGAAATTTTCATGTGGTTTTGCATTCCTGTGAAATGAAGATATTATTAATGAACAACAGTGTAAATCTCATTTCAATGCTGTTTCCTTTTCTTACTGCCTTGGGGCAAATTTTTATTCTTATTTAGTTCAAGGTATACAGTCTATAATGCTTTAAGATAAGCAAGAATCTGAAACTAGAATGTAAACTGGAATTGACCCTCCTCCCAAGTTCTTAAGGATTTACCAGTGGACTTTGGGTCACACAGTCCTCCTGTTTATTTTGTAGGGCTGACATGGTTAACATCTATTGTTCACTTCCCATGGCATGTCACTCTTCTAGACATGCCTTATCCTATGACACAACCCTGTGAGGAAATGCCTTTTCATTCATTTTACAGATGGAAATCTGGAACACAAGGAAGTCCACTAATTTGCCCCAGGTCATATGGTAGGTGACAGACTGGAATTTCAACTCAAGAAGTCAGAGACCAAGTCTGAGATGCTGACCCCCATACTTTATTGCCTCCTTGATATGTCAGTGTCCAAATGCACATACTGATCTCCCGATTCTATTGACTTCATCTCTACTCTGCTTCATTCAACCACTTACACAGAAGTACGTAACTTTTCTTCTCTCAAAACTGCTCCATCTCTAAGACTTTGGACACGGTGCTCTGCCTGGTGCCGCCTTCTTTTATTCCTCTTGCGTTTTCACAGTAGCTGAACCTGCTCAGCGTCCCCCTTGAGCCCACTTAATCCTCCTTATTTTCTCGGTTCCCACTCGTGCCCCTTTGCCGGTTTCCCTTACTTCAGTGCCATCTGAGGAGGATTTGCCACTGCTTGAATTCACCTCGTATTTTTCCACCTTTGAGCCTCACCCACTCTCCGTCTGGCGTATTCTTCCTACCATCTCTCCCCTCGGTTTTAGCTTGTTTAAAACTTTCCCCAATCTTTAAGCCAACCCCAAACCCCTAACCCTTACTCCACAAATGCTATCTCTCTACAGTGTTCTTCCTGGACATCTCAGAACATCAGATGCAATCTTTCTTTCCTCAGTATTCCCGTCATGCAGTTTGCACAACAAATACAGTGCTCGTGAGAGTCTACCTTGTAATGAAGTTGCATGTGAATTTCCTTAGCATGCTTTCCAGCTTATAACTTAGAAGTTCTAGCGCAGTGCCTTATGCTAGATTAGAGTATGGAACAAAGGACTTTACAATTGGAAAGGATATAAAAGATATTCTAATCAAACCTTAATTTTACTGGTAATGAGACTGAAGCCTATTTTAAGAGGTAAATCATGCTGACAATGGGAAAGACAAATTCACTTGTTCCTTTCTTCCTGAAATGCACATTAGGAATAAAACCATATGTGTGCTCAGCACTGTGCTAAGCACTAGGGCTACCCAGGTGATAGTTCCTACTTTTAAGAATCTCTGTCTACTGGGAAATAGATTATTATAACACAATGGGATGGGATAGCTGTGGAATAAATATATAAATAAATGCATAAGTCAAGGAGTTTACTGTCTTTTTATTCTATGGTCCCTTCAATCAGAAGCATAAGGAGACAGCTTTTATTTATTCTTTCTTTAAAAAAAAAAAAAAAAGTTCTGTGGTATATGCGGTTCTATTTTATTGTACTTTAAGTTCTGGGGTACACGTGCCATGGTGGTTTACTGCATCCATCATCCTGTCATCTACATTAGGTATTTCTCCTAATGCTATCCTTCCCCTAGCCCCCACCCCTAGACAGGCCCCAGTAGATGATGTTCCCCTCCCTGTGTCCATGTGTTCTCATTGTTCAGCTCCTACTTACGAGTGAGAACATGCAGTGTTTGGTTTTCTGTTCTTGTGTTAGTTTGCTGAGAATGATGGTTTCCAGCTTCATCCATGTCCCTGCAAAGGACATTAACTCATCCTTTTTTATGGCTGCATAGTGTTCCATGGTGTATATGTGCCACATTTTCTTTACCTAATCTATCATTGATGGGCATTTGGGTTGGTTCCAAGTCTTTGCTATTGTGAACCGTGCTGCAAGAAACATACATGTGTATGTGTCCTTAAAATAGAACAATTTATAATTCTTTGAGTATATACTCAGTAATGGGATTGCTGGGTCAAATGGTATTTCTATTTCTAGATCCTTGAGGAATTGCTATATTGTCTTCCACAATGGTTGAACTTATTTACACTCCCAGCAACAGTGTAAAAGTGTTCCTATTTCTCCACATCCTCTCTAGCATCTGTTGTCTCCTGATTTTTTTTTCTTTTTTTTTTTTTTTTTTGAGACGGAGTTTTGCTCTTGTTACCCAGGCCGGAGTGCAATGGCACGATCTCTGCTCACCGCAACCTCTGCCTCCTGGGTTCAGGCAATTCTCCTGCCTCAGCCTCCTGAGTAGCTGGGATTACAGTCACACGCCACCATGCCCAGCTAATTTTTGTATTTTTAGTAGAGACGGAGTTTCACCATGTTGACCAGGATGGTCTCGATCTCTTGACCTCGTGATCCACCCGCCTCGGCCTCCCAAAGTGCTGGGATTACAGGCGTGAGCCACCGCGCCCGGCCGTCTCCTGATTTTTTAATGATCGCCATTCTAACTGGCGTGAGGTGGTATCTCAATGTGGTTTTGATTTACACTTCTCTAATGACCAGTGATGATGAGCCTTTTTTCATATGTTTATTGGCTGCATAAATGTCTCCTTTTGAGAAGTGTCTGTTCATATCCTTTGCCCACTTTTTGATGAGGTTGTTTAATTTTTTCCTGTAAATTTAAGTTCTTCGTAGATTCTGGATATTAGCCCTTTGTCAGATGGGTGGATTGCAAAAATTTTCTTCCATTCTGTAGGTTGCTTGTTCACTCTGATGATAGTTTCTTTTGCTATGCAGCTCTTAAGTATAATTAGATCCCGTTTGTCTATTTTGGCTTTTGTTGCCATTGCTTCTGGTGTTGTAGTCATGAAGACTTTCTCCATGCCTATGTCCTGAATGGTATTGCCTAGGTTTTCTTCTAGGGTTTTTATGGTTTTAGGTCCCATGTTTAAATCTTTAATCCATTTTGAGGTAATTTTTGTATAAGGTATAAGGAAGGGATCCAGTTTCAGCTTTCTGCATATGGCTAGCCAGTTTTCCCAACACCATTTGTTAAACAGGGAATCCTTTCCTCATGCTTGTTTTTGTCAGGTTTGTTAAAGATCAGATGGTTGTAACTTTGTGGTATTATTTCTGAGGCCTCTGTTCTGTTCCGTTGGTCTGTGTGTCTGTTTTGGTAGCAGTACCATGCTGTTTTGATCACTGTAGCCTTGTAGTACAGTTTGAAATCACATCGCATGATGCCTCTGGCTTTGTTCTTTTTGCTCAGGATTGTCTGGGCCATGCAGGCTCTTCTTTGGTTCCATATGAAATTTAATGCGTTTTTTTCCATTCTGTGAATAAATAAATGGTAGCTTGATGGGGATAGCATTGAATCTATAGATTACTTTGGGCAGTATGGCCATTTTCATGAAATTGATTCTTCCTAAACATGAGCATGAAATATTTTTCCATTTGTTTGTGTTCTCTCTTATTTCCTTGAGCAGTGGTTTGTGTTGTCCTTGAAGAGGTGCTTCACATCCCTTGTTAGTTGTATTTCTAGGTATTTGATTCTCTTTGTAGCAATTGATAATGGGAGTTCACTCATGATTTGGCTCTCTGTTTGTCTGTTATTGGTGTATAAGAATGCTTGTGATTTTTGCACATTGTTTTTGTATCCTGAGACTTTGCTGAAGTTCCTTATCAGCTTAAGGAGATTTTTGGCTGAGACAATGGGATATTCTAAATATACAAATAGAGACAATTTGACTTCTTCTTTTCCTAATTGAATACTCTTTATTTCTTTCTCTTTCCTGATTGCCCTAGCCAGAACTTCCAATACTGTGTTGAATAGGAGTGGTGAGAGAGGGCATCCTTGTCTTGTGCTGGTTTTCAAAGGGAATGCTTCCAGTTTTTGCCCATTCAGTATGATATTGGGCTGTGGGTTTGTCATAATAGTTTTTATTATTTTAAGATATGTTCCATTGGTACCCAGTTTACTGAGGGTTTTTAGCATATAGCATTGTTGAAGTTTGCCAAAGACCTTCTCTGCATCTATTGAGATAATCGTGGTTTTTGTCTTTGGTTCTGTTTATTTGATGGATTATGTTTATTCATTTTATATGTTGAACCAGGCTTTTATCCCAGGGATGAAGCTAACTGGATCATAATGGATAAGTTTTTGATATGCTGTTGGATTCAGCTTGCCAGTATTTTATTGAGGGTTTTAACATAGATGTTGATCGGGAATATTGGCCTGAAATTTTCTTTTTTAATTGTGTCTCTGCCAGGTTTTTGTATCAGGATGATGTTGGTCTCATAAAATGTGTTAGGGAGGATTCACTCTTTTTGTTTTGTTGGGAATAGTTTCAGAAGGAATGGTACCAGCTCTTCTTTGTACCTCTAGTAGAATTCAGCTGTGAATCCATCTGGTCCTTGACTTTTTTGGTTGGTAGGCTATTAATTGCTGCCTCAATTTCAGACCTTTTGGTCTATTCAGGGATTCAACTACTTCCTGGTTTAGTCTTGGGATTGTGTAAGTGCCAGGAATTTATTCATTTCTTCTAGATTTTCTGTTTTATTTGAGTAGCAGTGTTGATAGTATTCTCTGATGGTAGTTTGTATTTCTAAGGGATCAGCGGTGATATCACCTTTATCTTTTTTTTTAATGCATCTATTTATTAGTCTGGATAGCAGTCTGTCTATTTTGTTGATCTTTTCAAAAAACTAGCTCCTGGATTCATTTATTTTTTTGAAGGGTTTTTGTGTATCTCCTTCAATTCTGTTCTGATCTTAGCTATTTCTTGTTTTCTGCTGGCTTTTGAATTTGTTTGTTTTTGCTTCTTTAGTTCTTTTAATTTTGATGTTGGGTTGTCGATTTTAGATCTTTCCTGCTTTCTCTTTTGGGTATCTTTGTAATTTTCTGTTTCATATATCTGTCTAATATTGACATTGGGGTGTTAAAGTCTCCCACTATTATTGTGCAGGAGTCTAAGTCTCTTTGTAGGTCTCTGATAACTTGCTTTATGAACCTGGGTGTTTCTGCATTGCATGCATATATATTTAGGTTAGTTAGCTATTTTTGTTGCATTGATCCCTTTACCATTATGTAATATCCTTCTTTGTCTCTTTTGATCTTTATTGGTTTAAAGTCTGTTTTATCAGAGACTAGGATTGCTACCCCTGCTTTGTTTTGCTTTCCATTTGCTTGGTAAATATTCCTCCATCCCTTTATTTGGAGCTTTAGTGTATCTTTGCACATGAGATGTGTCTCCTGAATATGGCACACCAATGGCTCTTGACTCTTTATCCATTTTGCCAGTCTGTGTGTTTTAATTGAGGCATTTAGCTTATTTACATTTACGGTGAATATTGTTATGTATGAATTTGATCCTGTCATTATGATGCTAGCTGGTTGTTTTGCCCATTAGTTAATGCAGTTTCTTCATAGTGTTGATGGTCTTTGCAATTTTGTATGTTTTTGCAGTGGCTGGTACCAGTTGTTTTATTTCCATATTTAGTGTTTTTTTTCAGGAGCTCTTGTAGGGCAGGCCTGGTGGTCACAAAATCTCTCAGCAGTTGTTTGTTTGTAAAGAATTTTATTTTTAGTTTGCTTATGAAGCTTAGTTTGGCTGAATATGAAATTCTGGGTTGAAAATTCTTTTCTTTAAGGATGTTGAATATTGGTCCCCACTGTCTTCTTGCCTGTAGTTTTCTGCTGAGAGATCCACTGTTAGTCTGATGGGCTTCGCTTTATGGGTAACCCAACCTTTCTCTCTGGCTGCCCTTAGCATTTTTTCCTTCATTTCAACCTGGGTGAATCTGACGATTGTGTGTCTTGGGGTTGCTCTTCTAGAGGAGTATCTCTGTGGTGGTCTCTCTATTTCCTGAATTTGAATGTTGGCCTGCCTTGCTAGGTTGGGGAAGTTCTCCTGGATAATACCCTGAAGAGTGTTTTCCAACTTGGTTTCATTCTCCCTGTCACTTTCAGGTACACTGATGAAATGTAGTTTAGGTCTTTCCTCTCAATCCCATATTTCTTAGAGGCTTTGTTCATTTCTTTTCACTCTTTTTTCTCTAATCTTGTCTTTTTGCTTCCTTTCATTGGGTTGATCTTCAATCTCTGATTTCCTTTCTTCTGCTTGATTGATTAAGCCATTAAAACTTGTATATGCTTCATGAAGTTCTCATGCTGTGTTCTTCAGCTCCATCAGGTTGTTTATGCTCTTCTCTGGACTGGCTATTCTAATTAGCATTTTGTCTAACCTTTTTTCAAGGTTCTTAGCTTCCTTGCATTGGGTTAGAACATGCTCCTTTAGCTTGGAGAAACTTGTTATTACCCACCTTCTGAAGCCTGCTTCTGTCAATTCGTAAAACTCATTTTCTGTCCAGTTTTGTTCCCTTGCTGGCGAGGAGCTGTGATCCCTTAAAGGTGATTTGGTTCTGGTTTTTGGAGTTTTCAGCCTTTTTGCACTGGTTTCTTTTCATGAATTTATCTTCCTTTGGTCTTTGAGGTTGGTGAACTTTGGATGGGTTCTCTGAGTGGACATTCTTTTTGTGGATGTTGAAAGTATTTCTTTCTGTTCAGTTGTTTTCCTTCTAACAGTCAGGCCCCTCTGGTCCAGCTCTGCTGGAGTTTGCTGGTGGTTCACTCCAAACCCTGCTTGCCTAAGGATCACCAGCAAAGGCTGCAGAATAGCAAATTTGCTTCCTATTCCTCCTCTGGTAGCCTCCTCTTAGAGGAGTACCTGCCAGATGCCAGCCAGAGCTCTCCTGTATGAGGTGTCTGTCGGCCCCTGCTGGGAGGTGTCTCCCAGTCAGGATACATGGGGGCCAGGGACCCACTTGAGGAGGCAGTCTTTTTCTTATTGTAGCTCAAATGCTGTGTTGGGAAATCTACTGCAGTCTTCAGAGCTGCCAGGCAGGGACATTGAGGTCTGCTGAAGCTGTACCCACTACCACCACTTTTCTTAGGTGTTCTGTGCCAGGAATGTGGGGGCTTTATTTATAAGCCCCTGACAGGCTTCTGCCTTTATCCAGAGATGGTCTGCCCAGCGAGCGTATCTAGTGAGTCGGCGCCTGTAGCTGCTGAGCTGTGTTGGGCTCACCCAGTTCAAATTTCCCAGCAGCTTTGCTTACACTGTGGGGTTGAAACCACCTACTCCAGTCTCAGGAATGGTGGATACCCCTCCCCCATCAAGCTCAATCTACCCAGGTTGAGCTCAAACTGCTATGCTGGCTGCAAGAATTTTAAGCCAATGGATCTTAGCTTGCTGGTCTTAGTGGGGGTGGAACTGCCAAGGCCAGAGCACTTGGCTCCCTGGCTTCAGCCCCCTTTCCAGGGGAGTGAACGGTTCTGTCTGGCTGGCATTCCAGGCACCACTGGGGTGTGAAGAAAAAAAGACTGCTGCGGCTAGCTCGGTTTCTGCCCAATGGCCGCCCAGTTTTATGCTGGAAACCCAGGGTCCTGGTGGTTATATAGGTACTAGAGGGAACCTCCTGGTCTGTGGGTTGTAAAGACTGTGGGAAAAGCATGGCATCTGGGCCGGAGTCCAGGAAATGGCTTCCTTTTTCAGAGAGGTGTTCCCTGGCCTTTTGCACTTCCCAGGTGAGGTGACACCCCACCCTGCTTTGACTTGCCCTTCTTGGGCTGCGTCCACTGTCCAACCAGTCCCAATGAGATGAACCAGGTATCTCAGTTGGAAATGTGGAAATCACCCACCTTCTCCATCAATCTCACTGGAAGCTGTGCACCAGAACTGTTCCTATGTGGCCATCTTGCCTGGGGTTCCCATGGTTGAGGTTTTTGTTGTCTTGAGACAGAGTTTCCCTCTGTGGCCCAGGCTGAAGTGCAGTGGCGTGATTTCAGCTTACTGCAACCTCCACCTCACTGGCTCAAGTGATTCTCATGCCTCAGTTTCACAAGTAGCTTGGACTACAGGCACCTGCCACCATACCTGGCTAATTTTTGTATTTTTAGTAGAGATAGGGTTTCACCATGTTGAGCAGAGTGGTCTCGAACTCCTGACCTCAAGTGATCTGCCCACCTTAGCCTCCAAAGTGCTGGGATTACAGGCGTGAGCCATCATGCCCAGCCAAGACAGATTTTATATATAATTCACTTAATAAAATGGTATCTGATACTGTAGGAAAGGAATGTCAAATCTATTTGTGCCAGACAAGTTTATCATCATTAGTCCAAAAGAGGAGAGATGTCTATTGGAAATGAGGAGGCGCTGCTTTCCATCTCACTCTGTTTTTAGTTTTTCTCTCTTCAGTTTTTTTTTTGCTGCTTTCTCTCACGTGCTCAGGTTTACATTCTAAACACACAACCTGGAAGAGTTTTGGTTTTGTTTACTTACTGGTTGTATGTTTACCTCAACGAGGCCAAAGGGTCTATGGACTCTGGACTGGATGTGCTATTTATTTACTTTTTGGGGGAAGTGGGGAATGGAGTTTTGCTCTTGTTGCCCACGTGGGAGTGCAATGGCACAATCTCGGTTCACTGCAACCTTGTCCTCCCTGGTTCAAGTGATTGTCCTGCCTCAGCCTCCCCAGTAGCTGGGATTACAGGGATGCACTACCACACCTGGCTAATTTTTGTATTTTTATTAAAAATGGGGTTTCACCATGCTGGCCAAGTGGGTATTGAACTCCTGACTTCAGGTGGATCCACCTGCCTCAGCCTCTCGAAATGCTGGGATGATGGGTGTGGGTCACTGCCCCTTGCCTGTTTTTTTACTTTTTAAAATACTTGAATGTTCTTGTAATGTTAGCTGTTCTCAATCCCCCAAAAGTTGGGTTCCTGTCAGTCAGGATGTCTGCTTAGTTTAGGTGTCAAAGAGAGTATCCCAGGATGCGTGGTAGGATGGCTCCCAAACCCACAGAACGTTCCTTACCTGCAAAGTCCCAGGCCCATTCTGTTCATAGCACGTCAGGAATGACCTCCAGCTGGGTGGCATGAGGGGGAGTTATATTTGAAAAGGATTCCAAAACCTGTAAGAAAAATAAACCCTGGGAATGTGTTCTGAAAACTTCTATGCCTGTTGTTTTGCCAGGTCTGTTTGGTACCTGATACTCCGTCCTTTTTAACAGGTAGTGTTTCTGTACTGTTCCAGCTGTTCACGTAGCTCCAAACTTTCAGAGTGCTAAACATAGACAGTCCCTCAGAACATGATGACTTTGTCTTATTTTTATTGTAGTGATGTTCCTTGCTTTAAGGAATCTTCATATGTGAAAATCTAGATTTCTATCCTGTACACAAAAGCAATAGAATCTAGTATTAGTGAAGGTGTGGGTAAATGTATTCTCTCGTACATTATTTTTGGAACGGTGAACTGACTTCCTGAAGAACAATTTGGCAGACGACACCAAAAGCCTAGAGACTGCAATCATAGAATCCAGCAGCCCCACTGCTAGGAATTTATCTTACAGAAGTCACTATGAATTTGTACAAGACACATCCACATGATTATTTGCCATTGTTTCAAATAGTGAAAAGTTAAAAACAACTTAAAGGTCAAAGAGGTTAAATAAAGTGTTAATGTAGGTATACGGTATCAGGTTAGCAGGCATTTAAAATAATGTAGGACAATACAGTACTGTGGAAAACTGCTTTGATAAACAGACAGGTAGAAAAGAATGTATGGTATCCGTGTATATAAGCAAAAAAAAAAAAAGATTAACTAGACATCAAAATATAAATTATTCTTTCTGGGTAGTAGAATAATTTGTAGCTTTCAATTTCTTTTTTATTTTAAAATATATTTTCAAATTTTTGACAGTGGATATGTATTATTTTTATAACCTGAAGAATGATTAGTAAACTCACAAATCCCATTTTCAGGGCAACAAGATAAAGTTGGCTGTCATGTGCTGCAGAATTTGAGAGACTGAAGAGACAGCTGAGGTTGCAGAAGGAGTTTATTTGAGGTGTACACCAGCACAGCTCAGATCTGCATCCAAAATGGCTGAGTACCTAGCAAAGACAGGGCTTGACTTTTTATATGTGAAGTACACAGTGGCACTAAAACAAGTTTGCAGGTGCAGAACAAAGACAATTTATTAAGCAGTGACAGACATCTAACTTAGGCTTACACATGACTATTGCTATGCAACATAGATGTTTGCTCTCTGTAGGGCTCAAGGATCCTAGCACGGGCTGTATCTATTGCGTTCTGCTGCACCTGGGAGGCTGGAGTCCTGCCTGCTTGGGCATTTCGTACGACATTTGCTGTGTTACAGAAACTTACTTATTAGCCATAGAGAACAAGAATACAAGAATTAATAAATTTATAAAACTTGTAAAGCAGGATACAATTCCATGGGAGGGGGAGGGACTCAGGGAAGTTTGCTTATAGAAGAAAAATTTAATTTTTGTTTCTCTTTCTGCATTAATTTTATTGTTAAATTTTGTGGTTTTATTAATTTTTCTTTTCCCTCTTCATCCCCCCCTTTGGTGCATTTTATATAAGTAATACTTTTAATAGACTGCACCAGTACAATGGCTGCCTCTTTGAAGACAGTACTAAATTGTATGTAGGAGAGAGTACCTGGGTAAGACAGATGCTTTAATTCCCTTTTATGTAAGTTGCACTTTGATTCTTTAGGCCAAAGTTTTACTTTCTTTTACTTTGGTGTGTCTAATAGAGGGTAGGCACGCTCCATGGGTGCTCTGCTTCGGTACCTTCGGTCAGGAGTAGTGCCAGGGCCTTTTTCTGGCCTTTGCCTTTATGCCCCTGTACAACTGTGCCAGTCGTAAGTTGTTCCTCCCTTGAGGAATTGAATTTTATCTGTCATTGGCTAGCCTGCCATCTTCTGGGGCTAGATAGGATGCCATGGTGGCTCTGACAAGGAGGTTGAAATAGAATTTCTCCAAGCTGATTGCAGGCCTTTGAGAGCTTTCTCTTGATACACCTCTGAATTACTTACTTGTGCAAATAAGCATTAGTGTTTTGTGTTTATTGAGGTGCTGCTGAGTTAATTTAATCAGTGTTACCTAGTCACTCGGTTCCTGTTTTGGCTTAAACTTAAGGCAAGATTTATGTAAGTTTTATAAGCCCACTGCCTCCAGGCAGCTCATTGGGGGTGATGGACTTTTTTCCTGAGGAATGGGTTGATAGTTAAAGCCACATTTGGGTGGAGGTATGCTTGGCCACCACTTCTTCTGTAGTTGACTGTATGCTTCTAAACAAGAGAGGCAGGAGACAAGGAAGAATTAAGCACCGACCTAGAATAAGCACAACCCCCCTATTAGCACTTTAAATCCTCCAAAAGCTGAGAACCAACCACCAAAGCGGGAGTCTGTGACCATGTAGCTTCCAATTTTGAACTGGAACATGGGCTAGCTTTCTCATTTTTGAAGTTATTTTCATGACAACTTTTTCATTATTACTAATTTTTAAGCAACAATGAGTTAAGTTAAACTTTCCATATACACTTCCTTTTTGGCAAGGAGGTTATCCAAAGCTAGCCTGTTGTGGCAGATGGCATTTCTTGTTTTTGTGGATTGAACGGCCAGCAGATCTAGAGCCTGTGCAGTTTCATTAGGAATGATTTCAAGCACTGCTTGTAGGCTTATAATGCAGTTGAGCATATAAACGGGAGCTCAGTAACCACATGACCCATCCTGTGCCTAGGTAGCCAGCCTATAGAATTGAATAATGCTTTTAGGGGGCCAGTGTTTTTTCAGTCTTCTATTTTTGTACCTCCTTTGATGTCTATACTTCTTTTATTTTTCTACTTCATCATAAACAGTTACCCTAGAGTCTCTCCTAGCTGCAGAGGGGGTAAGAAGGACGGTTTGATTGTCCCTGGGATGCAGACTCCTGTCCAGTTGGCTGGTAACTGCCGATAGGCTCACTGTCCCTAAGTTTAATAAAGGCCAGGGGCTGCCTGCCGACTACTGGCTGCTTCCAGTTGATACCAGGTGTGGTTTAAAGCTGGAAAGTGAGAGAATGGGTTGTACTGTGTTGACCGGGAAGTCACTTTTACCTTGCTTGCTTTTGCCCTGCCACGAGGTTTTTCTTATTGTTTTATTATAATATTGCTGCCATAAGCAAGCTAATTTTCCTGCTGGGTTGGTGAAAATGTTTCCCCAGTGGGCAATGCAATGCCTGTTGAGAATGGAATATTATGCAGCCATCAAAAATGATGAGTTCGTGTCCTTTGTAGGGACATGGATGAACCTGGAAACCATCATTCTCAGCAAACTGACACAAGAGCAGAAAATCAAACACTGCATGTTCTCACTCATAGGCGGGTTTTGAACAATGAGAACACATGGACACAGGGAGGGGAGCACAACACACTGGGGTCCGTTGGGAGGAAATAGGGGAGGGACAGCGGGGGGAGGGGAATTGGGGAGATATAGCATGGGGAGAAGTGCTAGATATGGGTGAAGGGGAGGAAGGCAGCAGATCACACTGCCACGTGTGTTCCTATGCAACAATCTTGCATGTTCTTCACATGTACCCCCAAACCTAAAATACAGTAAAATTAAAAAAAAAAGAGAGAGAGAATGGAACTTTTTAAGAGCTAAATGCTTGAACGTTTGTGCATTGGCTCAGGGAAGGTAGAGATTAAGGTTCTATTTTCTTGAGGCATGATCTCCGCCATTTCCCATGGCCGCTGATCCCGTATGTTAGTGCCTCCACAGACGTGACAAGAGGGAACACCTAGACTGTTAGCTGTACTCTCAGCCAGCTGGCTGAACAAGTTACTGGCTACAGGAGGGGTTTAAGTAACTCTTAGCCTTTTTATAGTTTTCATAAAATGACTTGAAAACTTGGAAATGTTGTTTAAACGAATGGTTCCAAGTTTTCTTAGTAACATGCAAGATAACTGTTTTCCTGTCACTTAAATGCATTGTGAGCCATATATGCAGGTTTGGTTTGCAGAAGGGAAGGGTTATAGGATGGCAGCTATGTGTCTTACAATTTAGTTTGTTTAAAATTCTTATAAACATGATTTCTTTTAGTGGTGGTTTCTTGGTGGTTGGGATATGGGTCAGCGTCTGGCAATTTCAGCAGTATGTTTTTGAGCAAGTAGAAGGTGAGCAATCAGGTCTACAACAGTAAATGTCATGTTTTATGTTATTGCTATCCCTATTACGCAGGCTCCTGTCCCATTGGCTGGTCACTGCTGATAGGCTCGCTGTCCATAAATTGAATAAAGGCCAGGGCGTGCCTGCCAACTCTTGGGTGCTTCCAGTGGCAGCACGGCCAGGTTGTCCTTGTGAATGTTGTCTGACAGAAATTAAAGTACAGATTTATGTTTCCTTTCGGGGAAAGAGGGACTTTAGTCTGGTTTAGAGGATCCCGTTCTACTGACTTATCTCGGACTTCAAACTGAATCCTAGGCATGAACTTGGGATTATAACATATGAAAGGTTGCTCATTGCCTGGGTCACAAGCTGAGTAAGTTGTTTGATTGTAAGTCCAAGTCCTAAGTTCCTGTACACTTATAATATGTTTGATACAGCAAGGCTGTAACTACTGTATTTCTAATTCCAGTAGCCTGCAGCCAGTAAGTACATTCTTTTACTGGTTGCCTTTCCTTTAGTACAGATATTGGAGCTAACAACAATAAAGTAAAAATTAACATTTCTATACCGTTATGTAGGGACAGGATGAGTTTTTCCTTGGACATAGGGGTTGGCAAAGATGACAGCATAGTAATAGAATAGTTAACAATACTAAGATAGCAATTGGGCTTAAAATTTTCATTCACACTTACTTTTGATGACTCCTCGAGCTTCAGCCGTGCGTTGACCAGTCAGCCTCTGGCTGTGTAACTAGAGCAGGGCTGTCATTCCTGCTGGCAGTTTGGGCTTGTTGCAGGATCAGCCTGGTTGGATGCTTTGGATTCTGCCTGCTGATCTGCTTTTCCTGGGCTGCTCTGGCTGCAGCCACCTGTGGTGGATCCACGGGCTGATGCCTGCAACTTTTAACAGCAGTCGGGGTGGACGACATTGCAATATGGGGCCCATCCCACGTTGGCCCTAATGTGTTTGGGTTCCACCTCTTGACCCAGAATGAATCCCCGGGTTTAAAGGGATGCACAGGGTCTGTTAGACTATAGGTAATTTTTCTCGAACCCAACCCTGTATTTCCTGCATGGTTATGCCTAAGGCCAGCCTTTGCTTTCTCAGGGTTAATTCTTAGAGCTTTCTGATGTCCTCTTTAATTTGGGTCATGACTGGGGGTGGGCAGCCAAACAGAACTTCGTTGGGTGAATACCCAGTTTGTTTGGTGGGGTTACACCTGACTCGGAGGAGGACCATGGGCAAGACCTGATCCCTCCGCAGATGGGTTTCCGGGCAGAATTTCTTTAACAGCTGCTTGGGCGCTCCATTCATACGCTCACCCCTTTCTGAGTTCTGTGGGCGATAGGCAGTATGCAGTTTCCAGCTTATTTTTAACAGCCGTGCTAGGTCTTGGGCAACTTTGGCTACAAATGCTGGGTCATTGTCTGATTCTATAGTTGGAAGTAGCCTAAGTCTGGGGACGATGTCTTTTAGTGATATTCTAGTTACTTCTCTGCCTTTTCTGTCCTGCTGAAGAAAGCCTGTACCCAACTCAAGTAGGTACAGACAAACACTAACATACAGCGCGAGCCTCCTGCCCAAGGCAGCTCTGCAAAATCCACAAGCAAATTTTCACAAGTTGCTGCCTCTACCTCTTGACTTCCCGGGGGCTGAGCTGGCCCCTGCCATGGGTTGTTCTGGGCGCAGGCTAAGCACTATTCACAAATGGCGTGGGAGATGACAGTGAGCCGTGGCACACAGAAGTGGCATCCTAACAGCGCTTCTAATGCCATCTTTCCCATATGAGTTCCTTGAGGAAATTGTTTGACAAATCTAGGGGCTATTCCTTCAGGAATGGCTAACTTCCTGTCTGCAAACTTCTACCATTCTCCTTTAGTGCAGCTCCCAGTGTTCCCAGCAAACCAGGCCTTTTCATTTGGAGAGTAATCTGGAGTCTGTGAACACAGTGCCTCTGGGAGGAAGGTCACGGCACAGGCGGCCCTCCTGGCCTCTACGTGGGACGGTGGGACGCCACCTAGGCCTGCGCGCTTAGCCTCTTCGTCCGTTTTTCTATTTCCTTTCACTTCCGGTGTTGCTACCTTCTGGTGGCCTTTACGGGGTATAACAGCTACTTCTTTTGCTGCCCATAATGCATCTAAACGTTGAAGAATTTCTTCTGGATACTTTGTTTGTCCTTTGGGCTACTGAGAGCCATCCTTCTTTATAGATACTCTCATGCTCTGGTTAAAGCTATTAATTCTGCTCTCCGGGCTGAGGTTGGCAAGCGCGGGGCCTCGACTGCCGAGTCCAAAGTTTGCTGCTGCATACCCAGCCTGCTGATGTCCTGTCTCTAAGAGGCTGCTCCTATCAGTGAAGCATTCTGCATCTGGGTCCTGGAGAGGGCCATCTGTAAGATCCCCCCGGCTAGAGAAGGATTCTGTTGTTTCATCTATTGTTTCTATGCAGTCTCTGGAGTTATGTGAGACTTCCTGCGTAAGAGCCCTTGATACTGAGTTATTCTGAGATTTGACAGCCAGTGTTGTCCTGTTTGATGCATTAAGGTAGGAATGAGTGTGGCACTCGGAGAGTCAAGTGTTGCCCTAAGGTCAGTTTGTCTGCTTCCTTCACCAACATGGCTGTGGTAGCCAATTTCTCAAGGCAGGGGGGCCCTCCTTGTGCCACTACATGTAACTGTGGGCCACCAGGCGGTGCCAAGATCCAAGGACTTAAGACCCCAATGGCCATTCCTTTCCATTCATGTATGTATAGGAAAGGCTTGGTCATGTCTGGTAGTCCTAGAGCCAGGGCCTTAGTTAAGGCTTGCTTAACTTGTTTAAACGCCTTTTCTGGTTCAGTTCCCAAAAGGAAAGTTTCTTCCTCCCCCAACCCTGTGTTTTGTCGCTTTATATAAGGGCTTTGCTGTAAGTGAGAAGTTTGGAATCCAGGTACGGCAGAACCCTGCTGCCCCTAAAAACTCTCTTAATATAATACCTGCAGGTTGGAGCTGGAAGGCTGCAAACAGCCTTGATCTGGGGCATACCTAGATTCCACTTCCCTTGGCTTGTGCTAAATCCTAGGTACCCAATACTTCTTAGGTAGACTTGGGTTTTTCTCCCTGACACTTTATAGCCTGCCTTCCGTAACAGGTGGAGCAGACTTTGTGTCTTTTGATAACTGTCTTTTACGGTTGGGGCTGCTAAAAGAAGATGATACATGTCCTGCAACAGGACACACTTTTTGTTGGGAGGACTGTAGGCCTTAAGGTTCATTGCCAATGCTTCTCCAAAGATCGTGGGAGAGTTCTTAAACCCTGCAGAAGTCTGCTGCAAGTGAGTTGAAAATTGGCCTACTGGAAGGCAATTAATGGTTGGCTTATTGGTTCTAGACAGGGACAGAAAGAGACATATTTTAGATCTAGTTCAGTAAACCAGGCCACGCTTGCTGGAATAAGAGTCATTAGAGTGTAGGGTTTGGCACCACTGGATGAATAGTCACTGTGGCCTCATTGATAGCTTGCAAATCCTGTACTGGTCTGTAGTCATATACTCCTGGCATATGAGGTTTTTTGGTTGGCTTCCACACTGGTAGGAGCAGAGTGTTCCGGGGTGATTGGCACGGCCTGAGAATGCCGTGGTTCTGAAGTCGTTCTATGTGTTGCCATACACCTCTGATGGCTTCATGAGGGAAGGGGTTCCTGAGAAGTCGGACAAGGATGGCACCTGGTTATAATTCTACAATTGGAGCATGATTTACTGCTAACCCCGGCAGGTTAGTTTCAGCACAGACCTGCAGGAATTCATCTGCTAGCCGAGCCAACATACGCTCTTCCTCTGGGGATATGGGGCAGTTTGGCATCTGCATCATTTTGGTGTACAATCTCCATTCCTCAGCCTGTGGCAGTCAGGGCTAGACCATGGCCAGAGGCTTGGTGAGATCTAAAGTTATATTTCCTTCCAGTCTAAGGGAGATTTGTGCCCACAGTTTTTGAAGCAACTCTTTGCCCCGCAAAGGCACTGGGAGGTATAAGAATTCATGCTGGACTTTCCATTCTCTACTAACACACCTTTTTGATCAGCAGAAAGGCCCCTTCTCTGCCACCCTGTGGCTCCAATTATAGTAGCATATGATTGAGTCAGTGGTCCAATTGGTTGAGTTACTACTGAGTGTTCAAAACCTGTGTCTACAGTGAAGTATGTTTCTTGGCCTCCTACCTCAATTCTAACCATAAGCTCCCGGGGCCTAAAGAAATGGAGCCCGGTCTGTCTCGGTCCTCATAGCAGTCAGCTCCTGCCAGTCCGATTAGGTTGACGTCCTGATTATTTTAGGGCACGGCGACTTGCCTTTTGATTCTGTGTCTTTCGGGCTCTCATTACTGTCGTCTGCTTCCCTTTCTGGGCATTCTTCCAGTGTCCTTTCCTTTTGCATATTGCACACTGATTTTTCTCTAGCTTAGGCTGATTCTCAGTCTTCTGGAGTTAAACCTCTCTGTCGTCCTCAACCACAGCTGCAATCTCTTGTGGCATTTGCCCCCCTTTCTGTGAGAGCTGCCACTAGCAGATTGGCCTTCCGTTTAAGCTTCTGATCCACGTCTCTTCTAGCCTCGCTTTTTGCCTCCTCCTCCCAGTTGAACACCTTGTGGGCCACTTGTATGAGCTGAGTGGTAGTCATACCTTCGAACCCTTCCAGTTTCTGAAGCTTTCTCCTGTTATCACTCTGAGCCTGACTAATGAAGACTGCATTCACCATGGCCTGATTTCCTGCTGTCTGTGGATCAAATGGGGTGTAAAGTTTTATGCCTTCCAGAGTCTTTCATAGAATCCACGTGGGCTTTCATCACCTTCTGATGGACGTCTGAAATTTTCCCCATATTCAGGGACTTCTTCCCTCCGGCCTTGATTCCATTTAGAAGTGCCTCCCTAAATGCTTGTAGGTGTTGTAACCCTTCTGCCTCATTGGGGTCCCACTGGGGATCTTTCACTGAGTAATGTTCCTCGGCACCCACTGTGCCTGCCGGAGCGTTTCTCTCCAGATACTGGAGGATTGCCTGGGTTACCCTGTGCCGCTCGTCTGTGCTGAGCAGTGTTAACAGGAGCTCCTGGCAATTTGCCCATGTGGGGTTGTGAGTTAAGAAAATTGACTGCATTAAATCAATGATGGCTTGGGGCTTTTCTGTGTAGGAGGAAGTGTGTTGTTTCCGATTTAGGCGGCCAGTGGTGGAGAAAGGCTGATGACTAAAGAGCCTTTCTCTACCTCTGACTTGGCCCTCTGAATCCTGGTAAGTTTGTGACCTAGTCTCCCGGAGGGGCACCTGCAAGGCTTGGGTGTGGCCAGACGGAAGTCTACTAGGAGAACTGTCCCTCTCTATTTCCCTGGTTTCTATGGGCATGCATTTCCATTCCTTGCCAAGGGGTGACTCTGGAGTGTCACTTTTATCAGAGCCTAATTCCCCTGCTGTGTGTCCCTTGCCTTGTCTTAGATTAGCCAGTGAAGAGTATATTGGAACATAGGGAGGTGAATATTCTTTCTCCTCTGGAGGGCCCTGTAGGACTGTTTTGTCCTGATTTCCCTGTTCTCTCTTCTCCATTTCTGGGTGGAAGGCACTGTGATTCCCTTTACTGCCTAGGTTCTGCTGTGGCTACTAAAGTTTTACAGTATACTGCCTGATAGGGCTGTAGCCACTTGGGATTTAATTGTACCACATTTAGCCAGGAGTTAATGTGTGGGTATTGATCAGAGTGTCCAGGCTGTCCTCCAGCCTGTCACTACCCTATACACATGGCCAACCACGTCACAATCTATTGTCCCTTCGGCTGGCCACCCAATGCTGAAAAAAGGCCATTGTAATTCACAGAGAGTTCTTAGTCTTTAAGGAGTTAGTTTAACTCTGTAATCTCCTTCAAAACCTTTCTCTTTTTTGTTATATTTTAAGCTCTGGGGTACAGGTGCAGAATGTGCAGGTTTGTTATGTAGGTATCCACGTGCCATGGTGGTTTGCTGCATCCATCATCCGCCATCTACATTAGGTATTTCTACTAATGCTATCCCGCCCCTAGCCCCCACCCTCCAAACAGGCCCCAGTGTGTGATGTTGCCCTCCCTGTGTCTATGTGTTCTCATTGTTCAACACCCATTTATGAGTGAGAGCATGCAGTGTTTGGTTTTCTGTTCTTGTGTTTGTTGAGAATGATGGTTTCCAGTTTTATCTTTGTTCCTGAAAAGGGTATGAAGTCATCCTTTTTTATGGCTGCATAGTATTCCATGGTGTATATGTGCCACATTATCTAGTCTATCATTAATGGGCATTTGGGTTGGTTCCACGTCTTTGCTATTGTGAACAATGCTGCAAAAATAATATATGTGCATGTGTCTTTATAATAAAAAGATTTTTAATTCTTTGGGTTCCAGTAATGGGATTGCTGGGTCAAGTGGTATTTCTATTTTTAGATCCTTGAGGAATTGCCACACTATCTTCCACAATGGTTGAACTAATCTACATTCCCACCAACAGTGTAAAAGCATTTCCTTTTCTCCACATCCTCTCCAGCATCTGCTGTCTCCTGACTTTTCAATGATTGCCATTGTAACTGGTGTGAGATGGTATCTCATTGTGGTTTTGATTTGCATTTCTCTAATGACCAGTGATGAGCTTTTTTTCATGTTTCTTGGCCACATAAATATCTCCTTTTGAGAAGTGTGTGTTCATATCCTTTGCCCAGTTTTTGATGGGGTTGTTTTTTTATTGTAAATTTGTTAAAGTTCTTTGTAGATTCTGGATATTAGCCCTTTGTCAGATGGATAGATTGCAAAAATTTTCTCCCATTCTGTAGCTTGCCTGTTCACTCTGATTATTTCTTTTGCTGTGCGGAAGCTCTTTAGTTTAATTAGATCCCATTTGTCAGTTTTGGCTTTTGTTGCCATTGCTTTTGTTATTTTAGTTCTGAAGTCTTTGTCTATGCCTATGTCCTGAATGGTATTGCCTCGGTTTTCCTCTAGGGTTTTTATGGTTTTAGGTCCTATGTTTAAATCTTTAATCCATTTAGAGGTAATTTTTGTATAACATGTAAGGAAGGGATCCAGTTTCAGCTTTCTGCTTATGGCTAGCCAGTTTTCCTAACACATATATTAAATAGGGAATCCTTTCCCCATTACTTGTTTTTGTCAGGTTTGTCCAAGATCAGATGGTTGTAGTTGCGTGGCATTATTTCTGAGGCCTCTGTTCTGTTCCATTGGTCTCTGTCTGTTTTGATAACAGTATCATGCTGTTTTGATTACTGTAGCCTTGTAGTATAGTCTGAAGTCAGGTAGCATGATGCCTCCAGCTTTCTTTTTGCTAAGGATTGTCTTGGCTATGCGGGCTCTTTTTTGGTTCTATATGAAATTTAGAGTTTTCCAATTCTGTGAAGAAAGTCAATGGTAGCTTGATGGTGATACCATTAAATCTATAAATTACTTCGTGCAGTATGGCCATTTTAATTATACTGATTCTTCTAACAATAAGTATGGAATGTTTTTCTATTTGTTAGTGTCCTGTCTTATTTCTTTGAGCAGTGATTTGTAGTTCTCCTTGAAGTCCTATGAGTCCCTTGTAAGTTGTATTCCTAGGTATTTTATTCTCTTTGTAGCAATTGTGAATGGGAGTGCACTCATGATTTGCCTCTGTCTGCTATGGGTGTATAGGAATGCTTGTGATTTTTGCACATTGATTTTGTATCCTGAGGCATTGCTGAAGTTGCTTATTAGCTTAAAGAGATTTTGGGCTGACACGATTGGGTCTTCTAAATATACAGTCATGCCATCTGTAAATAGAGACAATTTGATTTACTCTTTTCCTAATTGAATACGTTATATTTCTTTCTCTTTTGTGATTGTCCTGGCCAGAAATTCCTATACTGTGTTGAGTAGGAGTGGTGACAAGGGCATCCTTGTCTTGTGCTGGTTTTCAAGGGAATGCTTCCAGCTTTTGGCCATCCAGTATGGTATTGGCTGTGGGTTTGTCATAAATAGCTCTTATTATTTTGAGGTATGTTAGTTCAGTACCTAGTTTGAGAGTAATAAGCATGAAGGGCTGTTAATTTTGTCAAAGGCCTTCTCTGCATCTGTTGAGATGATGATGTGGTTTCTGTCTTTGCTTCTGTTTATGTGATAGATTACATTTATAGATTTGTGTATGTTGAACCAGCCTTGGATCCCAGGAACAAGCCAACTTGATCATGGTGGATAAGCTTTTTGATGTGCTGTTGAATTTGTTTTGCCAGTATTTTATTGAGGTTTTCTAATGTTTATCAGGAATATTGGCCTGAATTTGTGTGTGTGTGTGTGTATGTCTCTGCCAGGTATTGGCATCAGAATAATACTAGCCTTATAAAATAAGTTAGGGAGGAGTCCCTCTTTTTCTATTGTTTGGAATTGTTTCAGGAGGAATGGTACCAGCTCCTCTTCGTACCTCTGGTAGAATTTGGCTGTGAATCCGAATTCAAAATCCCTTTATGCTAAAAACTACTTAATAAACTGGGTATTGATGTAACATATCTCAAAATAGTAAGAGCTATTTATGACAAACCCACAGCCAGTATCATACTGAATGGGCAAAGGCTGGAAACATTCCCTTTGAAAACCAGCCCACGACAACGAGATGTTCTGTCATCACTCCTATGACCTTAATTCCACTCTAGCTCATAGATAGACTGCTTTATTCAGTCACTTTTTCCTGGTGTTTGGCCCAAAGCATCAGGAAAGAGTGGATTAACATACTTCCCTGTACCTGAAGCGCAGCTGGTCCCAATTTGCAGGTGACCAGCAACTTTTCATCTATGTCTCAAAAATGCCATCTCTTCACTGACCTTCTTGTCTAATGAAGCCCCTCCATCTCATCCCACTCACCCCAGCCACTCTCTATTCCATTGCCGTTTTCTTTTCTTCACGGCGCATCACTCTTTGCAATGACTTTATTTACGTTCTTGCTCATTATTCGTTTCTCTTACTAGAAAGAACACTCCATGAGAGCAGGGACCAGCTTTGCCTTGTTCACTATTTTATTCCCATTGGTTGGAACCGCTCTGACAGTAGTGCACAAGACATATTCACTGGTGAATGAATAAGGAAACCAACAGTGCTGACAGAGGCATCATGACTCCATTTAGACTCCATTTAGAGAGAAGAAACAGACATGGAGAGCGCGGTAGTTTGCCCAGTTGGTGGTGGGTCAGGATTTTCATCCTAAGTCTGACTCCGTCTTGCTCTTAATCACCGTGTATTATCAGATTAGGTTGAATACACCACCTATAATTTACAAAAATAACGAAGTCATTTCCATGTTAGGAAAAAGTTAACAATTTCAAGAACTACAATGTCCTTTAAATGTGCATGCACACCAACTGCGATTATGCATGCTGCCCTGTGTATTCAGCTAGGCTCCAAAGGAATTACCATATCCAAGGGAGAGCTCACTGCCTTTGGCTGGCTTGGCAACATTTTCCTAGTAACCGACTGAGATTTGCAAGATAAAAATGGGGGGTGGGGAGATCCTCCACTAATGACATGGAGCTTTGCTCTGTTTCTGCCTTATCTATCAATTTTATCTTCTGAAAGAGTTCCAGTCTCCTAGAACATGTGTTTTTCTGTGATTTCCAGTAGAGGAGACCAATCCAAATCCTGTCATTTCAGAGTAACGGAAAGCCTAATTCATTAAAACAGAAAGGAAGAAGCTCCTGAACAGACAAGGTTTGGGTGGTGAAGAACTCCAAATTTATTGTCCCTTTGTTGGGTATTTTGTGGAATCTCACCCATCAGACAAGTATGGCTAGACATTTTGTATATTTTATATATATAAATTAATGTATGGTAGAATGAGCGACTTCACTGTGAAAGCAATGTGAGATGAGAAGGAAAGTGATTAGTAGGCATCTAGAACTTTTTAACAAGCTGGTGGAGAACAGAGAGCATGAATAAAAGTCACACTTGGCAGCCAGAGCTGATTCAGACAGATATTCTCCACAAGGATCCCGGGAAGGAGGATGGCAACTACCATTTATTATGGGCCAGAAAGTCAACTGGGGACTTTTAACTAAGCCATCTAAGTTAGAGTCCTAGTAGCACTATGAGGAAGGTGATACTGTTCCTTTTTTTTGCAGATTGGAGATCTGCAACTCGGAAAGGCCAAGGGACCTGCTGAAAGTCACCCTGTTGGAAACACAAGTTCAGAATGGAACCCTGGTATGCTTAGTTCCAAAGTTCTTTTCTCTTAACCCCTACTTCGTTCCGGAATAGAATTATATCATTATCAGAGGGAAGCTGTTTTCTCATATTTTAGATATCTGATGTGATTTTTCTTGCAGCAGTATAACTTCTGCAAATGCTATGAATCATCATTAATTTATCGAACTGTTGAAAGAAATAAAAGACCCTGAACTTGACCTTGTGCTCTTTGCCAAGGCTTAGTTAAGAAAACCTACATGATTAATTTCAATTCAAGATTTTCTTGAAACACGAGAAATGCTTGCCAAATATGCAGGAATCAAAGATAAAATCTGGCAGTGTGGTTTGTTTTTTAATCTGATACCACAATGCATATGGAAAAACTCATTTTAAATCTCCAATAAAAGGAAAAAGTTTAATTGTGACCTAGTTATACAAGGAGAAATACTTTATTAGGCTCCTAGTGCTGTGGAAACAAAGGAACAGAAGATGGGCGACTTCAGAAAACATTGTTACAACAGCCCTAGGAACCTAATACAGTTTTTTGTAACAAATATGTGTTATGTTCTGGGGGCCAGAAGTCTGAAATAAGGTGTGGGCTGAGCCATGATCCCTTTAAAGCTGCTGGGGAAGGATCGGTTCCCGGCCCTCTCCAAGCCTCTGGTTGCCTCAGACACCTGTTGGCCTGCAGATGACCATCTCTCCAATGTGTCTTTTCACAGCATTTTCCCTATATGCCTATGTGTCTTTTGGTTACCTCCGTAGGACCCTATCTCCAAATAAGGTCACATTCTGAGGTAGTAGGACTTAGGACTTCCACATTTCATTTTTGAATACCATCACAAGTATTTATGTTAAAATAGAAACTTTTTATAACACAAATTAATGATTTATACATTAAAATCAAACCTGCATATTGGTTTATTTTTTAAACTGACAGCATTACAAGTCACTTCAAAGGTGTAAGTAAAATTTGAAGAATGTTTCATTCATATTGATAATTTATAGTTGAGTTTTTGATTTATGTAATACCACTTTGAATTCAATGTTAATATTAATGAGTTGACACAAACGTTAGTGAATTCACTAAACTTGGACAGGCATATTTTTAAAACTGTTGTGCTTTTGCTTCAAAGTCAAATCAGTTCTTCTAAAAAAAAGTATGAACCAGTTGTGTCAATGTGGATTTGAATGTTACTTGAAAATAAATTTTTAGTACTTCTTTTATCGGGAACCTTTTTAAGTATGTGTGGAGCAATCTGAGCATGAGAATCTACTTTTTGAAGTATACATTTTATAAAATGTAAATATAGATCAAGTCTTTATGATGAAAATGTAGGATCTAAATTGAGATGTACTCTTTTTAAAATACGCATTGGATTCCAAAGACTTGATATAAAGAAAAGAATGCACAATATCTCATTAATAATTTTTTAGGCCAGGCATGGTAGCTCACACCTATAATGCCAGCACTTTGGGAGGATCCTTTGAGGTCAGGAGTTCAAGACCAGCCTGGCTGACATAGTAAAATCCTGTCTCGATGAAAAATACTAAATTTAGCTGGGTGTGGTAGCACGTGCCTGTAATCCAACTACTAGGGAAGCTGAGGCAGGAGAATCACTTGAACCAGGGAGTCACAGGTTGCAGTGAGCCAAGATCATGCTACTGCACTCCAGCCTGGCGACACAGCAATATGAATTGATTTCATATTAACATTTTGGTTGGATTAAGTAAAATCAATTTTACCTGTTACTTTGTGCTTTTTTAATGTTGCTACTAGAAAATTAAAAATTTACACACAGGCTTGCATTGTATTTCTTTTGATCAGAGTTTAGACTGAGAAATTGAATAATTATTTTTGGCATCACACACCCTTTAATGGAGTAAACTCTCACCTGTATAGAACTTCTGGAAACTGAAACATTCTAGATAATGAAATCATGCTAGGGGGCAAAGTTTTCTTAAGAGCTACAGCTCATTTCTCTAAGATGTGAAAATTTTATGATTTTGGTAGAATTGTCTTCTCAAAAAGAGTATTAGAACAGAATTGATCTTTTCTTGATATCACAGAACCGTCACTTCAAAGTTTTAGAATGTAATGTAACAGCCTGATGTTTCTATAGTTCACTGAAACATATATAACAGAAGATGTTCTAGTCCATTGAGCTGTTTGCCTTTGCACTAAATGGCCCCAGGCAGTAAAGCATTATAGTGCTTGTTACACTTTTGCTAAGAGGCTGGTAGAAATCATTTTTCACCGTTGTAACAAATCTTTACCAGCAGCCTTAATCCTCCTCTTTGATTTGCTTCTTCTAGCCATGTAATTAAAAGTCAAAAATTGACTTACCGTCCGTTTCTTGTACATATGCTACGAGGGAGGCCCCGAGCAACTCTCCTGGTGAAGGACTGCTAGAAGCCTCGTTCATACATTACACTGCAAGGAAAAAGAATCCTGGTCTCAAATCAAAGCAATTTTGTTTTCAATGGGAAGAGAATCCTTGTCACTATTTCTTCTTTCACTACGCTCTCACCACTTGGCTCCAGAAGCGTATGCAGTTTTCAGAACTTGCACAGCAGAACAGGGAAACTGAAGCCCTGGCTTTTCAACCAGAAGATGAAGAAGGGGACACTTGGGAGGCAGAAATTATTGGGGAGATTTCAGACAGGAGGAGGCTTAGGGAAGTGAGCCCATAAATTTATGGATAAACTCCTGGGTTAACACCAAAGCTACACTGTGCATGTGGATCTGACTCTAAGCAGAATATCAAACAGAATACCTATAAAACAGATGAAAGAAATCAAAGACTCTAATTAGATAAATGGAACAGCATACCATATTCTTAAATTTGATGTTCAATAGAGTTCACATCAAAATCTCAGCAGACTATTTTGTAGATCTAGAAGATAATCTCTAAAATTTATAAGAAAGGCAAAGGAATTAGACTAATTCAGAAGAATAAAATTAGAAGAACATATTATCTAATTTTAAGATTAGCTATAAAGCTGCAGTAATCAAGATAGTTGGTACTGGTAAAGTCATATAAACAGGTATCAATGGGACAGGATAGAGAGTCCAGAAATAGATCTACACAAATATGGCCAATTGATTTTTGACAAAGATGCAATTTGGGGAAATGTGAATGAAAAAAGGCAATTTAATGGAGAAAGGGTCGTCTTCAACAAACATTGCTGGAGCAATTGCACATGCATATGCAAAAAAAAAAAACAAAAAACTTTTATCTGAACTTTGTCATATGCAAAAAATAAGTAAAAGTAGATTATAGATATAAATGTATATATCAAACCATAAAATTTTTAAAGGAAAACATAGGGGAAAATATTCATGACTATGGGTTAGGCAAAGACTTCTTAGATGTTGCATCAAAAGCATGATATATTTAAAAAATTAACATACTATTAATCAAAATTTAAAATGATTGCTCTATAATTGTAATTTGCCTTTTCATCCTCTTAATATTCCACTCCGAGAACATTTTGCAAATAGCATCCCTGACAAAGACTTGTATCCAGAACATATAATGAACTCTCAAAAATCAGCAATAAGACGATTTGAAATAATATTAAAAAATCACTATTAAGAAAATTTAAAAATTAGCAAAATACTTGAACAGACACTTCACCAAAGAAGATAGGTGGATGTCAAATAAGCATATGAAAAGATGCTGAACAGCATTAGCCATGGGGAAAGGAAAATTAACACCACAATGGCATAACAGAGTTAATAGCACTTTGGAAAATTAATACCAACTTACATCACAAACGCAGAGCAACAGCAGCCCTCATACCTCGCTGTTAAGGATGCAAAATGGTGCAGGCCCTCTGGAGAACACTTTTACAGTTTCTTTGAGGCTAACCTTACTCTGTAATCCAAGAGTTTAAAACTTTTGCTCACACAATCTGTATGCAAATATTAAGAGTAATTCACTTATAATCGCCAAATCGACCCAAATAGCCTTCAATGAGGTGAATGGACAAACTATGGTACATTCATTCAACAGACCACTACTCAGCAGTAAGAAAGAACTGCATACAACAGTGCGGATGAATCTCGAAGGCATTGTGTTCAGCGACGAAGCCAGTCTCAAAAGGTTACATACTGAAAGAGCCTATGTATATGATTTTCTGGAAAAGGCGAAATAGGGATAGAGAGCAGATCAGTGGTTGTGAGGAGGTAGGGGTTAAAGACGGCTTTTACTCCAAAGGTGCAATGCAAGGAAGTTTTGGGGGTGAACTGTCCTGTACCCCAATTGTAGTGGCAGCTACATGAGTTTATATTTGTGTTAAAATCTATAGATATGTACTCCCTCAAAAAGTAAAAAAATTGAATCGGTAAATTTGAAAAGTTAAAGATCAAAAAAGGCAAATATGGTGATTCTTGAAGAGCACCTTAGGCCTTGGTAGTTAAGGCAAGCATAGATTGTTTTTTTTTTTTCCCCTGTAGAGACAGTCTAGGTCTGTCACTGGAGTACAGTGGTGCAATCTTGGCTCACTGCAACCTCCACCTCCCAGGTTCAAGGGATTCTCTTGCCTCAGCCTCCCGAGTAGCTGGGTCTACAGGTGTGCACCACCATAGCTGGCTAATTTTTTTTTTTTAATTTTTAGTAGAGATGGGGTTTTGCCATATTGGCCAGGCTTGTCTGAAACTCCTGACCTCAGGTGATCCTCTCAACTTCCCAAAGTGCTGGGATTACAAACGGGAGTCACCACACCCAGCAAGCATATTTGTGATGCAATCAAGTTGTATTACATGCACATTTTATGGAATTCATAATCTCTTGCAAAAGCAATACATACCATAAATCTACCCATTTTGTGTTATTTGGAGCACAATTTTAAATGCTCAACAGAAGTTTATAGATGTTTAAACTTTGCTTTTACAAGATTCCATTCCTAGCTATAACGTTATCATGAGCAATTATCTGCTTCATAAAAATTTGATAAAACAGTTACTGATATTTTGTGAACAAAGGGCAGGGATGTCCCTATGCAGGCCGGAGATGCATGTGTCATTTTTCCATGAAAGTATGCTTACCTATACTTGTCTGAATTACCTGGAGGACTGACTTACTATCCAGTAGAGTTTTCATGACAGTAATCGTGTTAGGACTGCTGAGGACTTCTCATCGACCAGAGCAGCAGTGCAGTGGAAGGACCGGTGCACATGGGATTGTGGTCTGGTCCTACCGCCATCTATCTGACTTCTCTGGACTTCATTTATCTCATTGTGAAAACCTGGCATCACTTTGACATTCTATGTTCTCTTGCAATGTAGCTACATGTGTGTAATTGCTTAATGTGTTCTCTTGCTGATGTGTTTCTTTCTTTTTAACCTTCTTGTTAACATTGTTTAGCCGTCTTGTACCTTCTAAATTTTTTTCAGGAAAGACTGGTGTAAGGTTAAACCATAACTTCTTTTGATCAATGTTCTTCATTACTCGTAAATTCATTTGTCATTCACTGAGCGGCACTGTGCTATCAAATAATTGTTTTCAAAGTGATGGTCGATTAGAAGAGAACAATTGTCATACAGAAGGATCACTGTGGGCAAGGGGATAAACTGGATGAGTCTATGAATGCTGCATTTTAAAGAATGAGTAGGCACTGACCAGGAAAGATGAAAAGATGCTGTGATGAGAGATTGCAGTTGGGAACAGGGGATGGGGTTGTATGAGCACTTTAGGACATGCTATGCGATTTGGATGTTTTCCTGAAAGGATGGGAGCCTGATAGTTTGGAGATGTGCACTGCAGAGGCTAGTTTGTATGCCTGTGTGATGGGAAAGGGAAAGGGAGACCAGTCTGGAAACCACTGCAATCACCCAGGAAGGTATGATGAATGGCAGTGGGGAGTAGGAAGTGAATGCAAATTCAAGAAATATGAAGAAGGCTGAGTTGCAACGATAAGGAGAACTGGGGGTGGTGGGTACTTGACCACTTAATGTGAGGCTGTCATTTAAAACCAAAGCTGCACTATTGCATGCCAGTAGGTGGCAACTACTTTCACTTCCCACAATACCCCATCTAGATACTGACTGCATTTTTATTTTATAGGGAGGCAAAGAAGCATGAAGAAGTTACAGAACTTTGTGACCACCGCATATTATGTTTTAGGGAGAGTAATGAATGGTAACAGGGTTGAAGAGGTGGAGGTTGGAGGGTGGGAGAGCTGTCAGGGAACCATTTAGAGACTAAAAGCCCTAAGAAGATCAGACAAGCTGGTGCCTACAATGGGGGCAGATGTTAGTGTGTGTAAAAAGGAAAAAAACTACTGATGTCTTAGGTGCAGTGACAGCGTCCTCACTCGTGTCTACAAAATTTAATTCCAAGATCATAAATTTGTCCCCTTAGCACTATAGAAATACGATTATTTACATTTTGCTTATCTGACTAAATATATCTAACAAGTCTGGGTAACCAGTCTGTAGCTCAATAAAGTAAAATTCCCTGTAACAGAAATGTCTATAAAACCCATGTTAGGTAAATCACAATGACAAATCTTTCTGCTCCAACACAACCACAGTCACCTTCCTGTATGACATTGAAATTGAAGAGTTACAGCTTTTCAAGAGGCTGTGGTCTGGAATTAGATTTGGGAGACACCAAGCCGTTATCAATGCCACAGTTAGAAATGTGGCCAGGCATGGTGGCTCACTTCTGTAATCCCAGCACTTGGGGAGGCCGAGGCAGGTACATCATGAGGTCAGGTGATCAAGACCATCCTGGCCAACATGGTGAAACCTCGTCTCTACTAAAAATACAAAAATTAGCTGGGCTTGGTGGTGCATGCCTGTAATCTGAGCTACTCGGGAGGCTGAGGCAGGAGAATCACTTGAACCAGGGAGTCGGAGGTTGCAGTGAGCCGAGATTGCACCACTGCACTCCAGCCTGGTGACAGAGAGACGCTCCTTCTCAAAAAAAAAAAAAAATTAGATTTCGGAGCCCAGAAGACAAGACCAGCCTCAGCAACAAAGTGAGAACCCTATCTCTACAAAACATCAAAACATTACTTTGGCATAGCGGTGCATGCCTGTAGTCCCAGCTACTCGGGAGGCTGAGGCACGAGACTTGCTTGAGTCCAGGAGGTTGAGCTTTCACTGACCATGTTCATGCAACTATACTCTACCCAGATGAGAGAGTGAGATCCTCTTTCAAAAAGAAAGAAAAAATATTAGATCTCAAGATAGGTTGCAACTGAGGATGTGTGTGAGACAGGGAGATTTTTAATGATTTTGAATGCAAAAGCTTTTCAGATTTTACTCCCAAAGTTGTGTGGCCCCTGTGGGGGCTGAGCCTTTAGTGGCTGCGCAGTCTGCGTTGGACAGCTGGGTGGAGAGCTGGAGCTGGGCTGGCTGCTAATGATATGGCCTCGAGCAAGTCTCGTGTCCTCTCTAAGCCTTAGTTTCTCTCTCTATAAAATGAGCATCATAATAGTATCTCACGGGACATTGCGAAGATATAATTAATTAGTTCATATTAAGCACTTAGTACAAACCCTGCCAAATAATAATCCATATATTTAATTAACACTAAATACAAGGGTATGCAGTTCCCACTTAAGTTCACTCGTCAGTCTTGCTGCATCTAACTTCAATTCCAATCGCCATACAATAATACTTAAAAACAAGGATGAAGGCAAGATGACCGAACAGCAACAGCTCTGGCATGCAGCTCCCAGCGAGATCGATGCAGAACGCGGGTGATTTCTGCATCTCCAACTGAGGCAACTGGTTCATCTCATTGGGACTTGGTTGGACAGTGAGTGCAGCCCGAGGAGGGCGAGCAGATGTAGGGTGGGGAGTCGCCTCACCCAGGAAGCTCAAGGAGTCGGGGAATTTTCTCTCCTAGCCAAGGGAAGATCTTAGAGACTGTTCCCTGCGCTCCAGCCCAGATGCTGTGCTTTTCCCATGGTCATGGCAACCGCAAACGAGGAGCTTCCCTCCGGTGCGTACACAAGCACCACAGCCCTGGGTTTCCAGCACAAAACTGAGTGGTGGTTTGCGCAGACACCGAGCTAGCCACAGCAGCTGTTTTTTTTCATACCCCAGTGGCACCTGGAATGCCAGCAAGACAGAACCACTCACTCCCTTGCAAAAGGGGCTGAAGCCAGGGAGCTAAGTGGTCTGGTTCAGTGGGTCCCACCCCCACAAAGACCAGCAAGCTAAGATCCACTGGCTTAAAATTCTCACAGGCAGCAAGCAGCCTGAGCCCAACCTGGGACTCTGGGGCTAGGTGGTGGACGGGTGTCCACCATTGCTGAGGCTCAAGTAGGCGGTTTTTAAATCACAGTGTAAACAAAGCCCCAGGGAAGTGTGAACTGGGCAGAGCGACAGGTGAGCAAGGTTGCAGCAGACTGACTGTCTCACTAGACACCCTCCTCGCTGGGCAGGGCATCTCTGAAAAAAGGCAGCAGCCAGAGTCAGGGACTTATAAAGTCCCCAACTTCCTGGGACAGAGTACCTGGGAAAAGGGGTGGTTGTGGACACAGCTTCAGCAGACTTAAATGTCACCTGCCTGGCAGCTCTGAGGAAGGCAGTGGAGCTCCCAGCACAGCATGACAGCTCTGATAAGGGACAGACTGCCACCTCAAGTGGCTCCCTGACCCCCTTGTATTCTGACCAGGAGGAATCTCCCAATAGGAGTTGACAGACACCTCATACAGGAGAGATCTGGATGGCATCTGGCAGGTACCCTCTGGGATGAAGCTATCAGACCTCAGCCTCATGCAGTATATCCATGTAACAAACCTGTACACATACCTCTGAATCTAAAAAATGAAAACAAATCTGTTTTGGCTGTATGCTTGCAATGTCTATTAGAAATTCATGTAAAAATATTGAGTAGGTAGCTGCATATTAGAGTCTGGAGCTCAGGAATGACGTCAAAACCAGAGATTATATTTTTGGAGTCATCTACTAAGACGGGGTTTAGAGCCAAGGGATTAGATGTGGTCACTTAGAGTATCACTTAAAGTTCAGATACAAAGAATTCAAGAGAAAGGTCAAAGGCATTCTAACATTCAGAAATCTAGCATGGGATGAGTCAACAGAGGATACTAAAAGTTGACTATGTGCAGCAGGAATAAGTCAGGAGAGTGTGGTGGTTACACTAATAATGGCCTCCAAAGATGTCTATGTCCAGTCCCTGGGAACTGTGAATAACTTGGGTTGGCAAAGAGGACCTAAAGTTGCAGAAGAAATTAAGGTTACTGATCAGTTGATCTTAAAATATTAAAGTTACCCTGGATTATCCGGGTGAGTTCAATGTAATCATTAGCGTTCTTAAATGTAAAAGACAGTGGCAGAAGATGAATACAGGGAGAAGTATGGGATGATAGAATGGGCAAAGAGATCAATGTTGCTGGCTTTACAAATGGAAAAGGCAAGGGAGGCAGTTCCTCCCTAGAGCAACTGAAAAGCAGCATGGTTTTAGCCATGGAGACCTGCGCTGGATTCCGAGCTGCGGAGCTGTAAGATAATAAACTTCTATTGTTTTAAGCCACTATCGTTGAGGCAACTCGTTATGGCAGCAAACAGAAAATGAACACAGAGATGGCTTCCCAAGTCTGTCAAGGGAGAGAGAGCCGTCCACTGTGCTGTGTGCTGCTGAGAGTTTGAATAAGATGACAATGGAAAAGTGATCCTGCGTTTAGCCACAGGAAGAGCACTGGTGACCCTGACAGGGACTCAAGTGAGAGAGACTGGGACATGAAGGAGCAAATGCTGAATGTGGACACCGGTTTCAAGGGGCTTCGGTGTTTTAAGGCTAGAGAGGGACGTAAGTTAAGGAGAATGGCAGGTTTAGTAAAGGCTTACAGCAGCACTAGGGGGTGTGTCCATGCATGGACACGCACACTAATATACAGGGACAAAGTGAACGGTAAGGGAGGGAGAGGGACAACGGCAGCAGTGGAGATCTTGAGCAGGTGTGAGGAAACGGGACCCAGTGGGCAAGGGGCGAGGCGAGCCTGGGCAGCAGCGTCAGCTCATCCACTGTAACAGGAGGCCAGGGAGACTGTGTGGGCACAGAGGCAGGTGGCTTGATGCCAGACGGAAAGAAAACGATTCTCCATTCCTGACTTCATCACCACATCATAGGGTCAAGGCGAGAGCAAAATGAAATGATTCACACAAAATATCTAATACTGTATCTGGCACACTCAAAAAAAATACCAGATTCCTCTTAATTCTTAGACTACCATTCAAGACCCTACTTACAATGTACCTTTTCAGTCTTGTATTTTACTGCTTCCTGCATGCCCTGGACTCCAGCCAGCTAAACTACACATTGGGCCACGTGACACGTTGTACATTTCCTCTTCCAGGAAAATGTCCTTCCTTCCCTTCTCTGCCTGTTGAAATTCTGCCCATCTTTCAAAACCCAACACAAAGGCCATCTTTGGCATGAGGTTTTGTGTGATTGCCGCAACAGATGAGACAATTTTTAAAAAATAACAGTCATTCTGAAACATAGCACGTCCACAGCTGTGGCTGTCAGTTGTAAGGATTGCCACAAGTAACTTTTCTACTGATAAAACTTTAATAAGTTAGAACAGACAAGTCTATGTCTTGCTACCTATGACCAAGCCTCTCTTACTCATATTTCGACAGGCTTTCCTGAGTAGAGAGAGCAGAGAAGTATCTAGAAGCAGAGTAGAAGTCCCATTCCAGCATACTGAGAATCAGACAAATTTCAGCTTCTTATCTGTGCCACAAAGAGCCATCTCATTTGAAGTACTTTACTTCCCAATCAAAACTGTGACATTCTATCAAATTGCTGAGAGGCTCGTGCACATGAACACAGTCTATCTTAGGTATCTTCACAGATAAAATATCAGAGCCACCATTCTACAGTACACTGTATTTCTCTTAAGAAACCTGTAACAACATTCCTTGCTCTTAGCTGTGTACAGTCTTGTCTTAGCCACCGTTTCATGTCAATGTCATCTCATTTATACTGACTCTACCTTACCTATCTTCCTATTACTTAATACCCACTGCAATGTTTACACATGGTGAGGTCTTAACGAACGAATGAATGAAGGGATATTTTAATATGAAATTACAAATAGGAATAAGTCCCGCTGTTCTGAGGGGGTGACTACAGTTAACAATAACTTATTGTATACATTCCAATAGCTAGAAGAGAGTATTTTCAATGTTCCCAACACTAAGAAATGATCAACGTTTGAAGTGAAGGATATGCTGTTACCCTGATTTGACCATCACACGTTGTATATAAGTATCAAAATAGCACTCTGTACCCCCAAAAGATGTGCAGTTAATGTGCGTCAATTTTAAAATAATAATTATATAGAAGGCATGACAAAAAAGTGTAGTGCCCTTGCAAGAAAGCAATTTATTAAAATTAACTAAAAATTGAAGAACCTCTGGGAAATAGAAGAGGAAAATGCTGGAGAGTTAAGAATTTCTTCCATTTTGTCATTACCTAGTGTCTAAAAGCAATTGCTACAGGGCACAAACGCAACTCATAGGATGGTATGTTACAGCGCTGTTCTTAGACATCAAGTAAAGCTAGTTCATCCCTGCCCGTGGAGGAAGATGAAAATGGAGACTACAGTTATTAGTTGCTAAGAGTCTTGCTTCAGTTAAAATGTTCAGTTGCATGTACTCATCAAAATTCTGAACTTGAATAAAAGTTGAAGCCTCTCCCCACTCCTAGAGTATGCTTATTGCTTCTATGTGCCTTTTTTTTTTTTTTTTTTGAGATGGAGTTTTGCTCTTGCCACCCAGGCTGGACTGCAATGGTGTGATCTTGGCTTAATGCAACATCTGTCTTCTGGAATCAAGTGATTCTCCTGCCTCAGCCTCCCAAGTAGCTGGGATTACAAGCACCCACTACCACACCCAGCTAATTTTTGTACTTTTAATAGAGACAGGGTTTCACCATGTTATCCAGGTTGGCCTCAAACTCCTGACCTCGGGTGAACCACCCACATCCGCCTCCCAAAGTGTTGGGATTACAGGCATGAGCCACCACACCCAGCCTCACCCAGTACTTCCATTCCTCCTCTCCCCTCACTTCATCCAAGGTTCCTGACCCTTCCAGACATGGAGCTGGAGGAAAACGGAGAAGTAAAGAGAGCAAGGGTCCTTCGGTCAAAGCAGCAGCACTTTGGGCTTTGCTTTTGCTTAAAGTTAATTCTACAAAGAAACACCTCAGTGGATTATTGCAAGAAACCACCCACCTGCTTGGAAACACCCACCTGAAGTTCTCTGCACCTAGGTATCTCTGTGCTACCTGGTTACTTATGCTTTCCTTAGCCCCTAGCAATGCAGCAATACATCCAACTTTTCTCTGCAGGCCTTTTGGACCTAGGACGACTCTAGGTTTCTGCCTCCCATCCATCACCCACATCAAAACCATAGTGAGCACTCATCTGTTCTAGCCCCACTGAGTTCTGGGAGTGCCAGGGTGCCTAACACCACCTCCTCTCCTTCAGCTTTTCTGCCACAGCTACACAGCCAATTTCTCACCCTTGAGAGTTCTCAGGGGGCAATCAGACACCAGTCCACTGTGTCCTTCAACCCTGGAGAACACACAGACTCTCAAGGTGGCTCAGCTGAAGTCTGGCCTACGAAGAAGGGCAGGCATCCCATAGAACTTAGACCGGCCAGGGGCATGGCCTCTGAGTACATCTTCCCAAGTAACTCCCCCTAAGCAGTGATATTTCCGTCTCCTCCTCTGTGCTTTAGTATTCCTTATATGGATGAGGGATGTAAGAATGATCCACTGGTTCTCAGCCTCTTTCTTTGTAAATCCTTGTCCCGAACTTCGACTTGGAATGGGTGTCTGTTGTCTTGCAACCTCAGCTTCCATTTCACCACCTTGTTACAGGGTGTTACATATGTTCTGTATTTAGCATTTTCCATTTTTACATATAACCCAATTTTCCCAGGCCTCACCAGACAAAATATCAACTTGCAGTCTATCTTCATGCACAAATTATGATGGCAAGACCCCCAACTGTTTTGCTGACTAGAAATTGGCACATTTTCAAGTGTTCCAAAGGTATTTTTGGAAGTTCCCCAAAAGCATGCCACACACACGCCCACAACCCGTGCTGTAACTGCATGGTGTCTGCTTTTTCCCGCTTCCCACTCTGGCTTATAATCTTCCATCGTCCTGCCTAGGAGTTTGAGGACTGTCAGTTCATTGCTAGGTTTCAAGGTAGGTGGAAGAAATAGCCTTCTCTTACATTGTGTGCCACATGTGGTCAGCAGAATGTGAAACGGCTGTTCTTTGTAAGTTTCGGCCACCTCCTACTTCCCATGAATCCTCCAACTCACTCTAAAAACAGTGCCATTATTTTTCTGATTGCCACTTTTCTGAGCTTGGGCAGTCCAGCCCAGTCTATGCACGAGAACAGTTCCCATTTTTGGCTCCCCACAAACCACAGACTTCACTACCCAATTTCCCTTCATGCCCAGGTACAAAATAAAAACCTCTGTGTCTATTAACAGACGGGAGGGAAAGGGAAGTTGAAGCCTCACTAGTATTAGGCCAACACATTTCTGGATTAGGGATATTCAATATTATCTTTCTTTTACTTTCTAAGTTCAAGAGCCATTCAGAAAAAAAGCAAAGTGGAGGACAATGTATATAGCCTGCTACTAAGGAAGGGGAGATTATAAATATGTATTAGTTTAGAAGTGCAAAAGATGTCTCTAGAAGGACCCACAAGAAACTAATTAACAATGGTGGTTGCTTCTAGAGTGGGAACTTGAGGACTAGGAATCAAAGAAGGAGAGAAAATTTAGTTTTTACTGTACTTAATTTTGTACCTTTTGAAAATTTTACATGGGCATGTATACCCCAAAGAAATTAGCAGTTAGCAAATGGAAAACTCATTTTAAGAAGAGAGAAGACAATGTCCAAGTTGAAGTCTGCAGTGGCAGACCATCCTCGTCAATTTGCAAAGAAAAAACTAATTTTGTTCACGCCCCAATTGAAGAGGACTGACAGCAGCCAACTCCACAGGCATGTTAGTTCAGCATACACAATTCTGACAAAAACTTAAAGTTGAGCTTTGCAGTCAACGGCTGCCAAAACCATCCAGATCAACTGCAGACAAGAGCAGAGCCCTCAGCAGAAATTTTAAATGAGCGGGATGAAGATCCTGAAGCATTTATTTGAAGCATTGTAACAGAAGTTGAAACATGGCTTTACCAGTACAATCCTGAAGACAAAGCATGATCAAAGCAGGGGCTACCAAGAGGTGGAAGTGGTCCGGCACAGCAAAGCCAGACCACTCAAGGGCCAAGGCCATGGCAACAGTTTGTTGGGATACTCAAGGCATTCTGTTTGTTGAATTTTTGCAAGGACAAAGAATGATAACATCTACTTATTATGAGAGTGTTTTCAGAAAGTTAGCCAAAGGTTTAGTAAAAAAATGCCCAGGAAACTTCACCAGAATCACACCACAAAAATGCTCCTTGCTGACTCTTCTCATGAAACAAGGGCAATTTTGCTAGAGTTTCTGTGGGAAATCATTAGGCATCCACCTGGTTACAGTCCCAATTTGGCTTCTTCTGACTTTTCTTTCCTAATTTAAAAAAAAAAAAATCTTTAGGCTGGGTACGGTGGTTCATGTCTATAATCCCAGCACTTTGGGAGGCTAAGGCAGGTGGGTCACCTGAAATCAGGAGTTCATCACCAGCCTGGCCAACGTAGTGAAACCTATCTCTAGTAAAAATACAAAAATTAGTTGGGCATGGTGGTGGGCACCTGTAATCCCAGCTACTTGGGAGGCTAAGGCAGAAGAATCGGTTGAACCTGGCAGGCAAGCAGTGAACCGAGATCACGCCATTGCACTCCAGCCTGGACAACAAGAGCAAGACTACATCTCAAGAACAAAAAAAAAGTTTTAAGGGCACAAATTTTTCTTCAGTTAATAATTTTAAAAATACTGCATTGATATGGTTAAATTCCCAGGACCCTCAGTTCCTTAGGGACAGACTAAAGAATAATGGCTGATAGCATTGCTTACAAATGCATCTTGACCTTGATGGAGCTTATGTTGAGAAATAAAGCTTATATTTTTTATCTCTTAATTCCATTTTTCCACAAATTTTTTGAAGTCTCCTTCTACTTAAAAAGAGATATAACAGCTTAGCACTGTGGGAGGCCGAGGCAGGTGGATCACGAGGTCAAGAGATCGAGACCATCCTGGTCAACATGGTGAAACCCTGTCTCTCCTAAAAATACAAAAAATTAGCTGGGCATGGTGGCGCGTGCCTGTAATCTCAGCTACTCAGGAGGCTGGGGCAGGAGAATTGCCTGAACCCAGGAGGTGGAGGTTGTGGTGAGCCGAGATCGCGCCATTGCACTCCAGCCTGGGTAACAAGAGCGAAACTCCGTCTCAAAAAAAAAAAAAAAAAAAAAAAAAGAGAGATATAACAGTTTAAAATCAGAATGTATCCTAAGCTTCAAGTGAGCTTAGAAATAAGTTGACAGCAACTGCAATAACAATAATAGCAGAATACATTTTTTTGACATTGACAGTATCTACCCAGCTCACATCTAATTTCCAGTTGTGCTTTGTGCATCTAATAGACCTGGATGAAAAACTGTACTTAAGTTTATGAAATGGTAAAAATAAAAATTAATCTTGATTAGGCTTAAATGTATTCTTTCATCATGATATTAACTTATAATGCAATTGGTTGAACACAAAATATATAAAACAAAAGCTATCAAGAGCTAATACTGAAATATTCAAAAAAACAGACTGATCATCCATAGATAATTTTAAAAATGAAGACAAACTCCATGACACAAATGACACATTTTAGAGAACAGAGTCAACAGAATAAAGAAGTCTTTAAAAACACCTCTTTTATAAAAGCCAAGCTGGATAAGATCCAACTGGGGCCAACACAAAGAAAAACTGTAGTAGTAAATACATATCTATAATATCACTCCAAAATCCTTGACCCCTAGAATAGTCACCCAAAGTTTACATATTTCAAAGATAAAAGATCATATCACTTAAGATTTTAGAGCACATGTGAGATAAAGTATAAGATGCTCAGTTATAGTTTTCTGATAATTTTGAAATATTAATATCCTTTCTATAATATTTAAGACATACTTATTCTGAAAATTTGTTGATAATCTGTAATTTAAATTTAACCGAGAGTCTTGTATTTTTATTGAGCAGTAGAGCCCTGTTTTAGGATGAGAACCAGAGTGTAACAAAACAGGTTGCTCAGTATCTTTCGCCATCTTACTACAGCTTTGAGAGGCACGAAGTGACTACAGGTGGGATATAGATAGTTCCACTTCTTCTATTTCGGTGGTGTTTCTGGTGATGTTTTGTTGGTTTTAAGAGTTAAATAATTATTTTAAATAAACATGTCTCAAACCAAAAATATCAAATTTTTTAAAATGAAAAATAGCTACTTGAACATAAGTGAATCATGCTGACATTTTTGAGTTTTATTATATCCAGAATTATTTCATATTCTCCAAGTTATAGGGCAAAAAGCATATTCCGCGTTTCAATTTATGAAGGATTCTTTCATGACTCCTCCCTTCACACTGAGGAGTAGCCAACCTTTCAGTAATTCAGATGGAACATTCTGGCTGCAGCTATTCGGCATGCCATGAAAGGGAAGACTGGCAGAACCATGTGCTCATGGGTGACAGGGAGACAGCAGGGAGACAACAGCTTCCCAATTAGAGGAGGTTGTGAAAAATGGATAGGCTTTAAAAACGAGATTCACAGCTTATACGATTTGTTGATTTTGGTTGTATTGGGAGGAAAAATGGCTGAATAATGGCGGATAGGATAGAACTGGTAGGACTCTGTTCTTGGCTGGAAGCTAGAAACTGGGAAAGAGTTTCTTTGGATAAACAGCTGCAAAGAGGATCGAACTATAAGTTACTGAACTCAAGAGAAGTGGATGGGAGAACAGACTGTGGAAGTTACCATAGGAATGCAGTTTCAACATACAAATGCTTGGTGAGCTGCATCTGGGAATAACGCTGGCAGAACCTGCTTCCTCATGGGCAGGAGAGCTAAGAGGGGAGGACTACCCTGTCAACAGAATAGGGTGAAACTTGCGTCAATCACCCACAAGGCTTTGAATGAAGAAGACAAAGGCTAGTCTGTGGTAAAGCAATCACTATGCTTAAACGAGCCAAGTAGATACAAAAACAGTCTGAGTGCCTGTAAGTAAGTCCCTGTATATTAGCTACACAAGCAGCTCATTGCGGAGAAATTAATTAACAGTCAGTCACCTTTCTGGCGTGCTTGCCATATACTACCATACATCTTTTTTTTTTTTTTTTTGAGACGGAGTCTTGCTCCGTTGCCAGCCTGGAGTGCATTGGAGCGATCTCGGCTCACTGCCACCTTCGCCTCCTGGGTTCTAGCAATTCTTCCACCTCAGTCTCCTGACTAGCTGGGACCACAGGCCTGTGCCACCACGCCTAGCTAATTTTTGTATTTTTAGTAGAGACGGGATTTCACCATGTTGGCCAGGACGGTCTCGATCTCTTGACCTTGTGATCCACCCGTCTCGGCCTCCCAAAGTGCTGGGATTAGAGGCGTGAGCCACCGCGCCTGGCCCAAATGGCATCAAGTACTTTTTTTATGTGTTTGGCATCACTTTATCCTCTCAGCAACCTGACAAAGTAGGTATTTTCATCTTCACTTTAGAAATGGAAGACCAAAAGACTAAGAAACCTGTCCAATATTATGACCTAGCCAGTAAGTGGTGGAATCAGGCTTCTAAACAAGGCAGCCTGTGAGGAGAGATTATGCTCTTAAGCACTAAACTTTAAGGCCTTCTTAAGTGGCTAAATGACACTGAAATGGCTCACTAAGGAGAAAAGCAAGGAGAGGAAAACCAGAGACTCAAAGCTGCGATCGTTGGAAGAGAAAACCAACACCTCGGAGTGCTGGCAGAAGTTTGCCAGTGACAGAGCTATGTCTGAGGCTTCAGTAACTTGAATCCACCCAGAAGATAGGAGAACATCAAAACGGGCCATCAGGGAATTACCTAGAGGTTCTCCTGGAGCATGGTTGCCAGCTAAAACGGTGTCCCATTAACTACTTTGGACCTATTTATACTAAAAATACATTAGTTTTAAAAAATCTGAAATGCATATTTAACTGGGCATCCAGTATTTTTACTGGTCAAGCAAGCTACAGGTGCAAAAGTGATGTGAGAGGAAAACACCCTGGGCCCACAAAATCATGAAGCCAAAAAAAAAAAAAAACAAAAAAAAAAAAAATCATGAAGCCGATAGGGAAAGTCAAGCTGGGAACTGCTTAGGGTAAACCTACCTCCCATTCTGTCAAAGTCACCCTCTGCTCACCAGGACAAATGCAGATCTGACTGCCTCCTTTGGAGAGCCTAATCAGAAACTGAAAAGAAGGCAACCATTTGTTTCTTATCTACCTATGACCTGGAAAGCCCTCTCCCTGCTTCAAGTTGTTCCGGCTTTCCAAACCAAACCAATGTTCGTCTTACGTATGCTGACTGATGTATCATGTCCAGAGCAGTATAAAACCAAACTGCTCAGACCACCTTGGGCACATGTCATCAAGATCCCCTGAGGCTGTGTGATGGGCGCATACCCTCAACCTTGGCAAAATAAACTTTCTAAATTAACTGAGGCCTGCCTTAGATTTTCAGGGTTCACATTTTGGTAACCATGAAGGGATTCTGAGTGGAGATCCCCTGGCCTTTGACAATTCCATGCTTGGTATCAGCATGAGCTAACTTTATGGCTCAAATCGATAGGACAATTTACTAAGGCCTGAAAGCACCCCCTCCAGAGAATTCCTGATCTCCCAAAATGTGGTAGAGTCAAGTTTATTTTGCTATTTTTTAAAAAAGCAAGTAAAACTCCTTTTCTTTTTGTTTTGTTTTACTTCCTTCCAAAAAGGCAGGCAAGATTTCCTGTTTCCACGGAAAGTTACCTGTTTTGATGGAAGACAGATAGCTCCTTTATGGAGTTTAAAATGGCTTCCAACAGAAAAGATGAGGGTTTTTTTTTTTTTTTTCCTGCCTCTAGGATGGTAGAGAGCAGTCTACAGCCTGAGACCCATCCCTAGTTAAGTGACTGAATTGGGGTTTGTGTTGGCTAAAGTTAAGATTAACAACCAGCTAGTCTTAATTTGTCTTTACCATGAGAGCTTTGCTTAACTGTTTTTATTGTTGCTGTTGTTTGCTTCTGTTTTCGCTGCTGTTTTGGTCTTTTTCCCATTGGGTTTGATCAACTCTGTTTGACTTGGTCAAATCCAAAGGAAATTCCAAATTATGAAATTAGTCACTTCACAGAATAAGGTCTGTAAAGTGGCTAAATTCACACACACACACACACACACACACACACACACACACACACACGGTATTGGGTGGAGGGAAAAAAATGGCCAGAAAAAGAGAAAAAAAGAGAAAAGATTTTTTATTTTGACCAAGGAGCTTTAAGTAACATAATGAGGCCACCTTTTTGCTAGCCAGGCCAAACTGAAAGACCAATGGCTGTACTTCTGAAATAGCAGTGATTTGTCCTAGCTGAAATATGGTAATGAGATTTTACAAGATTTTTTTAAAGGAGTTCAAAGGCTAAAAGCTTAAAAGCTAACATCCAAGATATGTGTGTGTGTTTGTATTTAAGAGGACTTCATGTTTTTATTTTTCTCCTGGGACCTTGTCTTTTTTTTTTTTTTTTGAGCATAAGTTTTTTTCCTCTCAGTTGACTGAATTTTTTTTCCATTTACTTCTACTGTCTCTCCTTTCTTTTGCACCCTCTGCTGCATGGAGGACCTAAAATAGTTTATAATAGCCTGGTGTTTCTTAAAGTAAATGGAGAAGGTGCCAGACTCACTTTCAGGGAAAAACAAGGTTTTCCAAGATCGTAAACAGGTATGTCTCAGCTCTTGAACAGCTTACTTTTGTGTTGTGTTACCTATCCTTTTTTTTTCCTGTCTAAAATCATTATTGCAACAGAGGTTACTCTTGGGTTTTTAAGGAAGAGTGTGGTTTAGACACTTATAAATATCATTGTTAAAAAAAATTTGAGTGCACTGTAAAAGCATCACGTGGTCTAACCTCATACAAATTCTCCCTTCTTGGAGACCTAGGTTTCAAGGTAGACTCTGCCCAGCGCTCAGAAATCCAGTTAAAAGATAGGTCGTCAGTCCTTACCTAAATAAAATTGGTCTCCTTATAAAATCCTATGATAGACTTCTATAATTTTATGTTTAATTTGGCATCCACTTTTAATCTCCCTCTAGCATCACCAGACTTTTCCCCCTTGTACTTTATGATGCAAATTTTTCTATATGATTTCACCTAAGTTATTTCCTTTAATATGCAAATTTAAGGCTATTTAGCTGACAACCACCTAGGGTTGTGAAACAGGTTATCAAGAATCTGAAAGTCTAAGATAGGGGAAGAAAAGGTTTCTATAAATCTTTAAGATGTACTTCTCTGCATGCCTAAATAGATGTATTAAGCGTTGTTTACACAATGTTTCAATACAGAAAATATATAAAAGAGCTCTAAGTAATTGGCTTAAGAAAATTAAAGTGTTGGCCAGGTACAGTTGCCCACGCCTGTAATCCCAGCACTTTGGGAGTCCTAGGCAGGTGGATCACCTGAGGTCAGGAGTTTCAGACCAGCCTGGCCAACACGGTGAAGCCCTGTCTCTACTAAAAATACAAAAATAATTAGCTGGAGACTGTGGTGGACGCCTGCAATGCCAGCTAGTTGGGAGACTGAGGCAGGAGAATCACTTGAACCAGAGAGGTGGAGGTTGCAATGAGCCAAGACTATGCCATTGCACTCCAGTCTGGGCAACAAGAGTGAAACGCCATCTCAAAAAAAAAAAAAAAAAAAAAGAAAACCAAAGCATTTGCATCAAATACTTTATGAGGTAAGACTAGTAAAATGCTTTTTCAAGTTTACATAACTTAAGTAAAATTTTTAATAAATTAGCTTTAAAAATTACTGGTAAAGCAATATTAGAAAAGTCTTAATTGCCAGCATACTTTTTATTACATTTATTAATCAAGCAATTTCATACTTATCCTGGCCAAATGCTATAAGGTGTCAAACTTTGGCATAGGGGTTACAAAACTATAAACCCAGCCCAAGACAGAATGATCTTTGTGTAACCTTTCATAAATAAAATGTTGATATTAGTTTAATAAAAATAGCTACATCTTGAATTTAGTAAGAGTACTGTAACTTCTAATCTTGTGGCTTTAGGCAGTCTGCTTCACAAGCAGTAAGATTTGTTTTGGGAAAGGACTGTTACATTTTTTGTTTCAAAGCTAAACTGTAAGTTGCTCCCCAAAATAGTTTGGCCTAAAACCAGGAATGAACAAGAACAGCTTGGAGGTTAGAAGCAAGATGGAGTCAGTTAGGTCAAATCTTTTTCACTGTTTCAGTTATAATTTTGCAATGGCAGTTCCATAACTTTAAATAATGACAACTGCAGTTTTTGTAAGTAATCTAGGTAAATGATTAAAATAATTAGGTAAATGTAATGGGATAAATACTTGTAGACAAACTCATTATAATTATAATCTAAAGTTATATTACATAATAGATATTTCATTATTTGGGCATTTTCCAATAAAAATATATTTCTAGAAAAACATTCTTTCTAAACAAAAAAAGTATGTCCTTTTAAAAAAGGTGAACAATTTTTGTCTAATTCAAAGCTTATTTAAAGGGCATGTATAAAACAAGATAACAAGGAACCAGGAAATAAAAGATACATTTAAAAAGTTAGAAAGAGTTTTTTTTTTTTTAATAAGAAAGCTTAAAGTGAAATAATTTCATATGAGAAAGAATCTTGTATGGTAAATTTGGTCCTAGAGTAAAATGACTAAGAAGGAAGGATGTCCAGCCGAGCACAGTGGCTCAAGTCTGTAATCCCAGCACTTTGGGAGGTCAGGTCGGCTGGATCATCTGAGGTTAGGAGTTCGAGACCAGTCTGGACAACATGGCAAAACCCCGTCCCTACTAAAAGTACAAAAATTAGCCAGGCACAGCAGTATGCACCTATAATCCCAGTTACTCAGGAGGCTGAGGCAGGAGAATTGCTTGAACCCGGGAGGCAGAGGTTGCAGCGAGCTGAGATTGTGCCATTGCACTCCAGCCTGGGTGATAGAATGAGACTCCATGGAAGGAAAGCAGGAAGTCAGGAAGGCAGGCAGGAAGAAAGGAAGGAAGGAAAGAAGGAAGGAAGGAACCTATGTTAGTTCAAGACAAACCAGAAAACCTAAGTATGTCATGAACATTCTGTATAAAACAAAACAAAATCTTTTATATGATCAAGTTGCCTGTCATTAAAGGAAAATTACAATGGTCTTTCTACAGGTTGGGTTTGATGTAAAAAAAAAAAAAAGTCACTTATACACTTATGTTGCATCTCGGTGGTTTCGGTTTCCTCTCCCCTTGTAAAAGGTGTGAAATTGTAGCACTCCTCTTGAACTCATTTTCAGTTCTTTGCTTCTGTTTTTGTGTGTGGCCTGATGCTAACAATATTTTCTTAAAGGTCTAAAGGAATTATTTTCTTTCAACATAATATTCTGTACATTGCAGAAGGTCTTTTGCCTTTTGGTAACTGGGCTAACAGATTTTACATTTATAAAAATAACTCCTATGGCATTATTAAGTTTGGTTTGCTTGGGAAAAACTGAGACTTAAATTTTTTAAATTAGGATTATATTCTTGTGTCTTCCTGTATGTGCTTTTAAAGTCCTTGTGACTTGGTTATAGGGCCTTGTTTGACTCCTGGGTCTAAAAAGAACACTAAGTCCTGCAAATTTCTTAAACACTGACAGCAATCAAAACATCATCTTCAGGCCCCAGATAAGATGCCAATCAAAATAAACTGCATTCCTGAGACACAGAGCCAGAAATTAAAGCCATGCAACTCCTCAAGGCCCAGGGGCTGTCACAGAACGGGTACACTTGTGAGATTGTAAGCGCTGATTTAAAGAGATAAAATTTCAATTTCTCTATAAATTAACTGTTCATGTCAAAGGCACACTGATCCAAGACCAGCATATGGACTCCCGGGTCAAATTAACAACGTTTTCTTGAAACGTTAACCAACTCCTTAATAAAGATTACCAAGGTTATAAAAGGCATATGGAAGGTGTATTTTATAAGTAAGATTAAACCTTTATAGATTGTTTATAAAATTTTGAAACACAAATTTAATTGGCTTCATGCTGTTTATTAGGGCTACTGTTTGGAAAACTAAGTTTCCTTTCTCAAACAATGAAGGATTTTGCTGTTTTGAAATCCTTATTACTTTGGTTAAATGAATGAATTATTTTACAATTACCTGCAATCCTATTTTGTGATATCAAGTGTTTTAAACCTTTGATATTTGACAAACTTCCCAAAGTAAAATTATAAATTATGTATTTTTCCAACCTAATTAATCCTCTAAGATATAAATAGGTTCCCTAAAGTCCAAAAATGATGTATTTGGCCTATTTGGTATGAAAATTATATAGGAAGCACTGTCTGATATGAAATGGTGTTGGGTTTTCTTTGGACTATATTTGCATAAATATATTATTGTTATATGTTCCAAAATTATGGGAAACTCCTATAATTCTGATATGACATAGTGTACATTATCAGTAATAATTATAATTTTTATGTGAAATTATTATGTGCCACGGAGGTAACAAAATGCCTTTGACTATGGCTGCCCTAAAACCTTTTTGTATCCACAGGTAATTGTTGTCTTGTTTTGGACGTCTTTAGAAGACGGTTTTATAATCAGCTATGAAATTGTACCAGGTGCTCCTGCATAGAGGTTTCTGATAACTTTGGAGACGATGACATCAAAATAGAGAAAAAACTTTGAAGACTCATGGAGAGCTGCAATGTTCATGAACATCAAGCAAAACATGAATTAACTGCACGGACTAAACTAATAGAATTCTGAAATAATCTTTCTTTTTACTTTTTGCTTAAAACATTGCTGATCCTTTGTTTTTCAGAGTCAAGAAACTTTTAAGCTATTTACAATTGAGTAAAGTATACTATGACAAAATTTGGAGCATATTTGTTTTTCTACCTGATTTTACAGAATTGGGGAACCATTTCTGAGTATTCTTTACCTATGACAATGCAGTTATTTGCATAAGTGCAATAAGAATCTGTTTTCATTTGTAACAGGGTACAGTTGGAGAAACTCCTTATTTTTACCAAGGCTTTGACTGGAATGGTGTGCTTTCCTTTAAAAAATTAAACTTGACTTATGGAGCCAGTAAAAGCCCCTTGGAAAAACTCGCCTCATACCTTTGTCTTCACAGTCTCTGTACGGGACTCCTGACCTGTGCTAAGTAAAGAATGTCACTTTCTGACAGGCCCAGGAGCCCCAGGTTTTTCTTAGAAGTGCAGAAGGAGAGGAATTCACCCAACTCACAGGTATTTCATAATATTTCATAGTACAAATCCATGGCTGGGGTTGGCTTTATTAGGGCTATTGTTTGGCTTTAAAAAGTCTTCACAGAGATTCCTTCTGTGGAAGAGTTCCATCAAAGCCAATGTAAAAGCCTGTGTAAAAAATAATTATTCTTGCTGCACTGTATACAAAGAATTAGGCCAGGTGTCATAAAGCAAACCAGTCTTATCATGATTTGCCTTTAATAAAAATGGGAAACTGGAGAGAGAAAAGTTATGTTTCCAAAACTATAGTGTGCCTATTGTTCTATTCTACTCTTGCGTAATGCTTTTCATTTTTTATTGTTTTCCACAGTTTGGACTGAATTCTAATTTTTCTTGGTTACATGTCTTCAAAATAGTGTTTTCAGTTTTTTTCCTCTTTTTCTCCATTTTTCTTAAGTTGGAGCCACTGGAAACTAATCTGTGCTTTTTTAAAGCCCTGTGAACTGAAGCTAGACAACCTAAACTTCAGAAGAAAGCAACAGTTACCTGTTTACATTCATAAGACACTCATGCCTGCCTACCGGTATATGGACTTCAGAGTTATGTGGCCTCTATTTTCCAGAATTGTTCTTCTGTTTGTTGTTGTTTTTCTCTCTTCCTCCCCCTATTTTCTCTTTGTAGGACAGGAGACTTCACAACCTTCTAAAAATGAGCTTTCCTAGTAACTCAGGACCTACCTGTTTAGAAATAAACTCTCCTAGCCATGAGAGATCAGACAAAACCTGAGGCCAAGGACTCATTTTCTTCTAAAATGCCTTCTCCAATAGATTTTTAAAAAGAAAAGGGGGGAAATGTAAAAGGAAAATACTTTGGGTCCCTCAAATCACCAAGCTAAAGGGAAATGTCAAGCTGGGAACTGCTCAGGGCAAACCTGCCCCCCATTCTATTCAAAGTCACCCCTCTGCTACCCAGGATAAATGCATATATGATTGCCTCCTTTGGAGAGGCTAATTCACAACCATTTGTATTTTATCTACCTATGACCTGGAAGCCCCCTCCCTGCTTCAAATTTTCTCACCTTTCCAGACCAAACTACTGTTCATCTTAAATATGTTCATTGATGTCTCGTGTCTCCCTAAAATACATAAAACCAAACTGAGCTCTGACCACCTGGGGCACCTGCCATCAGGACCTCCTGAGGCTGTGTCACGGGTGCACGTCTTCAACCTTGGCAAAATAAACTTTCTAAATTAACTGAGACTGTGTTAGGTTTTCAGGGTTCACAGTGGTTAGCATTTAAAAATCAAATAACATGAGGGGCTGGGGCCCTGAAACTAGGTATAGAAAATACCTATATTTTCTATACCTAGCAAAGACTACATCTTGTACAACAATAAGAGCCGACTGAGGGCATGCAGGAATATATGCAAGCACTAAGGAGGCCCGTTCATAAAAGACATTGAGGATTCAGCTGGAAGGCACTAAGAGTCCTTTGCTTTCTCACCGGCGAACTTTCTTGCAGTTAGATTTTACAGGACATGGGCTCATCTAGAAATTTTAAATGATCCAATCAGCAAATTACTTCCCCTAGTAAATTTTAGTCTTGCATGATTAGGACATCTCTCTCATCTCAAAATTCTATGTTCCATTTAATATTCCTCTCTCACATTCATATCAAGGTGGGGAGAAATGCATCCACACCTCGATATGGATGTGAGAGAGGAAAATTAAAGTGAAGAAAATCTGTGTGAACATTTAAGTACATTCTAGATTTGGGTAACAGGGAACTTGTGGGCAACTACTCAGCTCTCTCTCTGAATACACCAGCACTAAGTACCCCAAAATGACCTGTGAAATAAGACTAACAACGCAATGGAAGAAAAAA